>NC_045622.1:113789514-114096343 GCF_009829155.1 Mustela erminea | reverse complement strand
CCTTAGGGCATCCCCAGACAGCTAGAGGCATATGTGTTTGAGCGTGCGCACACACACACACACACACACACACACACACACACACACACATACACACACGCACCCCAATCTGCCCAGATAGGGGTCAGAGGGGGAGACACCCTGGGAAAATGGTGGGTAACAAGGGGGAAAGAAGAAAGAGGTTGGAGACAGCTGGGCCATGGGGTCGGGGACATCAGGACTCCTGGCAAGGACCGAGATCCAAAGCATGGGGAGGGGAGACAGGACAGGCTGATGGTCAAGGGGTCCCCAAGGGGCCCAGGGGCTTTGCCAGGGCACTGGGTGGGGACAGGGTCTGGGGCCTGGTGTCCATCACCACCCTGGACTACTGGAAGTAGGAAGAGGCACCCCCCCAGTGTGGACAGGGCTACAACACCGAAGGCCTCCCCTTCCTCTTCTATCAGTGGGGCCATAGAGACAGGGTGTCCCTAGTCTCCCACAGGCTTGTAGAAGAGGCTGTTGGCCTTGAGTCTCTCTCCCTGACCCACTGTGCTCCCAGTCTTGGGAAAATGCTTTGGACTCCCTCGAGGTCCTTCTGAGCAGAAGACAGCCTGGGGGCTCAAGGGGCTGACCTTGTGGGCTTGCAGAATGTGGCAGAGCACTGGACCCCTGGTCTGGGGACCCAGGGCAGGACCCTCCTTGTTGCAGCCTCAGGGTCCCCACTGGGAAGAGGTTCCAGAGTCAGAGCTCTGCTCAGGGTGAGAAGGCCTTACTTAGCAAGGAACCGAGCACCAGCCCAGGAGAGGGAAACAGGGACAAGGGAGACTTCGGAGGTTTCTCCCCTCAGCCCTGGAGCCCACAGATCCTGCTCCTCGGAGACACCCATGAACAGAGACAGACGCAGGCACAGAGACAAAGACAGAGACAGAGACAGACACTGAACCCAGGAGAGAGGGAACCAGGAGAAGTCCCAGACTTTCCTCCATCGGCTGGGAAATGGCAGCCAAACATTGTGTCCCCTTCTCAGTCCCACGGGCCATCCACCCTGAGAGGACGGATTCGGGAATGCCCAGGGTCCCCTGTGGGGGCTGGCCAGCACGTGGGCGCAGACGAGGCCCTTGGACCTCCACCTAATGGGAGCCCCGGGAAGCCTGTGTCACCAAGGTCAGAAGCCATGCACTGCAACCTTGCCACGGGGGCTGGGACACAGGCAGGAGGACGGTGGCTTTGCCTGGATCCCAGAGCAGATCAGTCCCTACTGAGCTGTGTTCCATGCCCCCGCCCAGCCCCTGGCTCACAGGTGCCTTGCCTCGTGTGTGCACCAGCCTCCTGGGAGAGCGGGGATGGAATGTATGGAGATGTCCTACCCCTGATGGCATCCCTAGAAGGAGAAGCCAGGACACCCCCAGTGTGCAGATGGGGAGCCTGGGGAGGCCCTGAGAGGCAAGGGTGTGTGCGGGCTCACAGTCCTGGACAGGAGCAGGAGCCCGGGCTGAACCGAGCTCTGTGCCCTCCCAGCGGGGACAACAGCAGTACCCAGGCCTGCCAGAGGCTGTGGGGAGACAATGTGGGGGTCGCTGGATAGACAGGGCACGGGGTGGAGGGGGAGCCTTGAGCAGCTGGGGGAGGGGCGCCCTCAGGGAGCTCTGGTAGGAGCAGGAAGTCGGGTAAGGAGCCCCCAGGCAGTGGTGACCTCACTTCCCTGACGACAGAGCCCAACGGACTTGGAACCCACGTATCCAGGCACCCACATTCCAGAGAAAACCCCCCTGCCCAGCTCATTTCTGGGCAGATCCTGAAGGAAGCGCCATGTTCTGCTGCTGCCTACCGAAGCCCAGAGGATGCAGGCAGAGGAGAGCTCGCCCGCCAAACACGTCCCCTCACTGGGCAGGTCGTGTCAGGCTTCCCCGACGACTCTGGCCCTTTGGCAAAAAGAATCAAAAGGTGACACCGGGAGGCTCAGAGTCAGACAGCCCCACACCTTCTGACCGACCCGTGTAGGCCTAGGGCTCCTCCCCGTGTGTGTGTGTGTGTGTGTGTGTGTGTGTGTGTGTGTGAGTGTGTGTGTGTAATGTGTGTGTGTGTGTAAAGAGAGCTCATGGGGGGTGGAGACGGCCCGAGCAGGAGCAGGCTGATGAGGGGTCAGATGCCTGGTGGGCAGGTCATGTTCACACCCCAGGTTAAGGCTGGCTAGGTGGGACGGAGTGTGGGGGCTGCACCCTTCTGCCCAGGGTTGATCCGGAGACCCTGCAGGGACGGGTCACTGACCCAGGTGCGGGGCTGTGCACGCACAGGTCTGCGTGGAATCTGGGAGAAGCAGGGGCACTGGGCAGGAGCACGGTGGGTACAGCCGGGCAGGGCTCTGACGCCTCTTGCACACTCCCCGTCTCTGCCTTGGCAGGCCACGGATGAACTAGGAAGGAGGCGGGAAGACACGCACTCCTCCCCGACCCCGGAGTCCCCGGTCCTGGGAAGGCCCCCGCTACATCCCAGACCACTGCCCGCGGTACTCCACTGGATTGTGGTCCTGGACACGGAGCCCACGGAGGCCAAGTCCAAGGGTGAGAAGGCTGGGGTGGGGTGCCTGTGGCTGTGTGGGGAGGGGTCGGTGCTGGGCCCCACAGGGAGAAGCCCCCACAGGCTGGTGTGGGGCCAGGAGCCATGACTTGGCTCGGAGCACCCAGGGGGTGGACTGCAGTTGGGGAGACGTCCCCGGGAGGGTTCCTTCGTGGCTGCGGCTTCTCCGGGAGGCCCCGGGCTGGGCTCTGTCTCTGCAAAGCCACAGGGAGAGGCAGGCCCGCGGGTGACCTTCTCTCCTCTCCCAGCTTCTCCAGCCAAGGAGCTAGACCCACTCCCAACTTCAGCAGCTCCGGAGGGGCACATGGTGTCTGGAGTCACTTCGGCGGGAGACCGGGAGCCCACAGGTGCCCGGGCGCCTGCTCACGGAGATGCTGATGCTGTCCAGGGAGAGCTGGCTCCTGCTCCTGCCCCCACCCCTGCTCCTGCCGCTCCCCGTGCCCCTGCCCCTGCCAGAGCGACTCCCACTTCCCCTGCCCCTGCCTGGGCTCCTGTTCTGGCCCTTGACCCAGGTCCTCCCTTGGTCCCACCCCTTCCCCAACCCCTCCCTGGGCCCCTGTTCCTGCCCCAGACCCAGCTCCTGCCCTTGACCTCGCCCAGGCCATCACCCCTGCCCTTACCCCAGCTCCTGCCCCTGCCCCTTCCCCTGCCCCTATCCCTTCCCCTTTCCCTGCCAGGGCCACTGCCCCGGCACCTGCCCCTGCACCTGCCCCAGACCCAGGTCCTGCCCCTGCACCTGCCCCTACACCTGCCCCAGACCCAGGTCCTGCCCCTGCACCTGCCCCTACACCTGCCCCAGACCCAGGTCCTAACCCTGGTCTTGCCCCTGCCCCTGCTCCTGCCCCTGACCCTGCTCCTGCCCCTGCCAGGAAGGCCTCCACTTTCCCTGCCTGCGCCCCTGTTCCTGCCCCAGACCCAGCCCCTGCCCCTGCGTCTTCGCCTTCACCTGTCGCCATCCCTTCCCCTGGCCCTGCCAGGACCACTGCCCCTTCCCCTGGCCCTGCCTGGGCCCCTGTTCCCGCCCCAGACCCAGTCCCTCTCATTTGCTCCTGCTCCTTTCCCTGACCTTGCCTGTGCTCCTGTTCCTGCCTCTGACCCAGCTCCTGCTCTGGATCCTGCACTGGCCACTACTGCTGACCCTGTCCCCGCCCCTAGCCCAACCCCTGCCCCAACACCTTCTCCTGCGGGACTCCCAGACCCGCATCCAGAGCCCACAACTCTGCGGGGAGATCTCCCCAGAAAAATGCCGTCAGTTCCATCCCCTGACCCCGACATCCCCCCAGAATGTTTCATCCCCTCCCCTTGTGTCCTTCCTCTCCTGTACGGAGTCACCGTTGTCGTCGCCGTCCATCTCCTGTATGCCGTGTATTATTTATTTTAAATAAAAGTTCTTGTTTTCCCTTGAACACGTCATGAGCATGAAGTGCATTCCCAACGCTGTGCCACCACGCCCCAGAACATCGTTGCAGGCTATCTCCTTCCCCAAACGAGACCCTGAGCCCAAGCCCTCCTGCCCATTGTTCCCCCAGCCTGGCCCCTCGCAAGCCCTAAGCTGTTCCTGCACGTGTTCTGGAGGTTCCTGGAAGTGGAATCCCTCAATAGGTGCCTTTGTGTCTGCACCTATTTTCAAAGAGCCCTTGTTTGGGGTTTGGTTTGGTTTGGTTTGGTTTGGTTAGGTTTGGTTTTTGTTTCTTCTCTCTGTTTGACATAGAATTTCCCTTCTTGGTTGTTGAGATGCCCAATGGATTACAGAGTAGATGTCATCCTAGGGACCCCTTTAGGAATTCTGGGCACAATCTCGGGGCCAAGGCCCCTGTTCCTGCTGGGACACCACAGTCGGTCCCGAGACAGGACACGGCTGTTTCCTCCTGTGGCCCACACAGAAACCAGGGAAATGCAGAAAGCTGGGAGACACACCGCGGAGGGCAAAAGCATCGCTCACAACCCTAGGCCAGAGAAAGGTCTCCCATGGGTCTGCTCCACTCCATGCTCCAAGTCACTGGGTCCCACAGGGACAGAGACAGGGACAGAGACTAGACACGTGCAAGCTCAAGGGGGAGGAGAGGCACACAGGGAGTATGTGTCAGGAGATGCAGGAGCTCCCGGGGAAGGACTCAGGCAAAGGAAACCCTGGGGAAGCAGTGCTGGTCCCCCTCAGACTGGCAGGTGTCTGGTCTGGGGACCAGCAGCCCTGGGGAGAACGTGAGGAAGCAGAGGTCCGATGCAGGTCCCCTGGAGAGAAGGCGGACAGGCACCCCTGTCTGAGACAACCGTGAGCGGCACCCATCCCAGGCCACAGGTGCACCTGTCACCTAGCAGGGCTCAGCCTGGGACTCACCCCCAGAAACTCTGGCTCGGTGGGCCACGGATGTGTTTTCAGTAGGATTGGGCACAGCAGTGGTGAGACAGCAGGGAATGGAACAGTGTTCATGCCCAAGGAGGTGGAGGGGATCCTCATCCCAGTCCTCATGACACAATGTCCTGGGGCTCCTTTCCCAGTGTTGGCTGGGGCACAGGATCGCGGCAGGCCCTCCTGAACCCCACTCCTGCCACCCTACTCCTGGGGACATTCATAATAGTTTAAGGAGGACATAGAGAGGAACCAGGATGACAGAGGGCCAAGGACAAGGAAGGTCAGCACTGGGAGGACAGATGGACCAGCCCCGAGCCACCATTCAGGGCCTAATCTTAACCCGAACCAGAACCCTAATACTAAGCCGAATGTGAACCGGAACCCGAACCCTAACCCATAACCCTAACACCGAACCTCAACGCGAACCCAAACCCTAACCTCAAATCCTAACCCTGAACCCAAACCCGAACCCTAACCCTAACCCTAACCCTAACCCTAACCCTAACCCTGACCCGGACCCTGACTGTGAGCCTGAGCCTAACCCTAACCATACCCTGATGCTGACCCTGACCCTAACCCAGACACAAACGCTGACCCTAACACTGACCCTGACCCTGACCCTGACCCTAAACGGACCCTGACCCTAAACCTAATCCTGATTCTAAGTCTAACCCTAACCCCAACCCAAACCCTGACTCTAACCCTGTCTAACCCTACCCTAACCCAGACCCTAACACTAACCCTAACCCGAATGCCAAACCCTAAGTCTGACCCTGGCCCTCAGCCTAACCCTGGACGTGACCCGAACCCTGACCCTGACCCTGACCCAGTCCCTTCACCTAACCCTGATTCTAAGACTAACCCTAACCCCAAACCTAACCCTAACCCTGACCCTAACCCTAAAACGTACCCTAAACCTGACCCTGGCCCTGACCGAACACTAACCCTGACCCTGACCCTAACCCTGACCGTAACATTGACCAGGACCCTGACCCTAACCCTAACCCTAACCCAGACCATAACAGGGACCCTGACCCTAAACCTAACCCTGATTCTCAGCCTAACCCTATCCCCAACCCTAACCCTAACCCTGACCCTAACCCTGTCTAACCCTACCCTAACCCAGACCCTAACACTAACCCTAACCGTAACCCCAAACCCTAAGCCTGACCCTGAACCTAACCCTAACCCTGACCCTGACCCTAAACTGGAGCCTAAAATGAATCCTGACGCTGGCCCTCAGCTTAACCCTGGCCGCGACCTGAGCCCTGACCCTGACCCTGACCCAGTCCCTAAACCTAACCCTGACCCTAACCCTAACCCTGACCCTGACCCTAAACTGGAACCTAAACTGAATCCTGACCCTGGCCCTCAGCCTAACCCTGGCCGTGACCTGAACCCAGACACTGACCCGGGCCCAGTCCCTAAACCTAACCCTGACCCTAAGCCGGACCCTCACCCTAACCCTAAACCTGACCCTGACCCTGACCCTAAACTGGAACCTGAACTGAACCCTGACTCTGACCGAAAACCTAACCCTGGCCCTGACGAGAACACTGACCCTGACCCTGACCCAGTCCCAAAACCTAACCCTGAACGTAACACTAACCCTGGTCCTAACCCTGACCCTGACCCTGACCCTAACACTGACCCTAACCCTAAAACGTACCCTAACGCACCCTGGACCTGACCCTAACACTAACCCTAACCCTAACCCTAATCCTAACCCTAACCCTAATCCTAACCCTAAAACTTACCCTAACCCTGACGCTGGCCCTGACCCTAACACTAACACTGACCGTGACCCTAACCCAGACCGTAACACTGACCACGACCCAGACCCTAACCCTAACCCTGACCCTGACCCTAACAAGGACCCTGACCCTAAACCTAACCCTGATTCTAACCCTAACCCCAACCCCAAACCCTACCCTAACCCTGACCCTAAACCTGTCTAACCCTATCCTAACCACAACCCTACCCTAACCCTAACGCAAAACCCTAAGCCTGACCCTACCCTGACCCTGAACCTAACCCTAACCCTGACCCTACCCTCAACTGGCACCTAAACTGAACCCTGACTTTGACCCTAACCCTAACCCTGGCCCTGACCTGAACCCTGACCCTGACCTTGACCCAGTCCCTAAACCTAACCCTGACCCTAACCCTAACCCTGGCCCTGACCCTGACCCTGACCCTGACCATAACCCTAAAACTTACCCTAACCCTGACCCTGAGCCTGACCCTGAACCTGACCCTAACCCTATCCCTAACCCTAACCCAAACCCCTAACTCAAACCCTAACCTTCCCTGTCCTCCTTCCCACCCACCGACTCAAGCCAGGGCTCTATCCAAGGACAGGCTGGACTTCGGTCCCAGGGAACAACCAGGAAGACCCAGCAGAGGGAGAGAGAAGTGGAAGGGGCCCACTGATCTCCCTGTCCTGATTTGGCCTCCACTGACGTCTCCAAGTCCTCTGGCTCAAGCCCGCATTGAGCAGGACCCTGGGACGGATTCTGAATTCCAGGCCAGCTGGGTGGGGGGTACTCGATGACCTTTGCCTCCCCAGATGTCCAACCCGCCTGGCCTTGCACCCTGAGCCTTGCTTCCCAGGATAGGCACGGTTCCAATGCTCAGCAGACTTTGGGGCCACAGAGGACTTGGCAGTGGTGAGGGAACATGGGGGACCAGTCGGGGACAGTGCCATGGTGGGTCCGCATCCACCACAAGGCTGGGTCACGGGACAGGTGCCGTGTGCAGGTCTCCTGGGCACACCTGGCCCTCTCGGAATGGAGGTCTGTGTGCCTGGTGCACCTTTCCTCCACCTCCACCTACCCCTGGAGCAACGGCCAGGTTCAAGCATTTCCATGTCCAACCCTCAGGGTCAGTTGGGAACCTGGGCTCAAGAGAGGCAGCGACTGGCCCAGGACAAAAATCGGGTACAGAGTCCAAGGAGCAGAGCCTCCCTCCAGTCCTAGGCAATTCCTGACCCTCCCATGAGGTTTGCTTTGAGGGTGAGAGCTCCTCAGATGCTTGGGGAGAGCTACCCACCCCATCCCACGTGGGGACATGACCTCGGGCATCCCCAGACAGCTAGAGGCATATGTGTTTGAGCGTGCGCGCGCACACACACACACACACACACACACACACACATACACACACGCACCCCAATCTGCCCAGATAGGGGTCAGAGGGGGAGACACCCTGGGAAAATGGTGGGTAACAAGGGGGAAAGAAGAAAGAGGTTGGAGACAGCTGGGCCATGGGGTCGGGGGCATCAGGACTCCTGGCAAGGGCCGAGATCCAAAGCATGGGGAGGGGAGACAAGACAGGCTGATGGTCAAGGGGTCCCCAAGGGGCCCAGGGGCTTTGCCAGGGCACTGGGTGGGGACAGGGTCTGAGGCCTGGTGTCCATCACCACCCTGGACTACTGGAAGTAGGAAGAGGCACCCCCCCCCTCAGTGTGGACAGGGCTACAACACCGAAGGCCTCCCCTTACTCTTCTATCAGTGGGGCCATAGAGACAGGGTGTCCCTAGTCTCCCACAGGCTTGGAGAAGAGCCTGTTGGCCTTGAATCTCTGTCCCTGACCCACTGTGCTCCCAGTCTTGGGAAAATGCTTTGGACTCCCTCGAGGTCCTTCTGAGCAGAAGATAGCCTGGGGACTCGAGGGGCTGACCTTGTGGGCTTGCAGAATGTGGCAGAGCACTGGACCCCTGGTCTGGGGACCCAGGGCAGGACCCTCCTTGTTGCAGCCTCAGGGTCCCCACTGGGAAGAGGTTCCAGAGTCAGAGCTCTGCTCAGGGTGAGAAGGCCTTACTTAGCAAGGAACCGAGCACCAGCCCAGGAGAGGGAAACAGGGACAAGGGAGACTTCGGAGGTTTCTCCCCTCAGCCCTGGAGCCCACAGATCCTGCTCCTGGGAGACACACACGAACAGAGACAGACGCAGGCACAGAGACAAAGACAGAGACAGAGACAGACACTGAACCCAGGAGAGAGGGAACCAGGAGAAGTCCCAGACTTTCCTCCATCGGCTGGGAAATGGCAGCCAAACATTGTGTCCCCTTCTCAGTCCCACGGGCCATCCACCCTGGGAGGACGGATTCGGGAATGCCCGGGGTCCCCTGTGGGGGCTGGCCAGCACATGGGCGCAGACGAGGCCCTTGGACCTCCACCTAATGGGAGCCCCGGGAAGCCTGTGTCACCAAGGTCAGAAGCCATGCACTGCAACCTTGCCACGGGGGATGGGACACAGGCAGGAGGACGGTGGCTTTGCCTGGATCCCAGAGCAGATCCAGGCCCCTCTGGGCTGTGTTCCATGCCCCTGCCCAGCCCCTGGCTCACCCGTGCCCGGCCAAGTGTGTGCACCAGCCTCCTGGGAGAGCGGGGATGGAACGTATGCAGGGGTCCTACCCCTGATGGCATCCCTAGAAGGAGAAGCCAGGACACCCAAAGTGTGCAGACGGGGAGACTGGGGAGGCCCTGACAGCCACAGGGTGTGTGCGGGCTCACAGTCCTGGGCGGGAGCAGGAGCCCCGTCTGAACCCAGCTCTGGGCCCTCCCAGCGGGGACAACTGCTGCACCCAGGCCTCCCAGGGGCTGTGGGGGTCACTCGATGGACAGGGCACGGGGTGGAGGGTGAGCCTTGAGCAGCTGGGGGAGGGGTGCCCTCAGGGAGCTCTGGTGGGAGCAGGAAGTCCGGTAAGGAGCCCCCAGGCAGTGGTGACCTCACTTCCCTGACGACAGAGCCCAACAGACTTGGAACCCACGTATCCAGGCACCCACATTCCAGAGAAAACCCCCCTGCCCAGCTCATTTCTGGGCAGATCCTGAAGGAAGCGACATGTTCTGCTGCTGCCTACCGAAGCCCAGAGGATGCAGGCAGAGGAGAGCTCGCCCGCCAGACACGTCCCCCCACTGGGCAGGTCGTGTCAGGCTTCCCCGACGACTCTGGCCCTTTGGCAAAAAGAATCAAAAGGTGACACCGGGAGGCTCAGAGTCAGACAGCCCCACACCTTCTGACCGACCCGTGTAGGCCTATGTCTCCTCCCCGTGTGTGTGTGTGTGTGTGTGTGTGTGTGTGTGTGTGTGTGTGTGTGAGTGTGTGTGTGTAATGTGTGTGTGTGTGTAAAGAGAGCTCATCGGGGGTGGAGACGGCCCGAGCAGGAGCAGGCTGATGAGGGGTCAGATGCCTGGTGGGCAGGTCATGTTCACACCCCAGGTTAAGGCTGGCTAGGTGGGACGGAGTGTGGGGGCTGCACCCCTCTGCCCAGGGTTGATCCTGAGACCCTGCAGGGACGGGTCACTGACCCAGGTGCGGGGCTGTGCACGCACAGGTCTGCGTGGAATCTGGGAGAAGCAGGGGCCCTGGGCAGGAGCACGGTGGGTACAGCCGGGCAGGGCTCTGACGCCTCTTGCACACTCCCCGTCTCTGCCTTGGCAGGCCACGGACGAACTAGGAAGGAGGCAGGAAGACACGCACTCCTCCCCGACCCCGGAGTCCCCGGTCCTGGGAAGGCCCCCGCTACATCCCAGACCACTGCCCGCGGTACTCCACTGGATTGTGGTCCTGGACACGGAGCCCACGGAGGCCAAGTCCAAGGGTGAGAAGGCTGGGGTGGGGTGCCTGTGGCTGTGTGGGGAGGGGTCGGTGCTGGGCCCCACAGGGAGAAGCCCCCACAGGCTGGTGTGGGGCCAGGAGCCACGACTTGGCTCGGAGCACCCAGGGGGTGGACTGCAGTCGGGGAGACGTCCCCGGGAGGGTTCCTTCGTGGCTGCGGCTTCTGCGGGAGGTCCTGGGCTGTGCTCTGTCTCTGCAAAGCCACAGGGAGAGGCAGGCCCGCGGGTGACCTTCTCTCCTCTCCCAGCTTCTCCAGCCAAGGAGCTAGACCCACTCCCAACTTCAGCAACTCCGGAGGGGCACATGGTGTCTGGAGTCACTTCGGCGGGAGACCGGGAGCCCACAGGTGCCCGGGCGCCTGCCCACGGAGATGCTGATGCTGTCCAGGGAGAGCTGGCTCCTGCTCCTGCCCCCACCCCTGCTCCTGCCGCTCCCCCTGCCCCTGCCCCTGCCAGAGCGACTCCCACTTCCCCTGCTCCTGCCTGGGCTCCTGTTCTGGCCCTTGACCCAGATCCTCCCTTGGTCCCACCCCTTCCCCAACCCCTCCCTGGGCCCCTGTTCCTGCCCCAGACCCAGCTCCTGCCCTTGACCTCGCCCAGGCCATCACCCCTGCCCTTACCCCAGCTCCTGCCCCTGCCCCTTCCCCTGCCCCTATCCCTTCCCCTTTCCCTGCCAGGGCCACTGCCCCGGCACCTGCCCCTGCACCTGCCCCAGACCCAGGTCCTGCCCCTGCACCTGCCCCTACACCTGCCCCAGACCCAGGTCCTGCCCCTGCACCTGCCCCTACACCTGCCCCAGACCCAGGTCCTAACCCTGGTCTTGCCCCTGCCCCTGCTCCTGCCCCTGACCCTGCTCCTGCCCCTGCCAGGAAGGCCTCCACTTTCCCTGCCTGCGCCCCTGTTCCTGCCCCAGACCCAGCCCCTGCCCCTGTGTCTTCGCCTTCAACTGTCGCCATCCCTTCCCCTGGCCCTGCCAGGACCACTGCCCCTTCCCCTGACCCTGCCTGGGCCCCTGTTCCCGCCCCAGACCCAGTCCCTCTCATTTGCTCCTGCTCCTTTCCCTGACCTTGCCTGTGCTCCTGTTCCTGCCTCTGACCCAGCTCCTGCTCTGGATCCTGCACTGGCCACTACTGCTGACCCTGTCCCCGCCCCTAGCCCAACCCCTGCCCCAACACCTTCTCCTGCGGGACTCCCAGACCCGCATCCAGAGCCCACAACTCTGCGGGGAGATCTCCCCAGAAAAATGCCGTCAGTTCCATCCCCTGACCCCGACATCCCCCCAGAATGTTTCATCCCCTCCCCTTGTGTCCTTCCTCTCCTGTACGGAGTCACCGTTGTCGTCGCCGTCCATCTCCTGTATGCCGTGTATTATTTATTTTAAATAAAAGTTCTTGTTTTCCCTTGAACACGTCATGAGCATGAAGTGCATCCCCAACGCTGTGCCTACACGCCCCAGAACATCGTTGCAGGCTATCTCCTTCCCCAAACGAGACCCTGAGCCCAAGCCCTCCTGCCCATTGTTCCCCCAGCCTGGCCCCTCGCAAGCCCTAAGCTGTTCCTGCACGTGGTCTGGAGGTTTCTGGAAGTGGAATCCCTCAATAGGTGCCTTTGTGTCTGCACCTATTTTCAAAGGGCCCTTGTTTGGGGTTTGGTTTGCTTTGGTTAGGTTTGGTTTTTGTTTCTTCTCTCTGTTTGACATAGAATTTCCCTTCTTGGTTGTTGAGAAGCCCAATGGATTACAGAGGAGATGTCATCCTAGGGACCCCTTTAGGAATTCTGGGCACAATCTCGGGGCCAAGGCCCCTGTTCCTGCTGGGACACCACAGTCGGTCCCCAGACAGGACACGGCTGTTTCCTCCTGTGGCCCACACAGAAACCAGGGAAATGCAGAAAGCTGGAAGACACACCGCGGAGGGCCAAAGCATCGCTCACAACCCTAGGCCAGAGAAAGGTCTCCCATGGGTCTGCTCCAATCCATGCTCCAAGTCACTGGGTCCCACAGGGACAGAGACAGGGACAGAGACTAGACACGTGCAAGTTCAAGAGGGAGGAGAGGCACACAGGGAGTATGTGTCAGGAGATGCAGGAGCTCCCGGGGAAGGACTCAGGCAAAGGAAACCCTGGGGAGGCAGTGCTGGTCCCCCTCAGACTGGCAGGTGTCTGGTCTGGGGACCAGCAGCCCTGGGGAGAACGTGAGGAAGCAGAGGTCCGATGCAGGGCCCCTGGAGAGAAGGCGGACAGGCACCCCTGTCTGAGACAACCGTGAGCGGCACCCATCCCAGGCCACAGGTGCACCTGTCACCTAGCAGGGCTCAGCCTGGGACTCACCCCCAGAAACTCTGGCTCGGTGGGCCACGGATGTGTTTTCAGTAGGATTGGGCACAGCAGTGGTGAGACAGCAGGGAATGGAACAGTGTTCATGCCCAAGGAGGTGGAGGGGATCCTCATCCCCGTCCTCCTGACACAATGTCCTGGGGCTCCTTTCTCAGTGTTGGCTGGGGCACAGGATCGCGGCAGGCCCTCCTGAACCCCACTGCTGCCACCCTACTCCTGGGGACATTCATAATAGTTTAAGGAGGACGTAGAAAGGATCCAGGATGACAGAGGGCCAAGGACAAGGAAGGTCAGCACTGGGAGGAGAGATGGACCACCCCGAGCCACCATTCAGGGCCTAATCTTAACCCGAACCAGAGCCCTAATACTAAGCCGAATCTGAACCGGAACCCGAACCCTAACCCATAACCCTAACACCGAACCTCAACGCAAACACAAACCCTAACCTCAAATCCTAAACCTGAACCCAAACCCGAACCCTAACCCTAACCCTAACCCTAACCCTAACCCTAACCCTGACCCGGACCCTGACTGTGAGCCTGAGCCTAACCCTAACCATACCCTGATGCTGACCCTGACCCTAACCCACACAAAACGCTGACCCTAACACTAACCCTAACCCTAACCCGGACCCTAAACGGACCCTGACCCTAAACCTAACCCTGATTCTAAGTCTAACCCTAACCCCAACCCAAACCCTAACCCTGACTCTAACCCTGTCTAACCCTACCCTAACCCAGACCCTAACACTAACCCTAACCCGAATGCCAAACCCTAAGTCTGACCCTGGCCCTCAGCCTAACCCTGGACGTGACCCGAACCCTGACCCTGACCCTGACCCAGTCCCTTCACCTAACCCTGATTCTAAGACTAACCCTAACCCCAAACCTAACCCTAACCCTGACCCTAACCCTGTCTAACCCTACCCTAACCCCGACCCTAACACTAACCCCAACCCTAAACCCAAAACCTAAGCCTGACCCGGAACCTAACCCTAACCCTGACCCTCACCCTAAACTGGGACCTAAACTGTATATTGACCCTGGCCCTCAGCCTAAACCTGGCCGTGACCTGAACCCTAACCCTGACCCAGTCCCTGACCCTAACCCTGTCTAACCCTACCCTAACCCTGACCCTAACACTAAACCCAACCCTAACCCCAAAACCTAAGCCTGACCCTGAACCTAACCCTGACCCTGACCCTGACCCTGGAACCAAAACTGAATCCTGACCCTGGCCCTCAGCCTGACCCTAGCCGTGACCTGAACCCTGATCCTGACCCTGACCCAGTCCCTAACCCTAACCCTGACCCTAACCCTGTCAAACCTTACCCTAACCCCGACCCTAACACTAACCCTAACCCTAACCCCGAAGTCTAACCCTCACCCTGAAACTAATCCTAACCCTGACCCTGACCCTAAACTGGAACCTAAACTGAATCCTAACCCTGGCCCTCAGCCTAACCCTGGCCGTGACCTGAACCCTGACCCTGACCCTGACCCAGTCCCTAAACCTAACCCTGACCCTACGCCTGACCCTGACCCTGACCCTAAACTGGAACCTGAACTGAACCCTGACTCTGACCAAAAACCTAACCCTGGCCCTGACCAGAACACTGACCCTGACCCTGACCCAGTCCCTTAAACCTAACCCTGAGCGTAACCCTAACCCTGGTCCTAACCCTGACCCTGACCCTAACGCTGACCCTAACCCTAAAACGTGCCCTAACCCACCCTGGCCCTGACCCTAACACTAACCCTAACCCCTAACCCTAAACCTTACCCTAACCCTGACCCTGACGCTGGCCCTGACCCTAAACATAACACTGACTCTGACCCTAACCCTGACCGTAACACTGACCACTACCCAGACCCTAACCCTAACCCTGACCCTGACCCTAACAAGGACACTGACCCTAAACCTAACCCTGATTCTAACCCTAACCCCAACCCCAAACTCCTACCCTAACCCTGACCCTAAACCTGTCTAACCCTATCCTAACCACAACCCTACCCTAACCCTAACGCAAAACCCTAAGCCTGACCCTACCCTGACCCTGAACCTAACCCTAACCCTGACCCTACCCTCAACTGGCACCTAAACTGAACCCTGACTTTGACCCTAACCCTAACCCTGGCCCTGACCTGAACCCTGACCCTGACCTTGACCCAGTCCCTAAACCTAACCCTGACCCTAACCCTAACCCTGGCCCTGACCCTGACCCTGACCCTGACCATAACCCTAAAACTTACCCTAACCCTGACCCTGAGCCTGACCCTGAACCTGACCCTAACCCTATCCCTAACCCTAACCCAAACCCCTAACTCAAACCCTAACCTTCCCTGTCCTCCTTCCCACCCACCGACTCAAGCCAGGGCTCTATCCAAGGACAGGCTGGGCCTCTGTCCCAGGGAACAACCAGGAAGACCCAGCAGAGGGAGAGAGAAGTAGAAGGGGCCCACTGATCTCCCTGCCCTGATTTGGCCTCCACTGACGTCTCCAAGTCCTCTGGCTCAAGCCCGCATTGAGCAGGACCCTGGGACGGATTCTGAATTCCAGGCCAGCTGGGTGGGGGGTACTCGATGACCTTTGCATCCCCAGATGTCCAACCCGCCTGGCCTTGCACCCTGAGCCTTGCTTCCCAGGATAGGCACGGTTCCGGTGCTCAGCAGACTTTGGGGCCACAGAGGACTTGGCAGTGGTGAGGGAACATGGGAGACCAGTCGGGGACAGTGCCATGGTGGGTCCGCATCCACCACAAGGCTGGGTCAGGGGACAGGTGCGTGTGCAGGTCTCCTGGGCACACCTGGCCCTCTCGGAATGGACGTCTGTGTGCCTGGTGCACCTTTCCTCCACCTCCACCTACCCCTGGAGCAACGGCCAGGTTCAAGCATTTCCATGTCCAACCCTCAGGGACAGTTGGGAACCTGGGCTCCAGAGAGGCAGCGACTGGCCCAGGACAAAAATCGGGTACAGAGTCCAAGGAGCAAAGCTTCCCTCCAGTCCTAGGCAATTCCTGACCCTCCCATGAGGTTTGCTTTGAGGGTGAGAGCTCCTCAGATGCTTGGGGAGAGCTACCCACCCCATCCCATGTGGGGACATGACCTCGGGCATCCCCAGACAGCTAGAGGCATATGTGTTTGAGCGTGCGTGCACACACACACACACACACACACACACACACACACACACAAACACGCACACACCCCACTCTGCCCAACTAGGGGTCAGAGGGGGAGACACCCTGGGAAAATGGTGGGTAACAAGGGGGAAAGAAGAAAGAGGTTGGAGACAGCTGGGCCATGGGGTCGGGGACATCAGGACTCCTGGCAAGGACCGAGATCCAAAGCATGGGGAGGGGAGACAGGACAGGCTGATGGTCAAGGGGTCCCCAAGGGGCCCAGGGGCTTTGCCAGGGCACTGGGTGGGGACAGGGTCTGGGGCCTGGTGTCCATCACCACCCTGGACTACTGGAAGTAGGAAGAGGCACCCCCCCAGTGTGGACAGGGCTACAACACCGAAGGCCTCCCCTTCCTCTTCTATCAGTGGGGCCATAGAGACAGGGTGTCCCTAGTCTCCCACAGGCTTGTAGAAGAGGCTGTTGGCCTTGAGTCTCTCTCCCTGACCCACTGTGCTCCCAGTCTTGGGAAAATGCTTTGGACTCCCTCGAGGTCCTTCTGAGCAGAAGACAGCCTGGGGGCTCGAGGGGCTGACCTTGTGGGCTTGCAGAATGTGGCAGAGCACTGGACCCCTGGTCTGGGGACCCAGGGCAGGACCCTCCTTGTTGCAGCCTCAGGGTCCCCACTGGGAAGAGGTTCCAGAGTCAGAGCTCTGCTCAGGGTGAGAAGGCCTTACTTAGCAAGGAACCGAGCACCAGCCCAGGAGAGGGAAACAGGGACAAGGGAGACTTCGGAGGTTTCTCCCCTCAGCCCTGGAGCCCACAGATCCTGCTCCTGGGAGACACCCACGAACAGAGACAGACGCAGGCACAGAGACAAAGACAGAGACAGAGACAGACACTGAACCCAGGAGAGAGGGAACCAGGAGAAGTCCCAGACTTTCCTCCATCGGCTGGGAAATGGCAGCCAAACATTGTGTCCCCTTCTCAGTCCCACGGGCCATCCACCCTGGGAGGACGGATTCGGGAATGCCCGGGGTCCCCTGTGGGGGCTGGCCAGCACATGGGCGCAGACGAGGCCCTTGGACCTCCACCTAATGGGAGCCCCGGGAAGCCTGTGTCACCAAGGTCAGAAGCCATGCACTGCAACCTTGCCACGGGGGATGGGACACAGGCAGGAGGACGGTGGCTTTGCCTGGATCCCAGAGCAGATCCAGGCCCCTCTGGGCTGTGTTCCATGCCCCCGCCCAGCCCCTGGCTCACCCGTGCCCGGCCAAGTGTGTGCACCAGCCTCCTGGGAGAGCGGGGATGGAACGTATGCAGGGGTCCTACCCCTGATGGCATCCCTAGAAGGAGAAGCCAGGACACCCCCAGTGTGCAGACGGGGAGACTGGGGAGGCCCTGAGAGCCACAGGGTGTGTGCGGGCTCACAGTCCTGGGCAGGAGCAGGAGCCCGGTCTGAACCCAGCTCTGGGCCCTCCCAGCGGGGACAACAGCTGCACCCAGGCCTCCCAGGGGCTGTGGGGAGGCTGTGTGGGGGTCGCTGGATAGACAGGGCACGGGGTGGAGGGGGAGCCTTGAGCAGCTGGGGGAGGGGCGCCCTCAGGGAGCTCTGGTAGGAGCAGGAAGTCGGGTAAGGAGCCCCCAGGCAGTGGTGACCTCACTTCCCTGACGACAGAGCCCAACGGACTTGGAACCCACGTATCCAGGCACCCACATTCCAGAGAAAACCCCCCTGCCCAGCTCATTTCTGGGCAGATCCTGAAGGAAGCGCCATGTTCTGCTGCTGCCTACCGAAGCCCAGAGGATGCAGGCAGAGGAGAGCTCGCCCGCCAAACACGTCCCCTCACTGGGCAGGTCGTGTCAGGCTTCCCCGACGACTCTGGCCCTTTGGCAAAAAGAATCAAAAGGTGACACCGGGAGGCTCAGAGTCAGACAGCCCCACACCTTCTGACCGACCCGTGTAGGCCTAGGGCTCCTCCCCGTGTGTGTGTGTGTGTGTGTGCAAAGAGAGCTCATGGGGGGTGGAGACGGCCCGAGCAGGAGCAGGCTGATGAGGGGTCAGATGCCTGGTGGGCAGGTCATGTTCACACCCCAGGTTAAGGCTGGCTAGGTGGGACGGAGTGTGGGGGCTGCACCCTTCTGCCCAGGGTTGATCCTGAGACCCTGCAGGGACGGGTCACTGACCCAGGTGCGGGGCTGTGCACGCACAGGTCTGCGTGGAATCTGGGAGAAGCAGGGGCACTGGGCAGGAGCACGGTGGGTACAGCCGGGCAGGGCTCTGACGCCTCTTGCACACTCCCCGTCTCTGCCTTGGCAGGCCACGGATGAACTAGGAAGGAGGCGGGAAGACACGCACTCCTCCCCGACCCCGGAGTCCCCGGTCCTGGGAAGGCCCCCGCTACATCCCAGACCACTGCCCGCGGTACTCCACTGGATTGTGGTCCTGGACACGGAGCCCACGGAGGCCAAGTCCAAGGGTGAGAAGGCTGGGGTGGGGTGCCTGTGGCTGTGTGGGGAGGGGTCGGTGCTGGGCCCCACAGGGAGAAGCCCCCACAGGCTGGTGTGGGGCCAGGAGCCACGACTTGGCTCGGAGCACCCAGGGGGTGGACTGCAGTCGGGGAGACGTCCCCGGGAGGGTTCCTTCGTGGCTGCGGCTTCTCCGGGAGGTCCTGGGCTGGGCTCTGTCTCTGCAAAGCCACAGGGAGAGGCAGGCCCGCGGGTGACCTTCTCTCCTCTCCCAGCTTCTCCAGCCAAGGAGCTAGACCCACTCCCAACTTCAGCAGCTCCGGAGGGGCACATGGTGTCTGGAGTCACTTCGGCGGGAGACCGGGAGCCCACAGGTGCCCGGGCGCCTGCTCACGGAGATGCTGATGCTGTCCAGGGAGAGCTGGCTCCTGCTCCTGCCCCCACCCCTGCTCCTGCCGCTCCCCCTGCCCCTGCCCCTGCCAGAGCGACTCCCACTTCCCCTGCCCCTGCCTGGGCTCCTGTTCTGGCCCTTGACCCAGGTCCTCCCTTGGTCCCACCCCTTCCCCAACCCCTCCCTGGGCCCCTGTTCCTGCCCCAGACCCAGCTCCTGCCCTTGACCTCGCCCAGGCCATCACCCCTGCCCTTACCCCAGCTCCTGCCCCTGCCCCTTCCCCCGCCCCTATCCCTTCCCCTTTCCCTGCCAGGGCCACTGCCCCGGCACCTGCCCCTGCACCTGCCCCAGACCCAGGTCCTGCCCCTGCACCTGCCCCTACACCTGCCCCAGACCCAGGTCCTGCCCCTGCACCTGCCCCTACACCTGCCCCAGACCCAGGTCCTAACCCTGGTCTTGCCCCTGCCCCTGCTCCTGCCCCTGCCCCTGCCCCTGCCCCTGCCAGGAAGGCCTCCACTTTCCCTGCCTGCGCCCCTGTTCCTGCCCCAGACCCAGCCCCTGCCCCTGTGTCTTCGCCTTCAACTGTCGCCATCCCTTCCCCTGGCCCTGCCAGGACCACTGCCCCTTTCCCTGACCCTGCCTGGGCCCCTGTTCCCGCCCCAGACCCAGTCCCTCTCATTTGCTCCTGCTCCTTTCCCTGACCTTGCCTGTGCTCCTGTTCCTGCCTCTGACCCAGCTCCTGCTCTGGATCCTGCACTGGCCACTACTGCTGACCCTGTCCCCGCCCCTAGCCCAACCCCTGCCCCAACACCTTCTCCTGCGGGACTCCCAGACCCGCATCCAGAGCCCACAACTCTGCGGGGAGATCTCCCCAGAAAAATGCCGTCAGTTCCATCCCCTGACCTCGACATCCCCCCAGAATGTCTCATCCCCTCCCCTTGTGTCCTTCCTCTCCTGTATGGAGTCACCGTTGTCGTCGCCGTCCATCTCCTGTATGCTGTGTATTATTTATTTTAAATAAAAGTTCTTGTTTTCCCTTGAACACGTCATGAGCATGAAGTGCATCCCCAACGCTGTGCCACCACGCCCCAGAACATCGTTGCAGGCAATCTCCTTCCCCAAACGAGACCCTGAGCCCAAGCCCTCCTGCCCATTGTTCCCCAGCCTGGCCCCTCGCAAGCCCTAAGCTGTTCCTGCACGTGGTCTGGAGGTTTCTGGAAGTGGAATCCCTCAATAGGTGCCTTTGTGTCTGCACCTATTTTCAAAGGGCCCTTGTTTGGGGTTTGGTTTGCTTTGGTTAGGTTTGGTTTTTGTTTCTTCTCTCTGTTTGACATAGAATTTCCCTTCTTGGTTGTTGAGAAGCCCAATGGATTACAGAGGAGATGTCATCCTAGGGACCCCTTTAGGAATTCTGGGCACAATCTCGGGGCCAAGGCCCCTGTTCCTGCTGGGACACCACAGTCGGTCCCCAGACAGGACACGGCTGTTTCCTCCTGTGGCCCACACAGAAACCAGGGAAATGCAGAAAGCTGGAGGACACACCGCGGAGGGCCAAAGCATCGCTCACAACCCTAGGCCAGAGAAAGGTCTCCCATGGGTCTGCTCCAATCCATGCTCCAAGTCACTGGGTCCCACAGGGACAGAGACAGGGACAGAGACTAGACACGTGCAAGTTCAAGGGGGAGGAGAGGCACACAGGGAGTATGTGTCAGGAGATGCAGGAGCTCCCGGGGAAGGACTCAGGCAAAGGAAACCCTGGGGAGGCAGTGCTGGTCCCCCTCAGACTGGCAGGTGTCTGGTCTGGGGACCAGCAGCCCTGGGGAGAACGTGAGGAAGCAGAGGTCCGATGCAGGGCCCCTGGAGAGAAGGCGGACAGGCACCCCTGTCTGAGACAACCGTGAGCGGCACCCATCCCAGGCCACAGGTCCACCTGTCACCTAGCAGGGCTCAGCCTGGGACTCACCCCCAGAAACTCTGGCTCGGTGGGCCACGGATGTGTTTTCAGTAGGATTGGGCACAGCAGTGGTGAGACAGCAGGGAATGGAACAGTGCTCATGCCCAAGGAGGTGGAGGGGATCCTCATCCCAGTCGTCCTGACACAATGTCCTGGGGCTCCTTTCTCAGTGTGGTCTGGGGCACAGGATCGCGGCAGGCCCTCCTGAACCCCACTCCTGCCACCCTGCTCCTGGGGACATTCGTAATAGTTGAAGAAGGAGGTGGAGAGGATCCAGGATGACAGCGGGCCAAGGACAAGGAAGGTCAGCACTGGGAGGACAGATGGACCTGCCCCGAGCCACCAGGGCTCGGGGGCCTGAGCTGTGATTCCCTCAGGTCTCACCCAAAATAATGGCTCCTGATGTGTGGACCGACTTCTGGGGTTTCATTCCCTCCCTCCCTCCCTCATTTATTCAGTCCATCACTCACTGCCCCCTCTCTCCTTCCCCTCTACCCCTCCCTTCCCTCCCTGCCTCCCTCCCCCCTAATCCTCCTCCTCCCTCCCATCCCCCCTTTCCTCTTCCTTCTCTCCCCTCCCCCCCTCCCTCTCTCTTTCCCCCCCTCCCCTCCTCCCTCATGCCCCCCCCATTCAGCGGAGGACCTGGGGTCCCTGCTCTGTACTGAGCACTGGGGCTTCATCAGTGAGCACCCCTCACCCATGGGGTCACATCCACTGTGGGAGGGGACAGGGGTCATCCTCAGGGCTCGCAGCGGTGATGAGCACCAGGAATCCGCTCCTGAAAACAGAGGCCCATTTCACCAAAAAATGCTGGAAAGACACATGCTTAGCATTTCCTCAAGAAAAATCTAGTCCTGAGAAATGATGAAAAGTAAATATATCCTAGACTTCATGCAGTGTGAGTTCTACTGGCTCATACACACTGATTCCTAGAAGCAACAAAGAGTAACTCATTCAATGTTAACTGAGGGTTTGTGACACATCTTTTCTGATCAAATAACAACATTTCAGCCAACATCTCCAGGGCCTCTGAGTTTACCCAAAGGTCTCTGTGGCCCTCTGACTCTTCCATCGACCTCCTGGGAAAGCTTGGTCCTGTTGCCTTCCTTGTCTCCTGCCTCTTCTGGGACACTTCTATGGACCCCTACTCCCGCCAGGGCCTCCCCAACCAGGACTCCCCATGCCCTGTGGCCTGGTGCCCAGGTCCTGCACTGGGTCCCTTGAGCCCGGTGCTTTGTGCAAGCCCTGGGTGCTCCCTCTGGGGTCACTTGGCATCTCCCATGTAGTGGCCTGCATCTTCCTGCACTGGGTCTCCTCTGACGAATCTGTGAGGCCAGCCTATGCCCATGTCATGGGCATGGAATCACGAGACCAGAAGGTCCAGATGACCTGCTCCCAATCCCAGCGTGTGGAGCCTGGGCCAAGAATGGTCCCTGAGCAGGGGACGGCTTGGGCCTAAGGAGCCTAAGGGAGGACGTAGTCCACTGAGCCCACAGGAGAGTGAGCACCTTGGGGGCCTGGCGCTCAAACCAGCTGGAAGACCACACCCCACCCGCACTGGCTCTGTCCCCAGGGCTGGAGGTCATCGGGGTATCTACCCTCCCATGCTGCAGGCTGGCAGTGACTGGCAGGGGAGGAGGCACCACTGGAGCAGGAGAGAGCAGGAGAGCCCTCCGCAGAGAGGAGGGGGCAGGGGCTCTCCCAGCAGCAGGTGCACTGGGGTGGGCTGAGGAGGCATCAGGAGACAGCAGTGTCTGCAGCTGGGGTCTCCACACAGACCCCCTCCTCAGGCTTGGCACAAGCTTGTCTGGATGGCCTTTGTGCCCCAAACACATAGTCTGACTCAGGACTTCCCCTCAAGCTCCCACTCCCAATCTTTTGTATTCAGCTCAAGTGACAAGAAAGGGCCAATAGTTTAGGTGGTGTTGGGTGCAGAGACGTGATTTTCTGGCCCACACTGTAACACTGCTGGCATTTTAAAAATCTCAGGGCTTGGATGCAAAAACGGTAGGATGCCTGGGACCGTGGAAAGCTTTCTGAAACATGCCTCTGTGCCCTGCAGCCCTCGCATCCCACCAGCTCTGCTTAAATCCCTCCAGGCCACAGACCCACAGTCTTGGGTCCTCAGACAGCCCCAACAATGTGCCTTCAAAAAGGTGGGGCAGCAGGACACACTGCGGATTCCAGCAAATCCCCTGCCCGGAAAGTGCAGGTACCGCTGGACGAACTGTCTGAGAACAGCCAGGTCAGGGTTCTGGGAAGACACCAGAGGCACAGGAGTAACTGAGGAGCATCTGAAGGCAGCCACCTCACTACTGGGAGAGTTGGTGGCCATCAAGAAGTCACAGAGGACTCCAAAGGTCTGGACTTGGTGTTTCCCTCTCCTGAGCTGGGGACACCTGTGGGAGGAGCAGGTCGCCAGCTGGTGGGGAGTGCAGGTGCCTGACATGGGCAGATGGGGTAGGTGAGGCCCGAGACCCCCGGGGGATGTTCCTGGCATCTGGACTGAACAGGTCTTCAAAGCTGCAGATCGGTTGGGATCATTTTCAGGCTGAGGAGGAAGATGAGGGGGACAGAGGGGACTGAGGAGGCTCGGCGTAGACAGGAAAGGGCTGAGCCACGCCTTTGGGGGAAAAGTGGATCAGCTCCAGGCTCATGGGGACAGGCCTTGAGGCCATTATGCTACATGAAATAAGCCAGTCCCCAAAGGACTGATACTGAAGGGCCCCACTTGTGAGGGACGGAGAGCACCGGTTCATAGAGGTGGAAGGAGCTAGTGGGTGCCAGGGCGGGGGAGGGGAGATGGAGGGTTAGGGTGAGGGTGAGTAGAGTTCGGTTTGGGGTGAGGACAAAGTTATGGCAGTGGATGGCGGTGGCAGGTCCAGAAGAGCGAATGTACTTATTGCCACTGAACTGACCCTGAAATGTGCTTAACAGAGTCGGTTACATGTCTGTTACACCACAGTAGGAAAGAAGTGAGTCGGGAGGTCTGGGTCATCATGAGTCCCAGGAGGGCCCTGGAGCAGGGATCCTGTATCTTAGTTCTCGCTCTCATGCTCTGTCCCTTGTTGGTGACTGAGCTCACAGCAGGCACTCAGTGAATGCTTGCGAAGACACAGCGCAGGCAGATGGGGGCACAAGTGCAAACCCACCAGTGGGCACTGAGGAGTCCCAACAAGATGCACATCCCGGCGGAGCCATTACAAATACCAGCACAGAAATAGCCACTTAAAACCAAGGCAGGAACCACATATAACCCAGAGGGTTCCATTCTCTTGGAGGCTGAGCTAGCAGCCACAGCCAAGGTCTCTGGCAGTCAGGGGACTGGGGGTCTGGCAGGTGGCTTGGCACACCCTCGACCCTGAAGCCCCATGGGACTGGGAGGGAAGACCCAGCCAGGGCCCATTCTGACTCCACGGCGGCTGCAGGGCCACTCCCAGCCCCACCAAGATGTGTCTGTTTAGAACCAGGGAGGAAATCTTTTCTCTCGACTGTTCTTTTTAAAGATGATTGCTCAGCATTGACACAGAAAAACGTCTGACATAAAACTGGAGCCGTTCACAGCTGCCAGGGACCCAGAAGTTATCAAAATGCAGTGACCACAAAGAGAGAAACTTGTGTCTCCAGGCTGACATTGATAAGGGAGCAAGAGGCTGGCTGAAGACAAAGCAAAAGCAAAAACCACCATTTTGCACCAAAGATGTCTCAAGAGTTCTTTCTTGGTCATCAGCTCCGGACCTCAGCCCACCAAACCTCACCTAGGTTCTAGAACTTCATCAACATCTCATATGCAGGTGCAGCCCCAGATGTTCAGAGGTCCTGGACATCTGGGCCTCACAGTCTCCCTCAAGGGGACAGAAAAAGGAACCTGCTCTGATGGCTCCACTGGCAGCATCTCGGGATGGAAAGGGGGGCAGCCCCTCATGTGTTCCTGGTGTCCAGGTGATTCTTGGGCACAGCCATGTATCTCAGCTTCTCCATGATTGGGGGTGGGGGGTAGCCCAGCAGCTTCGGATCCCACAGATCCTCCAGGGACAGCCCAGCATCTGAAGGTCCCACAGGTCCTCCAGGGGACAGCGTGGCAGCCACAGGTCCCACAGGTCCTCCAGGGCACAATGCAGCCACTGGAGGTCCCACAGGTCTTCCGGGGATAGCGTCTTGGTGAGCTTGTGGTTGAGCAGGTACCTGCTCAGGTGGCTCTTGTCATGCTACATGGCCTCCATCCCATTGGGCAAGTCGACCCCCATTGCGTGGTGACAGGCCAAGGTCAATCAGTGAACCTCCACCACCAATACCCTAAAAAAGGCCCCCAGGTAGTAAATGTTGCCCTGATCCCTGGGGATATGGGCCTGGGACTCTAGTTGGCATCCATAGCTGAAGTCCTTGCAGGCTCCCAGTAGGAACTGGGGTACAGGGTGCCAAAGAGGGGGGACAGGAGCTCCATACCCATGTGGTCACAGAACTTCAGGTCTACACCTGCACACCAAGTCGTCCACCTCGCGGAGAAAGTGCTGCTCACAGAAGCAGCTGACCATCACCATGTGCTCCATGGACACATCCTGCCAGTGTGGAGCACCACAGACCTGGAGGACCACCGCCCTCCAGCCCTCCTGGTGGGGACACAAGGACCCGGCAGCGAGCCGGTCAGTGAAGATGTAGCAGGTGACCCTGTGTCTCACTATGAAGACCACTATCTTTCAGCCCTCCCGGACAGGCACACAGGCCTGGCAGCCGGCTGGTCAACGAAGACATAGTAGGTAACCCTGTGGCCACCATGAGGACCACCAACATCTGGCTCTCCCAGAGGGGCACATGGACCCAGCAGCCAGTTGGTCAGTGAAGATGTAGCAGGTGACCCTGTGTCTCACCATGAAGACCACTATCTTTCAGTCCTCCTGGAGGGGCATATGGACCCGGCAGCCAGCTGGTCAGTGAAAATGTAGTAGGTTACCCTGTGTCCCACCATGGAGGGCTTCTGCACTGTCTGCAAGAACAGGTCCAGGAAGCTATAGGGACAGGGGACAGGGCGTGAGAAGGTTCACTGCCAGAGGCTGGCAGCAGGACCCCAGAGCTGGGGGCCGTGAACATGTACACCTTCTTCAAGGGGGCAGGCTCTGGGCTGTTTTAAGCGACAGTCACTCTCCCAGCCTGTCCTGAGTGAGTCTGCCCATGGGGCCTCCCTGCCTCCTGCTCCCAGAGATGGGGGCCATCAGCACCCCATCTTACAAAGGGGACCCTAAGGCTTAAAAGGCTGGAAACCTATGCAGCCCAACATTTAAGTGGGGGAAAAGCTCACATACACCCAGCAGGCATGAGCCATCATCGGGGGCAAATCGCGGCTCAGCCAATGGGGAAACAAGCCGGACGGGAAGCAGGAGGAGGGAACGGTGCTCCTGGCAGAGGCACAGCATAGGCAAAGGCTTGGGTTCCAGCCTGAGGCACCTGTGGGAAGCCACACTCCGGGGTGCCCACCGGAGGGAGGGACCCCGTGGGAGAGGTGAGGCTGGGAGGGGGGCAGGAGGGGAGCAAACCACAGAGAGGCCCGAAGATTATGTCCCAGAAAGATCACTCTGGTTACTGGAGGAGAACGGGCTCTGTGCCGGCGAGGACAGGGAGACCCTAACCCTAAGGCCACCCTAACCCTAACCCCTAACCCTAACCCCCATCCTAACCACGAGTACCAACCCCAATGAAATCATCACAAAATCAGCGAAATGCAGTCCTATACGTTTCTTTAAGCAAAGGTGAGGATCCTGGTCAGGAATATTGCGAAACCGAGAGCTCGCGGACACGCCGGGCGCCGTAAGCCAGTGCCTGTTCCCAGGCGTCTCCCGCTGTTCACCAGAGTGAAACAATGTTGCGCAGCGCAATGAGTGCGGGAGTAAAACCACGCGGTCGTCTAAGTGACGCGGGAAAGGCTCGGACCCAAATCCACGTCTGCTGCGGAGACAACCTCTCACGAACGCAGGAAGAAGGGGTCATTTTCCCGTAAATCTCCGGCGAACACCGCGCGCACGTCTGAAGGCCGCCGGCTCCCCTCGGAGTCCGGAACGAGGGCGGACGCTGGTGCCCACGGAGGGACAGACCCCAGGACCGCACTCGGGGGCGGCGTCCGGGACACACGGTCGGACGCGGCTGCGGGGCCGAGGGAGGGGACCGGGGAGCTGGTGGGTCGCGCACACAGTCCCCTCGGGGACAGCGAGAACGTTCCGGAGAACGACGTGCGGCACGTGGCCTCGGCTGGGGCGGCGAACTGCCACCCGCCGTGTCTGAAGCGGGCCGTGTCGTCGTGTTTAGTCGCCGTGAGAACGCGAAGGATGACGCCTGTCACCACGCGCGTGGACCCCGGGAACGGCCCCAGGGACACAGCCCTGTGGAAATGCCCCTCAGACGGGACCCTCTGCGCTCCGTAAGCCCGTCCGGGTCGTGCACACGGGGGAGTCTGAGGAGCCGCAGGAGCCGCGACCGCCGCGCACGGACACAGCCGCGACCCGGGGCGCATCCGAGCCCGGACCGGGGGACCCCACAGCCCCGCGCTCAGCCCCGCGGGACCACCGCGCCGCCCACAAAGCCGCGGAAGCCGCACCGTCTACACGGCGCGCCCTTCCTCCGCGGGGCCCTGCGAGCCCCGCACCCCCTCGGCAGTGCCAGCCCCGGCGGCTTCTGCTCACCTTCTCCCACGACGGGGCCTGAGGGGGCCGGACTCCTGTCAGCGTGGACGCGGCCCCACACCCTCCACAGCGGGTTCTGTCAGCGGGTCCTGTCAGCGTGGACGCGGCCCCACGTCCTCCACACCGGTCCTGTCGGCATGTATGCAGACCCACATCCCCCACAATGGGTCCTGAGGAGCCCGGGCTCCCGACCGTGGAGGAGGCCTCGCTTCCTCCTGAAGCCCAGGCGTCCGCACAGACGGTCCTGAGGCCTTGGAACGCCTGTCAGCGCGCGGGAGAAGGCGGCCCCAACGCGCATGCCCAGCAAGGGTCCTGGAGTGGGGCTGGGGCGCCCCCTGCGGGCGGTGCAGGACGAGGCGCGGTGACTCGGGCGCCCCCTGCCGGCGGTGGGGGCAGAGCCGGATGCGGTGCACTCAGTTCAGGGGAGGCACCTGTCCCTCCTGGGGTCCAGCTGGATCCAGTACATTTTGGAAATTCGAACTGCAATGGACCCCAGTTATCCCCTGACTTCTCCAGAAATAGAAACAATGAATCAGAAACCATACAGAATTAAGGGAAATGCAGACACAGGAATGCTCCAGGAGGACTGGGGGTGTGCAGTGTCGGCCAGACTGGGAGGTGGGGACCGAGAGTGCTCCAGGAGGATGTCACAATTGTGTGACTATATGTGTCAGTGTGACCGGCATTGGCCAGAAAGGAAATGACAGGGCGGGCGAGGGACAGTGTCCCTAAACTGTCTTCTGCGAGGCGAAAGTTCAGTACATTTCTTTCAGTACAATTTCATTTCAGATGCATCTGTGAGTCCCTAAAGCTGATTATGTAGAACATGAAGTACGTAGTTTGCCATTTCTTTTTTTTTAATATTTTTGAAAAGATTTTATTTATTTATTTGTCAGTGAGAGAGAGCGCCCAAGCAGGCATGGAGGCAGGCAGAGGCAGAGAGAGAAGCAGGCTCCCTGCTGAGCGAGGAGCCCAGTAGTCCCAGCGCCCTGGGATCACGACCTGAGCCGAAGGCAATGGTTTACCTGACTCAGCCATGCAGGCGTCCCCGTAGTTTGACATTTCTTTCACGTCTGAGGTGCCAGGGACAGAGCATACTTGACATTTCTTTTTGTTGCTTTCAGAGTCTGATGACTTCCTGCCTTCATCTCCGACCCAAGGACAGGGAACAAAGGCAGCACAGACCTACACTTCTAAATGTCAACAGAAATCTGCAAACCCAAGTTCTCACAGGAGCTAAATGTTCAGGACCATGGTGATAGAAAGGGGAGGCAGGGAGCAAGGAACCAAAAGAACATGTTGTGTCTGTGAGGGGGCCCACTTCTCTACCTGTCGGAAGCAAGCCATGCCTGACAGGAGGGAGTCACACCGGCCCCTGGTCCGTCTGTTTGCTGTCCTTGAGCAGAGCAGGGGATGTGCTGAGCTGGGTGTGGGTGTCAGGGGGAGGTGGCCTGCTGGCCACCGATGCTACCTGCCTAGTAACTGTAGGAGCAGCTCCTGATCCTCGGCTAAGATGAAACAGTATTTATGTTTAGTGACCTATTTCCTGGGACAGGTAGTGTGCTCAGTGCTTTGGTGACTGTAGCTTCTTCCATTTTATGTTTTAAAAACACTTTAGGCAGGTAAGATGGACATACAAAAAGCTGTCCATAATTAATGTATGCGACTGACCCTGACCCTAATCCTAATATCTAGTTAAGATATACTCGATTTAGAATATCGCTCATGAATTATAGGATAGTTTTTAGGAGCTAGGGGATCCAGGTGATGAAATTCTAGAACCTAGGTGAGGTTTGGTGGGCTGAGGTCCAGAGCCGATGACCAAGAAAGAATTCTTGAGACATCTTTGGTGCAAAATGGTGGTTTATTAAAGCACGGGGACAGGACCCATAGGCAGGAAGAGCTGCTGCCCCAGGTTGTGAGGGATGGCAGGTTATGTACCATGCGGTTGGGGGAAGGTGAGGGGAAGGGAGGTTTCAATGGAGTTTTCATATGCTAAAGAGGGCCTACAAGGTGCCAGGATGTCCCAGGCCTACCGGAGGCCTTGCCTTTGTGTCTGGATCAATGTTGTCTTTAGACCAGCCATTAACATTAAGATAGTTGGGAGACTTTTTGGTGGGATGTCACAATCCTGTTATCAATCGTCTTTATTTTTTTTAAAGATTTTATTTATTTATTTGACAGACAGGGATCACAAGTAGGCAGAGAGGCAGGCAGAGAGGGAGGGGGAAGCAGGCTCCCCGCTGAGCAGAGAGCCTGATGTGGGGTTCGATCCCAGGACTCTGGGATCATGACCCGAGCCGAAGGCAGAGGCTTTAACCTACTGAGCCACCCAGGTGCCCCTCAATCGTCTTTGTTAGTGAGATTTAGGACATTTGTAAGCCAAGGGAGACTCCTGTCTAGCAGGATTGTGAGCTCTGCAAGTTAACTATTTGCTTATTGTTCGTGGCACTCAGGGCTGCCTGAGGAATGCTACACAAATGACTGAGGGGGAGCGGATGGAGAGGGGTGTGCAAGGCGCCAGCTTTTGCTTTGTCTTCAGCCAGCCTCATGCTCCCTCATCACAGGGACCAACCTTATTCTATTTTATTCTCCCTTGAATTTGACAGGTTGAAACATTCTGCCACATGCTGTCTGGAGAGTGGCCACATGGGGGAAACAGTGAGTAAACACTGGCACGAACAATGCTCAAAAAGAGGGGTTCCGAGAGGCAGGCTGGAGTAGTCAGGGGGTGGGGGGGTGTCTCCTGGACGAAGGGACCAGGAGACTTGTCACGGGTTCCAACAGTGCAGCATCAGGGTGTACGTTCTGCCTGACCCACGACGCCCAGGGGCACTGGGGCATTCTAGTTCCAGAGGATCTGCAGACTGCAAATTGGCCTGAGCACAGCTCCCACGGTCTGTCCTCTTGGTTCCTAGGTGTGGCTCTTTCTCTGCTTCTGGAGGCTGTTGATTGTCCTTTTGCTTTCCTCTGAGCTGCGCTATTTTGTGTGGATTCAGTGCTGTTAGTTGACCCATATTCTTCCTGAAAAGAGGTGGAATAGAAGTCGCCCTTCTTTCCTGGGTAGACCTGAAGAGATTCCGTAACAATAGCCTTTTTCCAGCCCCCTGGGCCTTCATCTGCTTGCCAGCTCTGAGAATTAAAAACATACTATTCCTTTAACAGTTTAAAATAATTGATTTGGTTTTTTAAAAAATTCAACAAAGTCACACTTTTAATAATCTATAAAATGATCTGCAAACATTGAGCAAGTCTTTACAGGATGAAAGACTGAGTCAGGGTCAGGGTTGGGATTAGGGTGTGTGAGGTTGAGGTTAAGTGTAACAGGGTCGTGGTCAGGGTGAGGGCCAAGGTCAGTGTCACAGCGAAGTTGATCAGCAGCCCCTGCCGCACCGTGTGGCACAACGCAGGCGCTCCACTGAAGCTTGTTTAACAAGTGATGAGTGTCCGTAAAGATATTTCTGGAGGAAAAGCGCAACTGGAAATGAACCGTTCACAGTTCTCTGTGTGCAAGAGTGACAAAGTTTCACGGCTGACTGGACACGTGTCCGTACTGTTTAAATTACTTTCAAGGTTCTTGGGTCCCCCAATAATGGGTCCATGATTAAAGAAGTGAGACTGATACAAAGCAAAAGTCAAGTAAAGCTTTATTTCGTGCCAAGCATCAAGAATCAGACCAACCGTCAAACAGACCAGTCGGGGCCCCCCCCTTAGAGAGAGGGTGACCCCTCCCTGCTTTTCAGACCAACTTTAATAGAGCAAAGGCCATATGGTTGGGCCTGGCCACATGCAGGTGGCCAATGAAATTGTAACACACAGAGAAGGCTACACAGTCATGCTAGGTGACCAACTGAATTACAATTTACCCTAGCAGACATTTGAACCTGCCTATCACCTACTTCAGAATTGGCGCCCAAAAGGTGCCCAAAGGGCGGGGCCCATACTCCTTGGTAGCTAGGAGACAGTATGTGCCCCCCACTGATTGAATACCTCCACCTGGCCTGACCCACCCTTGTATTTGGACTTTGTTACCTGGGACAGGTTTCTGGGACTTGTTTTTAAGTAAGTTCCCCTGGGGGGGGGGGGGGGTGCAGAGTCAATTTAAGTTTTACAACAAAATGGGGGCCGCTCTGGCGGAATAGGCCCTTACAAGGTAAGGAAGAATTGGTTTATTGATAGTTGGTTAAGAATTTTATAGCATGAATGGAGGCTACAATTTTTCAAATTTTAAAAAATTGACGTTGGTTATTTTATAATTACCAAAAATGGATTTTTCCACTTTGAGAGAAAACAAAGAGCTCCAGGTAAAGTTCCTGGTAAAGTAACAAGAGACTCCACACTGTAGCTATTACCCAAGCCTCAAACAACCGGCAGCCTTTTGCGGAGCCCTGGAGACCCTTGAAGGAGCCCAGCTCTAGCGCTCTTCTCTGAGGAGGAAAGACGAGCCAACGGGAAAGACAACACGGAAGGTCTGTTTATTCGATAGCAGCTTTGGAAAGGAATCCTCGAGACAGTGAGGAGATGCATTTCCCCGTCTCTGCTTCACTCCTCTCCCACACGCCTCTGTCCTTCGCAGCCTAGAGCCTGATGCAGACAAGGTGACTGTCTTAGATGTACTTACACACAGCCTTGGAAGGCACAGTCTGGAGGTGCAGACGGGCGGGGCATTTGTAAAAGTGGGACAGCAGAGTCTCACTGCAGCCCACCAGGAAGTAGAACTTGTGTGCAGGCAGCTGCCCAGGACCAGGGCACAGATCTCCAGCTGGTTAGCCCGGCGCTTTAGGACCAGCTGGTTGGCCAGGCACCCTGGGAAGGTGCCCAGCATGAACTTCTGGAGGAAAACGTCCTCCACTCTTTGCTCTGAAGCATGGTCCTCCCCACCCAGGCGACCTGAAAGGGGAAGGGCACCTTGAAGACCCAGCACAAACTCCAGCGGGAACATCCGAGGCCTGTCACCCCCAGCCTGGCTTCTTCTCTCTTGTTCTACAAGTGGAATGAAAAGAAGAGCACTTGCAAATTCAAAGCACATGATTTCATCACATTCACAAACAAAGCCTGTGAAGTAGGTATTATTGGTTATCCTGGTTTTACCAAACGAAAGACGGAGGCCTTAGCAATGCAAGAAACTCAGATGATCCTTTCCTGTCTAGACCTTTGCCACTCTTTCTGGACCATTTATAGAAGCACTGGCCATCCCTTGGCCCAGAGAGACGAGGCCACCAGCTACTTCTGAGACTGGGGACAGGAGCTCTCTCACCAGCCAGGGCCATGACTTCAACCAGTGGATTCTCAAAGTAGATCCTGAAATTCCTACACCTCAAAAGTTCAGTACGTGTGAAGAGCCTCCACACCCATCCCCAGATCCCCAGATCCTGAAACCCCGACACCTCATAGCATATGCATGAAGAGTCCCCACACCCAGCCCCACATCTTAGAGGCAGAACCTGGAAAGGGTGGGGGACAGGAATCTGTATTTTAAGTTTTCTAGACAGATGGATCTCAAAACACCCAAGCTGAGAAGCCTCATACTGAACAAAACACAGCTGATCCTCATTAGTCCCAGTAGTTATGTTCTACGGAGTCAGCATGAGCAATGAGCAATGAACCCTCACTCCTAGAGGATCTACGGGGTGAGGTTTCTGCATGCCCTGGTTTGAGTCCCATCAATACGTAACCTTGTTTCCTGCATGTTTTTGCTTTCAGACCCCTTGTTTAATACATACGCTTAGCCCTCAAATCTCTGCCCACACAGCATTAGAACCCATGCCTGAAGGAAGCTTATTAACACCCATATTTTCTCCCCAGTGTAGGTCACACCTTTCTTGTGCCTCACACGTCAGCATTAGGGCTATTTTAAAGCAGTGAAGCCGACAGAAAACCTGAAACTGCAAACGTGGGCACTAATGAACCTCGAAAAGGTGTTCAAAAAGAACACCTGCTTACAGCAGGAGTCGAAACAAGAAGGCAGAGCCCTCGGTGGGGAAGGCGTGCGCAGGGTCACTGCTCGGCCCCGGCCCCACGGTGATGTGGGACTGTGAAATCTGAGCATGAAGCCCTCTGAACAAGCTGGAGTTGGATCAGGACTTGTGCACATGTTTACCTGGTGTCCGTGTGACAGCCACGACCAAGAATTCCATCCGCAGGCCCCCAGCACCATGACCCCACACCTGTGTAAAGCGAGAGCCAGCCCTTGTGGTAGGCGATGTGGTGCCATGTGTGGGCCTCCTTGTAGGTCACCGGCTTGTCCCCCTGGCCCACTCTGACTCAGGCTGCCTGGTTCTAGAAGCACAGAGGGGCCCTGACTCTGCATGTCCACTGACCCAGGCGACCATCCCCACACCCCGCCCCTGGCCCCTAAGGTCCCCAACTACACTGCCCTCGGCTTCACACACAGGTCCCCAACCCCTCCGCACCCCCACCCCACCGCCCCAGGCCCTCGGGTCCCTACACTCCCAGCTCTCAGCACCCAGACCCTAACCCTTCCACACAAATTCAGCGCCCCCCAAACACAAACCCTAACCCTCACCCTCACCATAAACCTTCCCCCAAATCAGCCCTCTGGGAAGGTCTCCACACTGCCAGCAGATAAGTCCCACAAAGCTCCTGGGCCCCAACCCTAACCCTAGTCATGGCTCTGGTACTACCCACCCCCAAAGCCTAGGTCTGAAAAACAGGGGCTTCGGGAATGCTGACCAACACCGGAAGACTCAGTCAGCGATGCAGAAGGAAACCCTGCCGTTTGGAAGACGGAGATGGGGCTGGAGCAGGAGGATTTGGAAGGAAAACCCTAACCAAGGCACATTCACCACCTCCATGAACACAAACCCAAACCCTAATTCCTAACCCTAACCCTAACCCTGACCTAATCAGTTTTGTTTTTTTTTTTTAAGGTTGTACTTATTTGAGAGAAACAGTGAAAGAGCACTGAGGCGGAGGGAGGAGCCCACCCCTCGCAGAGCAGGGCCCACCACGGGGCGAACTGCCAGGCCTCCGGGATCATGACCCAAGCGGAGCCGAAGGCAGACACTGAAGAGCCATCCAGGTGCCCTCCGTTTCTTAATTCATAGCCTAACGCTGACTCAGGAAAGCACCCTTGCCTGACATTTCCACTGTTAAGAGTCGCCGCTACTCTCACGGATGGGGCAGGATTATCAGTAAACACTGTTACGACAAGGAAATGAAGACAGAGTTCATGTTCTTTGAACTTGGAAGAACACTCTGTTTCCTTGGCTCCGTTTTAGTTAACGGAACAAGGCTCCGACTCCCGTTTGCAGTTGTAGCCTGGCAGCTGAGGCGTTGAAACTACCAGAACCCAGCGGCATTTACATATGAAACAATTGCAAAACCAAATAAATTGCTTGAAAATACTGGGTGTGTCTGCCACAGAGAAACCCTAGCTAGGCACAGCTTTCCAGACACCACTGCCTGCACCGAAACGCAAGTCTGACTCAGAACTAGTGCAACTGCTAGAATATTCAGTTGTAGGTGACGTGCGTATGTGTGATTCGAATATAGTGATGATGCAAAATAAGATTTCTTTTCAGCCTCATTGCCCACAAAACTGTAAGCTCTGAATCCTATGAAACCATGCACAGCTATACTGCCAACCGGCAGAGTCCAGAGACCAAGTTTGGGGTTGTGTGTCCTGAGGGCACAGCCACAACGAGAACAGGGCTCCGAGCATCCCAGAGTGTCGAGCAGGCACCAGGACCTCAGCCAACACCCTACTTTCCTCAGTGGTCATGCCTTTCCTGAGGAACGTCAGCTGACCAAGCGGTGTGCTTGGAGAGGCAGTGAGCCTGTGGCTTGCACACCAGTGCATGTGTTGGACCCCTCTCTCGTGCTTCGTACGGGGCTCATGATGAGCAGATGCCGACGGAATTTCGGATACGGTGGCTGTGAGGGGAGGGGTCCAGCCGAGAACATCTGGCCACAGAGAAGCTCCTCTTGTCTCCCCCAGCTCATTGACTCCATGAATCAGTCCGACAAATTACCTGACACCTTCAATATGTAATGGGCTTAACGTTTCTGTGCAGGAACAGGCGGCCCCTTAGCCTCACTAGGATACAGGAGGTCATGAGGCACAAGTAATCATTCAAACACTGGAAGAACAGGGGCTGTGCGGGTCGTGAAGACGAATACCATAATTAACAAGTACTGTCTTGGTATTTGCACATCTGTGAAAATTGTACCAAACACCTTATGAACCCACAGAATGTGGGCTTTGGGGGTAGAATGTTTTGAGTATGATTTTTGATCAAATAAAGATCCAACCCTGTAAAGTTAATGGATGCTGAACGTGTTGGTCCCCCATTGTTAGCCAGACTGAACCAGAAAACAGCAGGCCGGGAGCCTCCCATCCCAGGGCACTGAGGAAGATAGAGGGGCCTGGTGAGAGTCTGCGGAGCCAGTGTCAAGGGGATGCTTGTGTTCTGCTGTGTTTGGTTGAAGTGGGGTTGTGTTACAGCATGAATAAATGCTGAGGGGTGATGGACTGGAGATGTGCAAGCAAAGTCCCCACTGCTGGTAATCGGAGTCATCAGCGGAGGAGGCCTGCTCTCCATCCTCCTGGGCTGGGAGGTGGCTGGACGCTGTGTCTCAGGCAGCCCACGAAGGGCAGCAGGGCAACCGCCAGCAGCTTCTGCTTTCAGGGGCTGTGGTGTGGAGAAGAACAACAGCCACAACCCAAACACAGCCAAGGGGGCACCCAGCACCTCCGGGAGGGACGAAGCTCTGGAGACTTGGTAGGAAAACAGAGAAGGAGAAGAGAGGGGCAGGCTGGTCTCCAGTGGAGCCGGCCCTGACTGTCGGAATCACCTGCAGGGATTCAGACCAGCTGAGGTCCAGGAACACTGCTTCTGGGCGACGCTGAAGCCCGGGGCTGGCATCGCTAGACATCTGCCCGGTGAGACAACAGGCGGCCAGAGACCAATACGGGGTGGGGTGGGGGGTGGAGACGGGCCCAGCAGAGGGACTAGTCAGTGGCATGGTAGGAACTTTGTTCGGGACAGACAGGGGCTACGCTTCTTGTGGGGAGGGCTGAGTAATGCCCAGAGCTGTGGAGTCACTAAGCTGTAACCCTAACCCTAATGTAACATCTTGGGTCTGTTGTACTTCAATAATCTAATGAAATTAAATGAAGAAGGTGATGGGTCCATCAGAGCAAAGGTGGAGGCTATGGCCAGGCCAGAATCCGTGATCCCTGGGGCCCCTGGGAACGGGGGCTCCACGTGGCCTCGAGCACAGTCTCACTGATGCGGCCACATGGCTGTTACAGGTGACCTCAGTGCATGTGCTCTGCTCCATACTCCTGGAATCTGTGTGTAAGTAGATTACCATCGCTGGGTCTTACTCCGCAGCAGCCAAGAGGATTCAGAATACACCTTGTCAACAGGACAAGGGCTGTGGTCTGTGACAGATTTAGGCCCAGCTAGAGACGAGTGAGGGACAGGGTGACCAAGGGTGACACACATACCAGAGTAATCAAACCAGAGCACTTTGGGGAAGGTGGAAACCGTCCCCAGATGCTGAATGAGTAGCCGCTCCAGGGCTAAACCCGAGTCCTCTCGGGCACCCGAAGACACCATCAGCCACCAGGTGGCAGCAGGGGACAGGAGAGGGCCAGAGTCCCAGATGGGAATGGCGGCTCCTGGGCAGGTCTGGCTGGGAACATAGACATCGCAGCTCCATTCGAACATCTAAGCACCATCCCCGCCCCCCGCCCCAATCCTAGGCTCCCAGGGCTGGCCTTGGAGCAGAAGGAGGCTATGTCTCAGTATGAGGCCCCCTCCCAACCCCCCACAGTGGTGGGATACTCCCACCAGGCCCCAGGCTGGTCTGGCTCTTGGCCCCTCAGTCTCTCCGAGGCCCACCTCCTCCTGCTGGACCCTACTGTCCACTTGAGCTTCCTGCGGCCCTGACCCATCTCCCACCACCCAGATCCACAGGCCCAGGAAGCCCCCACCCCTGCCCCAGGGAGACCCTCAGGCATGTTAAGCAGAGGGGGACCCACAAAAGAAAGACCTGAGCCCAACCCCAGACCCCACCACTCTCAGCCACAAAGCAGGCCTGGCCAGAGGCCTGCGGCGTCCTGGTCCCTCCTGTCCTTCCCCCACTGACTTGACATCCCCCTCCACGGTGCCCCCAGCCTTCCACTGCTGACACCCGGGGAGCGGGGAGCGGGTGAGGACACGCCCCCCTGGCTGCCCAGGTATTGACAGGCAGCTTGTCCCGCCTCCAGCCCAGGTGCAGCATAAAGCCAGCCGAGGCAGCTGCCAAGAGACCGCCGTCTGCCATGAAGGGGAGCAGCACCCTCCTGCTGGTAGCCCTCGTCCTGCTCTGTTCCTGGGGTGAGTCTGTGCTTCTGTCAGCAGAGCCCCTGTTTGGGGGGTGGAGGGGGGCCTAGGCAGCTGAAAACCCAGGCACCAGGTCCCTCGCAGGGAGGGCGACAGCCTTGGCAGGGGCCCTATCGGCTTCCATCACAGAACACGGATGTGGGCAACGACCCTGATGCCCCTGCCGAGCCCAGCCCCGCGCACCCCAGCTCCATCCTCTCCCCTAGCCCTAGCATCACCAACCCAGCCCAGCCTGACCCCCACACTCCAAGCCCCACGTCAGCCAACCCCACATGGTGGGGAAGTCCCAGCTGCATGAGGGGCTGGAGTCCTTCCCCAGAGACGCCGGGGAACCCAGAGTGGAGGGAGGAAGCAGAGGAGGGGTCCGCAGGCAGGTAGGGGTGGGGGCTGGCATGGAGGAAGATCTGGGGGAGGTGAGGAGGATGCGGAAGGTCTAGAGGCCGAGGCTGGAGTTCTGGGAAGTCTGGGGTCGTGGGCGGGAAGGCCACCTCCTGTCCTGGTGCCATCCCTCCCTCACCACACAGGGCTGGCCACCGGGGAGGACAGCAGTGAGTTTTTCATGGACTTCCTGCAAACGCTGCTGGTGGGGTCCCCCGAGGAGCTCTACGAGGGGCCCCTGAGCAAGTACAACGTCAATGCGGATGCCAAGGCCGCCCTGACTGAGCTCAAGTCCTGCATAGACAACCTCCAGCCCATGCACAAAGCGGAGCTGGTCAAGCTGCTGGTACCGGGGCTGGGGGGCGGGGGCACCCAGGTCCCTAAATGCCCACAGCCCCAGCAGGACCCACGGCCCCACCCTACTGGCCCTCCGCCAAATGCCACGGCTCCTGATTATCCCCCAATGCAGCCGAACGCGTCTACAGACACCCCGACCGGCCGCAGTAGGTGGGAGTGGACCTCCCAGACCTCACTCCCCATGGAGCCCCTCAGCCTCCCCTACACATACACGCATGCACGGGCACACCTGCACACAAGTGCACACACACACACCCGCGCAGGTGCATGCACCACTTCCCCAGCTGCTAGGAGAGGTAGGAGAGGACTGGCTGAAATGGGCCAGAGGCTACTGTCCCCCAGGGGCTGACCTGGGCCTGCCTGCCCAGTGGAGATGGCACTTTCTGGTTACTGCTCACCGAGGACGGGACCCCCAGCCCTGTCCGCCCACACCAGTCTGTCTTCCAGGTGCAAGTGCTGGGCAGCGAAGATGAGGCCTAGCAGAGCCCAGTCACAGCCCCAAGCAGCCACAGAACCAGCTACACAAACAGCCAAGGCCACGTCGTCCCACTACCCCATGTGTGAATTTACCTTAATACTGTTCAATCAATAAAGCGTCCTGCAGCTCCGCGCCGGGCTCCTGTGTCTCCCCACACTCAGAAACACAACTACACGCACACGGGAATTCACACACACAGGGTTGCACCCACAGAGCATGCACGTACAAGTAGCCCCACGCAGAGGACAGACCCACCAGACACCCGTGCGGACAAAGCAGACAGACAGACAGGCAGGTGGGTGGACACAGAAAGGCCTGCAGAGGCAGCGGTGGGATGCAGGCGCAGGGCCCCAGAGCAGGGACGGGCAAAGGGCCCCAGGCAGAGGACACCGGCCAGGACTGGGAGGCCCAGCTGGGACTGCTCCGCATCTGAAGGCTGTCATTCCAAGACCATGAATGCGCACAAACACACCAAGGCACAGGTCAGGGGTTGAAAGCGCCTCCCTCAAGTCACCCAAGAAAAGAGTCTACCTGGAAGAAGCGCAGACCTGGGCCACAGCCCCAAGAGGAACTTGGACAAAGCCAAGAAGAAAGCACGTCTGCTCTTGAGGGCAGCCGTGCTCCCAGGGGTGGGCACAGCCAGCAGGGGCATGGGACGGAGAGCAGCAGCTCCCCACCCCAACGCCCCAGCCTGCACCAACCCTACACTCACCTTGGATCCCAGGATCCCGACTGCTGGAGGCTTCCTGTGCTCAGTCCCCCCTCCCCATCAGTGGTCCTCACTGGGGGCCTGGCTGACTAGGCTCTTCTTTGACCCTCACAGCTTTCACTCCCCCACCACTCCAGTTCTGGGCCCCATGACCTTCATGTCCAGTACAGAACCTTGCTGTCCCTTTTCCTGTCCTCCAAACCTCTGCCCCTCCCGTCACAAAGGAAGAGTGGAGCAAAGTCCCAACCTGAACCACGCCTGGTGAGGGTGGGGGTTCTCTGGGCAGAGGCCATTGTCTCCATCACACAGATGGTGATCTAGAACCCACCGTCCCACAGAGCCACATTCTAGAGCTTAGGGCTAGGACCCCTCCCCAATTCTCCAAGCCCCCCAGGGAGAGGAGAAAGAGGAAGAGGCCTTCCTCTCCATGCCCCTTTCTCGGGAACTCCCTGGAACTGAGGCCAGAGTGACAGGACCGCCTCTGAGGAGGCCTGGTCCATAGGTTGCTCTGAGAGCAGCTCCTGGACCAAAGAGGTGAGGACCCTTCTGGAGCCGCCTGCCACCCATGGCACAGCCTCACCCAGGAACTTCCCACCTTTGCTTACCGCTCCTTGCCCAGCAGTGCCCAGAGTCCTCTGAGTAGAAGGAACCTGCCCAGAGCCCCTTAGAACCAGGGAGGGGTGGTCTGCGAGAGACAGTCCTTCTGGGCATGTACACGAGGGCCTGGCGCGCCTCCTCTCGGGGATTGGTGGGGGGCACAGAAGGCCTCCCACCTTGAAACAGAAGTTCTGTACGTCTGGGCCCAGCTCAAGACCTCACTGAGGAGACTGTGGCCTGAAATTCTGCCCATCAGTGGGGACAAAGCAGGGATGGGGTTAGGAGTCGGGTCTTCCCAGCACCTGGTCACCCTCCCCTCCATGGACAGAGCCAGCCATGGCAGAGGAAGTATGGGTGGGCACCTGGAGGCCCCATCGCCCCCGGGGGCCCATCATGGCCCTCTACAGCAGCCCAGGGCCCAAGTACCTGATTCCACCCACCACGGGTAAGTGCCTGGGAGCCTGGAATGGGTCTGGGGAGGATTTGGGGCGATCTGGGAAGCGCCTGGGATGAGGCTGGTGCAGGTCCGGGGAGAGCGTAGGGACGGTCTGGGGGTCTGAGGGGTGGGTGTGTGGGGTGGGGCTGAGGGCTCATCCCTGGCTCTCAGCCCATGAACCCCTCTGGGGCCAATAGGGTGGGGACAAGGATGGTGTCTGGTTCCAGGCTGCTCAGAGCCCCTGTCCCACAGGATTTGTGAGGCACACACCCACCAAGCTGCGTGCACCAGCCTACAGTTTCCGGGGGGCCCCCATGCTCCTGGCAGAGAACTGCTCCCCAGGGCCCCGCTACAGTGTGAACCCCAAGATACTGAGGACAGGCAAGGACCTCGGCCCCGCCTACTCCATCCTGGGGCGCTATCGCACCAAGACCATCACGACCCCTGGCCCTGGTAAGGGACTCTGGGGCCCCCGCAGGCCTGCCCAACTCTGCCGACGGCCACGTGTGTCCTGTTACGGCGGGGCAGTAAGGGAACACAGGCATCCTGGGCCTCCTATCCCCTCATCTGCCTCACAAGGGACACCAGCAGGCCCGAGGCAGCGTAGGGGACCCTCTAGCCCAATTCTGACCTGAGCTTTTCTTGGCCTGAATCCCAGCACCAGGCCCACAACAGAGCCTGCCCTTTTCCCTCCAAATCCACAGCTGTCCCCCGATTCCTGCGGCCCCGGACATCCCTGACCAACCTCGGGCACCATCTGTACGGGGGCCGGGAAGCCCTGCACCTGCAGTGTTGGGGGATTTCCTTGACCCCCTGGGCCAGATCCGCAGCCCGTCTGCACGGTCCTTTCCCTCCCAGCACACCCTCCACTCCTTTCCCGAGCCAGGTGACTACTTTCCAGAGAAATCTAGCAGGCACGTGTTTGACTCAGCGCCCAGCCACTCCATTTCCGCCCGGACCAAGACCTTTCGAGTGGACAGCACCCCAGGTGTGCAGCAGCCCTGGCAGCCAACATCTAGCTGGGCTGGGGACGCTGGCAGGGGCGCCGGGAGATGGGGGGGAGGGGGGACAGGGCAGCCTGATGGCCGCTCTCCGGGAGGCGAATGGCCCCAAGAAGGAGCTGGTGGAGAGTCTGGATGCTGGCTTCTGTCCAGCCTGAGACTCAATGCCCGTGCGCCCTGCAGGGCCGGCCGCCTACATGCTGCCTGTGGTGATGGGGCCCCACACTGTCGGCAAGGCCTCCCAGCCCTCCTTCTCCATCAAGGGTCGCAGCAAGCTGGGCAGCTTCAGTGACGACCTGCACAAGGCAAGAGTCCCCCTGCCAGGGCGCAGCACAGTCCATCCCCCAGGGGTGGCCCCTCTGGCCCCATCCCCCAGATCCCACCAGACTGAAGCTGGTCAGCTCTTCATCCTCTGGGCCCTGCCACATGCCTGGCCACACCCTGTCGCACCCCCACCCACACACACCCCAGATTCCAGTCTAGGGGTGAGGAGAAGCAGACAGTGGACAGGGGTACAGATGCTGATAGTGCTGAGGAGGGTTGAGCAGGGGAGTGGCCTCTGCTACAGGGAGGACAAGGAGCAGCCTTTGATAAAGCAGCATGCAGGAAGATGGGAAGAAGAAAAGCTGTGAGATATTTGGGGGAGGAGGGTTCCAGCTGCAGAAATAGCCAGTGCAAAGGCCCTGGGGTGGGCATGTGCCCAGGAGCTTGAGGAGCCTGGAGAGAAGGCCAAGGTGGCATCCCAGCACTGCTGACCTTGCCCACCCATCCCATGGCCATCAAGTACCACAGGACAGAGTCCCAGCTGGAAAGGGGCCTCTCTGGCACACACCAAAGCAACCAACCTGGAACTGGCACACACAGGGTATCTTTTCCAGAGCGAGGCTGCCGTGGAAGGGCCACGTCCCACACAGAAGAGGTCATCCCCACAGGATGACTATTCTGTGGAGACAACAGGGACCCCTGACACACAGACATACAGTGGCTCAAGCGTGAAGCCCATGGCCCAATGCTGGCACCGATCCCCGCCCCCCACCCCCCACGCCCGTCAGGAGTAGCATGCCCAGGAGTAGCATGCCCGGGCAGGCTGAGGCTCTCTGAGCCTCTTTCACCTCCTAGACCCCAGGTCCTGCAGCCTACCGCCAGACAGACGTGCAGGTGACGAAGCCCAAGGCTCCACAGTACACCATGGCAGCCCGAGCGGAACCCCCGGGGGACAAGACCCTCAAGCCGGGACCGGGAGCTCACAGCCCTGAGAAGGTCCAGGAAGAACAGGGCCCGGAGGGGTGGGGTGAGGGGTGGGGGGGTCACAGTGAGCAGGGAGTGGGGACGGTAGTGGTCACAACCCGGTGCGGAGGGGTCGTAGGGGCACCGCCCAGAGTGGTGGGGGGGCACAGCCTGGGGACCAGGAGCCCACAGTCCTGAGAAGGTGCAGGAAGAACACGGCCCAGAGGGGTAGGGGCACAGCCTGGGGAGCAGGGACCACAGGCCAGAATGGTTGGGTTACTGGGGGCACAACCCCGGGGGGGGGTTGCAGGGGTACGGTCTGGCGGGGCACAGGCAAGAGGACGTGAGCAGCAGGGGAGCATGCCCAGAGTGGGTGTGGCAGGGAAGGGCCAGTGGGGGTCCCAGTGGCCATCCTGGCACGTGCTAGCCTGGCACGCTAGGCATCCAGGGCACACCACTGCCCCAGGGGCAGGTCCTGCCTCCCCAGAAAGCAGGGGCACTCACCATGCACCAGCCTCCGTGTTTAAACCCGGTGGCGTGGACTTGCTGCCGGTCACCTTGGCCCAGGCTCAGGAGGGACAGTGAAGCTACTGCCAGCAGCTCAAGCCCCAGGGACAGCGGAGTCTGTCAGGCGGGGCAGGAATGCCAACTCTTCTCAAAGCCTCTCCTCTCCCAGGTGACAGTGACCAAGCCCTGCGCCCCTGTCGTCACCTTCGGCATCAAACATTCCGACTACATGACACCCCTGGTGGTGGATGTGGAATAGCCCCGGGCCCACCCGAGCCGGCTGCCCAGAGCCTCTGCACAGCACAGCCACCGCCGGACGCCCTGGGTGTGGGCCCGGGACGCGGCCTCCACCAGGTGGGCTGCGGCCTGCAGGGCAGATGGGCTGCGGCCCGCAGGGCAGAGGTCGTTTGGACAGTCGTGACCAGTTACTTTTTCTATGCTTTCCCATTTGCTTATCTTGTTTCCTGCTGTGCCCAGATATTTAATAAATCCCAGATTGCATTAGTGACGAACTGGTCTTGGCTGTAGAATCAAGCTTTCCCAGAAAAGGGGCTCCTGCCTCAGTGGCTGGGTCCTCTCCTGGCTTCCAGGGACTGGGGTCTGAGCAGAGAGGGGGGCTTGGGACCTTGGACCCCATGCCACACCTGCCCTCCTAGTTCTGCCACCGGCCCTGCACGTCACATCTCATCCCACACTCCTAGGACGGTCACACCGGCACCTGTCTCCTTCCATGGGGCCTTCTCCCTGCGTGACAGACCCGTCCCCGTGAGCTCTGTGCCCCACCCCTTGAATCCGGACTAGAATCTGTGCCCACCCTCAAGGAAGTAGCACTGCATGACCCGAGGCTAGGCTGTGGGACCTACAAAGGAGAAGCCCTTCTGTGGAGCAGAGGCAGCCCCTTCCCTTTGCAACCTCCAGCACCAGCCACCGTGGTGGGGGTGCGAGCTCAGCACTCGGTGAGGCCACAGCGGCCCCCAGGCAGCCAGCATGCCGCCCTCAGCCTGCAGGCACCTGAGCAAGCCTTCAGAGGACAAGAGCCCCAGGCTCCGTCTGCCAGGCGAGGCCTTAATGTTCTAGGCGGAGGGCCATCCCCACCACGCCCGTCTCGAATGCCAACCACACTAACCGTAAGACACCAATTACCGCACTTGCAACTAAGGTTTCAGGTGATGTTAAGAGCAAAGGCAACACAGGAAGCACAAGGATGTGGGCCGGGAAGGGGGTATCTGAGTGAGGCCAAAGCTAGGCATCTCCAGAGGCTACCCGGAGTACAAGGCCAGGCATTGAGCACTGGAGTGTGGACTTCACCGCAGCCCTGCGGAAAGGTCACTGTGAAGACCGCAGGGCGGCCGCCCCCACCTGTCGTCCCTGTGAGCCCACCAGCGAGCCCACCAGCCGCAGAACAAAGCACAGTATGGCTGCCACCCCTCCCCCCTCACTCTGCTGCCCCTCCCCACAGGAGGCTGCGTTCTGAGCTCCTCACATTTATACATTTAACCCTTGGGGGTGAGTTACACAAACTCAGCAGAGGAAGTGACAAGCCTGTGACCAACTGCCTTAGGTGGGGGTGGGAGGAACATATGAGGACCAGAGCAGGGACATGGTAGAACCAGAGACGGCAGGATGTGGGGTCCAGACCACCAGCGTCCCCGGCCAGTCTGTGGACCAGGGTCAGGTCCAGATGAAACTCCCAAGCACACATGAAAATGAGGACACCAAAAAACTGTTTGCTTCATCATGAAGCTGTTTATTCCAAGTTTCTATGGTTAAAAGTCTTGTCCTTGAATTGTGGGATAGAGCCTGGCAGTGTGTCCTCACTTGGCAAAGGCTGGGCCCCGAGGTCCTCTTTCTGTCAATGGCTTCAGGGACCAATGTCAGCAGACGGCACAGCAGTAGCGCGAGAGCTGCAGACAGGGCAGGAGGGTGGAAGGCCGCACAGGCCACACAGGCCACGGCAGAGCTGCCACACCCCCAACGTGGAATCCATCCCGATACAATCAGAATGAGAGACGAAAAGGTAAACCAGAAAGGAACTAAAAGCCAGACCCCAAAATAGCTGGAAGGGCCAGCTATTTTGTGGAAAGTGGGGGTGAGGAGGCAGATGGGGCTTTAGGAGAGAACACAGCAGCCTGAGCTATCAAGGGGACAGCAGTAAGCACCCGTCAAGACTACCCAAAACAGAACCTCATCAAGCCCGCATCGAACCCATAGCGTGCTGCGGCTCCCACAGCTGAGCCACGTCATCAGGAGGAGGTCAGCAGCACAGGCCTGGGCGGGGACGCAAGAGTGTGGGTGCAAAATGGAGACACTACAAAGGCCTAGTACGCTTGGTGGCCAACCAGAGGACACGCCCCTGCAGCAAGCCTTAACACGAGATGGGTAACTCAGAGCCACAGTGCGTGGGGACTGGGGAGGGAGACAGGACCACGGGGGCCTGAGAAGGAATGTCAAGGTGTCAGGGGAAACAGCATAGCCCCCCAGACAAGGAGGCAGGTACGCTGACCTCCCCGCATGAGAACTAGCACCCGGAGGAGCCAGGGCAACTCAGAACAGGGCACTCAGGCGGAGGAAAGTAGGCTCCCCTCCAACGGGAGGCTGAGTGGCCCAGCAGGTACAATGGAGCAGCAGCTACGGCGACCATGTGAGGAGAGGCCAGGCTTGCGGAACGGACAAGGGACAGGAAGAGCAGAAGGGAGAGCAGGCAGCGGCGGCAGGAAATGAGGTGCCCGGAGCCGAGGTGCGGTCACTGTGTGGGAGCCATACAGGGGACCACACAGCGGGCAGTGCGGGGCAGCGCCCACAGTCCTCTGGGAGTCAGGGGAGTGACCGGGCAGGCAGATGGCAGCAAGGACAGGGAAGAACGCACAGCTGACCGACCGCTTCTCACGTGTGCTTACGCACAATGACGGTGCTGACACCCCACCACAGGGTAGGAAGCCGCTGGCCCAGCTGGGCCTGTGCTGCTGTGTGTGTGAATGGGGCTGGCGAAGCGGGCAGGGAGGGCCCGGGGGAGGCATGCCTGGAGGACAGTCTGCAGAGGCTGGGTGGAGGGACTAAGAGTTGCCTCAGTAAGGGATGCTCACTGTCGAAGGGCCTCACGTGGTGGAGGGGAAGCTGCCCGCTGACCCTCAAAGTGACCCACAGATCCTACGGAGAGAGCCCTTGTAGGGAAGCCTCCGGTCACAGAACGCCTGCCCCCAACACACACCCTGCCTGACTCCAAGATGCCAGAGGGAACTGCTTCTAGATGTCTGGTCTCCCGGAAATCCATCTTTGGTGTCGGCCAGACAGTGGATGCTGAGAAAACGGAACTTTTTGCCCACGGATACAAGACTGTGAGATCCAGAAGAGTCAGAACCCAGTGCCTCCAGTCCAGGCTGCAGTCCACTTCTACATCCACAACACCCTGCCCTCCCCCGAGGCTGACCTGCCCTGGCCCAGCAGCCCAGCAGCCCAGCTGAGCTGCCATGTCCAGCCCCCAACAGTAGTTGCCATCTCTGAGCTGAGGCGATGGTGCTCCAACTTCACCGCCAAGCCCCCCTTCCTGTGTCGGCACCTCAGGCATCAGACGTGGCCTTACCCAGAGATGTGGATGGGGCAGGGCCCCAAGATGTCAAAGCCCCAAGGGATAAGGGAAGGGCTGCTGGCCACAGGTAGCCGTGTCCTCGATTCCCACAGGCTCTGCCCTCTCACACCCACAGCAGCACAGGTGGGCGGGCGTTGGTTTCCGCAAGAGAGAGACTTACGGGCACGGGGCCAGCCAGGATGAGCTCGCTCGGTCAGAGGCAGCCGGGAAGTCCGGCCACACAGGAAGAAAATTCCCAAGCCACGATCATCATTTCAAAGGAGTATTTTGTAGGTGGGTCCTCTGGAGCCTAGGACACCAGGCAGGGGAAGGCCCTGGTTGCCCCAGGCACCCACAGAAGTCAGCTCCTCGTGGCTCAAGTCCTTGCCCTTGACAGAAGATAGGAGAGGATGAAGAAGGCCACGATGAGGCCCGCGGCCACACCACACAGAAGCTTCCGGTTGTCTCGCCCAGACCTCGCCATTGTGGAAAAGCGCTTCACGCTCCCCGTGAGCAGCCCTGTCATGCTTGAGAAATCCGAGTCCTGAGGGAGGAATCCCAGCAAGGTCACACAGGGACAGCACCTCCACGACGGCCACGCAGGTGCCACAAGCAACACCAGGGGCCGGCACAGCAGGCAGCATGGGGCAGAGCTGGCCGCAATGCCCGCGCACGCTGCAGACCCTTACCATGCTGTCCAGGTACCGGTTCTGGTCTTCTGCATCCCTATCGATGTCCAGGGCCAGCTGGTCAGGACACAGAGGGGGCAAAGTCAGGTCAGAGAAGGCACACCGGATGGCACCTGACCCCCCCGGAGACCAGCAGACCCTGCCAACAACTCTGCCAGGCACAGTGCCCCCAGCAGAGCTCAGGAGATCCAGCTGTCCCCTGGACCTCACAGATGAGAGCTGCCGCGGAGCAGACAAGGAAGATGGGAGCTACCTGAAACCCTTCCCAGCCTCGACCCTCCCTGTGGTCCCCACTCCAGAGTGCCTGCCAGGTGGAGATGAGGCAGCACCACCACTGACCGATTTGAGCCTGGTGACCTTGGACGCCAAGCTGTCGGCCATCCGCTTATTCTCCCGGTCTAGAATCTCCTCCACAGCGGCGGGACTCTGAGCTGTGGGAAGGGACAGTCTGAGTGGGGGGGACGTCTACCTGTGAGCCTCGCCCTGGACCCCTGCCCATCAGCCCTTCCTGGCTCCAGGGCGCTCACTCCAGCTCGATTCGACAAGCTGGAAGTCTCAGGGGACTGGGCCCCCCGGCTGTCACGCAGGTCCAACCCTCAGCCAGGGTCGGGCGCAGGACCTCAGCGGACAGGCTCGTGTGGGCACCTGCCGTGTGAGCAGACCGCCTGTGAACACGGCCAAGCCGCGACGGGCAGATGCCCCAAAGGCTTCAGGCCCACCAGCACTTTCGGAGACTGAGACAGAACCTGTCCGCTCCGTCCACAGACGTCACCAGGATACAGGGGACTCGCCCTCCGAAAAACGACGAACTCTGGCCCCGGGGGACGCCGCAGAAGGGGCCCGGCAGGGCCGACCTGAGCGCTGGGTCCGGAGCAGCCGACGAGCGACCGAGGGGGAACAACCGGGAGGAGAGCTCCGCGACACCCAAGAACGGGCTGAGGTCCGCTGAGGTCGGCGCGCCTCTGCACCCCACACCCTACGTGGCACCCGGAGCACGGCCCGTGCGGAGACCCGACACGGGACTAGTGCGAGGCCCGGGGAGTCCCAATTCCTGACCCTCGGGGGGTCAGAACCACCTCCCCCGCGGCCCGGACCCCACCGCGGCCCAGCCCCACGAGTCGCCGCGGGCGCGCCGCACAGAAAGGGACGCTGACGCCCTACGAACCGCTCCGCGCTCGCCCAGCCGCGCAGTCCCACCGGCCCGGCGACACGGGCATCGGCGGCCCGCTCCCCGGGTGAGAACAGGGGCTCTCGGGACGCCAAGGCCCCTCTCCCAGCGCCAGCTGCCGGGGCCCGTGGACGGGCGGCCGCGCCGCCATCCGGCTGGCTCCCCGCGCTCACCACGAGCCCAGTCCGCCATCGCGCCCGGCCCCGGCCCGCGTCAGCCGCGCGGCCACGGCCCCCGCGGACGTGGCTCAGTCCCGGGCAGGACCCTGCGACCCCGCCGCTTCCGCTCGGGCCGTCGACTTCCTGCCGGCGTCCGGCCCACGTCCGGTCTGGGGAGGGGGCGGGCCGCGGGTGCCTTCCCTGCCAATGACCGCGTGGAGGCGTGGACAGGCACCTCTACCGGCCAATCGCGCGGAAGACGGAGCCCCGTCCTACCCGCGGGCGCTCCCGGGCCCCTCCGCCGCGAGGGAGGCCGGAACGGGTCGCCGCGGGCGCTCGCCCCCGCCCAGGCTGCGGTGCGCTTCGAGGCCGCGGCCGCCGCTTGTGGGACTAGGTGGAGACCAGTGCCGGCCCCGGCGAGCGCTGCCGAAGATGCAGGGGTGACGCGTTCCGCAGGAAAACGAAGCCAGACGGGGGTGCGCGTGCGGGGACGGGAGGACCAGGGCTTCCCGCCGCCGCACTCGGCACCGGGAGTGGGCGCACCGGGAGTGGGCCTGGCGCGGGGCCGACGGCCCACAGGGGCTTGTTGCACGGTGCATGCCGACGCGCCGTGCCGTGGAGCGCTCCCGACAGCGCGCGGACCCCGGGACGTCCATCGCTGCCTTTCGGAAGAGGACACAGGCCAGGCCGCCCTGCCTCTGAGCTGCACACCCGGGACGCTGCGGCGCACGGTCAGGCTTTGCCTTCACCCTGACCCTCCGCACTCTCCGCCTTCGTGGAGCGGCAGGGACGTGTTTCTCTCGCCCACCGCAGCCATCCCCGTCTTGGAACCGGCCGCTCCTTTTGCTTTGAGTGACCTTCCCCCAGATCACTTCTTTTCGTCCGGTCTCCGCAGAGACGGCGCGGACTCGACCCGGACCCCTGTGCGGCCCACCGCGAGTCCCGGATGTCCGTGTTCCCTCGTCTATCCTTTCGGGACACGAGCCCTGCGAAAGCAGCGAGCTGGCCCTCGGCAGGCCTTCCAGCCCCCGCTGAACACGCCGAGGGGTCCTTCCCGCCTCGGCTCTGCGCATCAAAGGGGCCGCGGGAGGGCGGCGCGGCGCCTGCGGGCAGCTCCGGCCCAAGAAGCAGGGGTCCCTAGGAGGGTCAGGGACGACTGGGCCCCGGGTCGAACAATCACCCACTAAGACCTTTGAAAACCCCGCCGACCCGCCGGCTAGACCAAGCTCCAGTCAGCTGACCCAGCTCGCCACCTTAAGGAGCCTGCGGCCCTCGCCCCGCCCCGCGGCGCCGCCCGGCGCGCACAGTCCCCGCCCCGCAGCGTGGCGCACCCGGTCCCGGCGTCCTCCGTGCGCGGCCCTGGCCCCGCCCCGCGGCGCGCACGGTCCCGGCGTCCCCCGCGGGCAGCCCTGGCCCCGCCCCGCGGCGCGGCGCGCACGGTCCCGGCTTCCCCCGCGCGCCGGGGCAGGGCGGGGCGGCTGAACACCGCCGGGAGCGGGTGCGCGAAGCCTCTCCCGCCCGCCCGGCGCGGGAGTCCGCGGGCGCCATGGAGCCCCGGGTGGTGGCGGATGCCGTGGAGGCGGGGGAGGAGGACGTGATTATGGAGGCTCTGCGCACGTACAACCGGGAGGTGAGCGAGGCCCGCGAACGGGGTCCTCGCCAGGGAGGGGCGGGGCGGGGCCCGCGTCGTGGCCGGCCCGGAGCGTGTGTGCGCGGCCAGGGGCGGGCGGCGGGGCGCGCGCCGCGCCGTGAGGACTTGCGGGGAGAGGCTGGGCGCCGTCCCCGAGGCCGCTGTGCGCGGTCGGCCCGGGGAGCCTGAGGCCTCGCGCCCCCACCCGCTGAGCGCCCGCGTCTCCCCGCAGAACTCCCAGAGCTTCACGTTTGAGGACGCCCAGCAGCAGGACCGGAAGGTGGGCGCGGACCGGGGTGAGGGGCAGGCGTGGGTGGCCCGGGGAAGGGGCCTGCTGGAGCCGCTCCTCTCCCTGCCCGCAGAGGCTGGCGGAGCTGCTGGGCTCGGTCCTGGAGCGGGGCCTGCCGCCCTCCCGCCGCGTCCCCTGGCTGCAGAGCATCCGCATCCTGTCCCGGGACCGCAGCTGCCTGGACCCCTTCACCAGCCGCCGGAGCCTGCAGGCCCTTGCCCGCTATGCCGGCGTCGCCTTGGAGGAGCCGGTCCCCGAGCCTCTGGACGTGGACGTTGTCCTCGAGTCCCTCAAGTGCCTGTGCAACCTCGTGCTCAGCAGCCCGGTGGCGCAGGTGCTGGCGGCAGAGGCCCGCCTGGTGGTGAGGCTGGCAGAGCGCGTGGGGCTGGGCCCGCAGACCAGCTTCCCGCACGACGTCCAGTTCTTTGACTTGCGCCTCCTGTTCTTGCTCACGGCACTGCGCACGGACGTGCGGCAGCAGCTGTTTCAGGACCTGCAGGGGGTGCGCCTGCTGACCGACGCGCTGCAGCTGACCCTGGGACTGATCCCGGGGGAGAGCCCGCCCGAGCTCCTTCCTCCCCAGGAGACCGAGCGGGCCATGGAGATCCTCAAAGTGCTGTTCAACATCACCTTTGACTCCATCAAGAGAGAGGTGGACGAGGTGAGGACGGACCTGCACCCACAGGGCTTCACCGTGTGGGCGCTCCCTGGCTCGCTCTGCCTGGAGGGCCCCTGCCGGTGTCCGGGGATCTGATGGGGAGAGGACCGTGGAGTTCTCAGCCTGTCTGGAGGAGGCGAGATGATGCACATTTTGGGCAGAGGGCCCGAACGAAGAACGTTTTTAAGAGAGATGGAGTGTGTGTGGCTGTGTGGCTCCTGCAACCTGGCAGGAGGGCGTGTGGGGCACGGGGAGGCCATGAGCATGGGGCTGGAGTGCACCGTGACTTTGTCCTGAGAGGACCTACACTGGACTGAGGAAATGTCGTCAGGGTGTGTGGAAGAGGACGGGAGTGAGGTGTGCGGGAGAGGAGAGTCGCGGTCCGTGTATAGGACCCAGGAGTGGGGCTTCCCCTCACGGGAACCCCTTTCTCTTCGGTCAGGAAGATGCTGCCCGTTACCGGCACTTGGGGACCATCCTGCGGCACTGTGTGATGGTCGCTGCTGCTGGAGACCGCACGGAGGAGTTCCACGGGTGAGGGACGCCTGTTAGGTGGAAGGGAGGTGTGCTGGTGTGTCTGCCAAGCGGTTCCCAGCCCTGGCTGGGACCGACGTCCGCGTGTGGCCAGGACGAGGGGTACGGATCTGAGGATGGGAACGTCGTTCTGGAAGCAGAGGAGTAGTGACAAGTGGTGCTGTGCTCACAGGGCAGCTTCCTCCTCTCCGTCTCCAGGATCTGTGCCTAGGCAGGTTCTAGTTTTCCAGAGGTGTCTTTGGTGCTTCAGCCCAGAAAGGGCATGGCAGGGAGGGCATCTGCAGGCAGTGCCCCCTTTCTTAGGAGCTCACCCCACCAAGTGGAAACACTGCCGTGGTCAGTCCTGCCCTCAGCTCTGGCCTCTGGTTCCTGTCGCCAAGCCCCCAGTCATTAGTTCCTGTCATATGTGGCCTCTGCGGGGGCATCAAGGGTTGAATCTACGCTGGGGATCGGACTCAGCAAGCTCTCCTCCCCGTCTGTCCTCAGGCACACGGTGAACCTCCTGGGGAACTTGCCCCTTAAGTGTCTGGATGTCCTCCTTACCCTGGAGCCGCGTGAAGGCTCCCTGGAGTTTCTGGGAGCCAACATGGATGTGATTCGTGTTCTCCTCAGCTTCCTGGAGAAGCGTCTGCACCAGGTGGGGAGAGGGACCTGATGTGGGGGCTCCCCGGTGGCTCTGACCTTCCCAGGCAGCCACGGTCGATGCTTTAACAGTCCACATTGCAGAGTGGAGATCAGCCTGGCAGGGTGATTCGGGTGATTTCTGCGGCTGCTCTGTGGTCCAGCTTGGCAGACCCTGAGAAACGGGGGCGTGCGTGCATGCGCACACTCGGTCTGTCTCTCAGGCACACAGACTCAGACACGCTCTTGCGGGTTTTGCTTTTTCTGGTTATCATGATGAGTTTTCTGAGTCAAAGAACGTTTTACAGCTTTTTGTGCATGTTTTTTGAGTTCTTGCTGGTGGTCTAAGAGTCTCGGTGTTGCAACATTCAGCAGCTCTTGGCAACGAGCGTCAGTTGTGTCTTGGCATCCCTGAGGGGACCCAGAGGCATCTTGAGCTAGAGGCTCCTGCACCCAGGACATTGGGGGCCAGACCTCTGACCAGCTCCTCTGGGAGCTCGCAGACATCACGCAGGCTGCAGCCCGCACTGCAGTGAGACTGGGTGGACCCCTTGGGAATCCATGTTGCTCACGCGTGCTGGGAGCTGAGTCACGTGCGTTGAATGGGATGTCTGCGACGGTCCCTACCGAGACTGCTGCTAGGCTCGTGATCCAGGGAGGTAAGTTGAGGGAGGCCGGCAGCTCTTCGCTGTCTGAGTCTGTGAAGCCCACCGAGGAGGGATTTTTGTTGTGTTTTGGGCGCTGTTTTTTGAGGACAGGTCGTGTGTCCTTGGGGTGCTAATGGCCATGAACAACTTCGGTGTACAGGGAGGGAGGGTAGCGTAGCTGAGTGATTTGCCCAGGTCACAGAGCACACACGAGCACTCCTCAGTTAAGTTCCCACCGAGGTCCTCTTGAAGCTCACACGGATCCCCATTGCCCATTCCTGGCCCCTCAGCTGGCTGACCGTGGCAAGGCCTCTTCCTGAATGCCTCCTGCCAGGACCAGGCCTTGGGGGCGGTGGGGGGGAGTGGTGCGTGCGTGCGTGCGTGCGTGCGTGTGTGTGTGTGTATCAGTCACTACCCCAATCTCGACCTCAAGTCCGGTGGGGGCACAGCCCTAGTGACAGAGGCTCCTTTGCAGACGCACAGGCTGAAGGAGAGCGTGGCCCCCGTGCTGAGCGTGCTGACGGAGTGTGCCCGCGTTCACCGGCCCGCCAGGAAGTTCCTGAAGGCACAGGTATGGGCGGGGGGCTGGGGGGTGGAGCTGGGCCCCCCAGATCACAGAACCCAGCCTCTGCAGGCCCAGGCTGCCTCCCCAGGTGCTGCCCCCACTGCGGGACGTGAGGACCCGGCCCGAGGTTGGTGAGTTGTTGCGGAACAAGCTTGTTCGCCTCATGACACACCTGGACACCGATGTGAAGAGAGTGGCCGCCGAGTTCCTGTTTGTCCTGTGCTCTGAGAGTGGTGAGTGCTGGGATCCAGCCCCCCGCCTGTCCCTCCAGCCACCTTCGCACACTGACCTCTACCCTGCCCCTCAGTGCCCCGGTTCATCAAGTACACGGGCTACGGGAATGCCGCCGGCCTCCTGGCTGCCAGGGGCCTCATGGCGGGGGGCCGGCCTGAGGGCCAGTACTCGGAGGACGAGGACACGGATACGGATGAGTACAAGGAAGCCAAGGCCAGGTGTGTGCCCCTACACCCTTGGCTCCCTCACTCAGCCTGGTCCCTGTTCCCACAGCCAGATGGAGCCACGGGCGGGTGGGCAGGACGTTACGAGTTAGGCACTGACTCCATAAGTGATATGCCCTGATGTCAGGACGTTTTGTTGAGAACATGGACTGAAGGCGGCTGGGCCGTTGGGGGACCAGGAGATCCAGCTGGCAGGAGCTGGTCCACTGCTGCTCCTGGAGGGAGGCTTCCTGCCACCCCCAGGAGCGTGGGTTCCTTGCCAGTCCGGGCCCAAGCAGAACGTGTGGGACTCCACCCACTGTGCAGCGGCCTCCTGTCCTAGAGAGTCACTAATGCATTCCCTGCACCCCCTCCCCTGGGAAGCAGCATAAACCCAGTGACCGGGAGGGTGGAGGAAAAGCCGCCCAACCCCATGGAGGGCATGACGGAGGAGCAGAAGGAGCATGAGGCCATGAAGCTGGTGAACATGTTTGACAAGCTCTCCAGGTACGTGGTGAGGCAAGGAGGGGCCCACGGCTGGGAGAAGGGAGAACAGAACCCTAGGCCTGTGTCCAGTCTTGTGAGCTCCAAGAGGTGGGGTCAGAGGTGGGCTTCGGCAAGGCTGCGTTCCTGAGGTTTCAAACAAAGGAAATGCCCCAGGAAAGGCTTAGACTTGAGACGGGTGGTGGTGGTTCGTAGGTGATGAAGATTGAGATCTCGAGAAATTAAGACTAAGGTTCCAAAGCCACTGGGTACTAGTTGGGATTCCCCAGTAAATGGGAACAGCCCAGTGGAGCACTAGGAAGTAGTCGGGGTGAGCACGACTTCCACCGCCCTCTGCCAGGCCCCTTCCCCACCTCACTGTGCTTTTCTCACAGGCACAGAGTCATCCAGCCCATGGGGATGAGTCCCCGGGGTCAGCTGACATCCCTGCAGGATGCCATCTGTGAGACCATGGAGGGGCAGCTCTCCTCGGAACCTGACTCTGACCCCGACTGAGGACAGCAGTCGTCTGTTCTCCCTACAGAACTGGTGCTGCTTCCAGAGATGTCTTGGGACTGTGACCCGGGGAAGCCACGTCCCTGTCTAGCTTGGAGATCCCTTGCTCTTTACTTCCAAAGTTCTGTTAATGATTTGTTTCTGGTCCAATTTCTTATCTGTAGGACTGTGAGGGCCTTGTCCTGCTGCAACTCTGGGAACTCAGCCTTGATTTCTGCAGCTGAAGTAGTCTTGTGTGTGCAGGGGCTGCTGCCTGGGGACAGAGCTGGGCGTGAGCACACGCAAGCATGTCCACCTCTGGCGGGCTTTCCCAGAGCTTCCAAGCCAAGCCAGTGCTGCGGTTCACAGGAAAAGAACTGGCTAGAGCTATGTGTACTAATGTCAGAAACAAATTTCCAAGGTACGCTCTGCTCTTCCTGTCCCCACTGAGCTCAGGATTGGTAGCCTCTTACGCATCCGTGGTCCTTGCTCAGCTGTCTACTGTAGTGTCCACGGCGCCCAAGCTCTCACTGGTTGTGACAGTGGACTCCTGACCTTCCCACTGGTGTAGACCATAAATAGATGAAGGGAAGTGTACCTTGTAAAGCCCTAAGTCTGGATTTCTGTCACCTGCCACAAAATGTCACAGATGTCACAGAAAACATCATCTTGGAATAAAGAGTTTCAAGCAAGAGCGTGTGTACTGGGTTCATTTCATTCTTTTCAGAATTTGGCCCTTTTCCTAGATCATTAGTCCTGTTCTCTGTTCTTGAGGAGCCCCCAGATCCCCTCTGTGTCTGTTACATGTGCCATGGGTAGGGAAACCATGCCTAGAAGGGACCACACACAAGGTAGGAGCCGGGGATCAGCAAGCTGGGTCTGGGGGCAACCCCCGCAGAAGGAGCCTGTGCGGGAAGTATGGGCAGGCCAGAGGCAAGCCAAGGTTTCTGAGTGAGTAACGCCTTCCCGCAGCACAGAGGTTAATTTGGGGGCATTACTGGGAAGGTCTGGCGGGGCAGACTGGGGACTGGGGTGCTGGTTAGCTGCCAGAGCAGAAAAGTTTCTTGGGGGGGAGGCTGAGGCAAACGGCATCAGGGTAGAGTGGAGGGGGTGTGGTGGTGAGGGGTGCTGGGGCTCCATGGGAAACAGCACTCGGCCCCGCTCCAGGGTGGAGCCAGGGGCGTGTTCTCCATCCTTGGGCTATTCCATTGTGGGGAATGTCCATGCTTCACATCATTAACACCTGCATTCCTTTGAGGAGACCAAAGAGTTTATTTCATGCCAGAAATGCACAAAGTTTCTCCAGCTAACAATAACCCTACTAAGGAGGCCAGCGTGCTTCAGGACTCGATTCTATTACGTGGGACCCAGGACCACACCTTAGGAATGGCTGTGGCCCCTCCGCCCCAGACAGTCTAAGGGGAGAGATGCTGAGCCTGCCTTTCAGACGGAGACCCAGACACAGAGCAGGTCCGGTCTGGGCGTCCTGTTGGTCCGCTGGGGTTCCAGAGGGTCACTGTCAGGAGAAAGCTTTTTTTCAGCATCAAGAGCTTCAGGAGACTGAAGAGTCAAACCACAGAAAAGCGCTGGACAGCTTGGCGCCCGCAACTGGGGTGGCCCACAGCCGGAGCACGACATGACCCACTGGCACGGAGCTCAGGACCCGGTCGGCCTCACCCTCTTCCTTAGGCAGCAGGTTCTGGTTCAGCCAAGACTCTTTGCTCAGAGGTGGGCAGGGACTCCTTGGAACCATTTCCGGTCCCAGAAGGGGAGGGGGACCCGCCATCACTCTATCTGTCCTGTCCATGAAGCTGGAACAGAGGAGGAAGGGAATCAGACCCACAGACCTCAGGACCTGGGTTCAAACCATCTCATAAAACAAACTATTTCTGCCTCTGCCGATGGTGCTGTTGAGCCCAAGTAACACGATGCCAGCAGGGTGAATCCAGGTGGCCAGCCAGGTGAGATGTGCTGAAGCTCAATGCTCAGAAACGGGCACTATTGGGGAAGGTGACCCAGGACAAACTGCAGCTCCTCCCTCAACATTTACTTCTGGGTAGCAGCTCTTTCATTATATACGTAAACCCCTAACACCAGAACCCACCTTAAATAAATTTCCTTAAGACTGTAAAATCACACAGGTCAAATCCTGTAGGACTGCTTCCAAAAATCCCTGGGGGGGGGGGGGGGGGTGTCACATGACTCCGTCTTGTATGGAAAAAGGATGTCAGATCCAAGAAGCTGCCAGGCGATCTGACCAAGCCACTTACCGCCTCTTCTTTTGATGTGCCAAGTACAGGCTTCTGTGCTACCTGCCTTGTCTACTTCCACAATACCACCCAGCCGTGGAACTTTGACATTTACAATGAGATAAGGAGTGATATCAGCCTACATCTTAGCCATTAGAGCCAAATTCTGGAAGGGAGGGCCAGAAAAACCAGTGGTCACAATGTCTAAGATGTGTGGAAATAGCACAAAGCCTCCTGGCCTCAGTAAGCCTCAAATTCTTTCTTTGGTTCAACGTGGTAAGAAACCAGGCTGCAGCCAGAGGCTGGGGGCTTTGGTCAGTCCCCACCCAACAGCCGTGAGTCCTGAGGCACTCGCAGCTGAAGGGCGAGGCTTTGCCAAGACCTCAGCCCCAGGGCCGCGTCACATGATTCTTTTGGAGACAACTGGACTTGAGGTACTCAATGCTGCCTCCTTTAGAAACAGGCACTCACGCTAGGGCCACACATGCTTAACTGATTCTCAAAGGAAACTTCACTTTGAACAGGTTTGACACCTCGAGAGCATCAGGGGTCTTTGGCTTTCTACCCTCAGGAGGTCGTCCCAGGCCAGCAGCCCTCGGGCTGACCACCTCCTGAAAGCATCCCGAGGTGGGGCTTTGTCCCATACCAGCACACAAGTTCCGCTCCTCAAAGCTCATCTCAGAACCGCACCTGAGCCTGGTGCTGCTTTATTCAGGGAACAAAAGGCTGCAGTGAGAGCCACCTAGGCTGCCTGGACCAAGTCGCAGCTCCGCGACTGTCTTCAACTCCACCGAGTGATGCTGAGTCACAACACCCAATCCATAAGCATACAGAAGGCCCCAGACAGTGGCCGGGACAGGAGTAATAGCCAATATCCGCTCTTTCTGTCCCTTTTCAGCCAGCCAGAACTCCAAATCAGGTGGACCCAGACCCCTGGGCAGTGAGGAAGACAGCCCTTCTTCAGAGGACCCTGCTTGACAGTCTGTACCTTGTCCGTCTCCTGCTGGACAAGCTCCTGCAACTCTTCCGTCCAGCCCAGGAGCTCCACCAGCCTTTCCACGCCTTGAACCACATCCCCCAGCTGGACCACATCCGTGCCGCGAGGACGCCAGGCGAAGGGCCCCACCAAGTCCCGGTTGATGAGCAGCCGGGGCACCGAGCTCCGCACGGCCTCAGACAAGCTGGCAAAAGGTTCTACCTGAAAAATTGCCCAAATGTGAGGAGCACAGCGCCCACCCTCCAAGCCGCATGCCACAGCCTGAGCCTTTGAAAGGGCAGCTCAGACTGACGTGAGGCCTTGGACACAGTGAAAACACACCACTGTTCCACTTCTTCCAGTCATGCGGTCTGCTCGGTCTCAGTGCCTGGGTTCCTCCCTTCTTGTGCCTCCCTGGTCCATGTCTTTCTGCTTCCCGCACGTTCTGGCCTCCACAGGTCCCCCTGCCCAGGTGCATCTGGGCTCCAGCACCTGTACCCACTCTTACCTGTCCTGCCCCATCACACACCATCTCTTCCCAGCAGCATCTCACCCGTCCGCTCCCGCTCCCTGGGAGCAAAGGCCTGGGCCCTCAGGGGGCTCCTGGGCGGCCCACAGGGGTGGGCGCCCCACCTCTCCACAGTCTCCACCACCCAGACCTCCAGGGACTCCTAACTCAGTACCTCTGCGCTTCTTCACCCAGCTCCCAAGTGAGATTCCCACTCACGAGTGATAACACAAGAAACAGATGGGATAGACGGCGTGGACACTAGCCCATTACCTGGTGGGGACATACTCAACTCCTGCTTTTGCGGAAAACATTTCAAATGAGTGATTTAAATGTACACAGAACAGTTCTTCACGGGAATTTAGGTTTCATAAGTAAAGGGAGAGAACTTTTTAGGCCTGATAAGTCAGATAATGCCAAGTATCACATTATTATCTACATAAAAATATGATGTAGAGGGGCGCCTGGTTGGCTCAGTGGGTTAAAGCCTCTGCCTTCGGCTCAGGTCATGATCTCAGGGTCCTGGGATCGAGCCCCGCATCGGGCTCTCTGCTCGGCGGGGAGCCTGCTTCCTCCTCTCTCTCTGCCTGCTGCTCTGCCTACTTGTGATCTCTTGTCTGTGTCAAATAAATAAATAAAATCTTTAAAAAAAATATGATGTAGAAAAATAATTTTTAAACCTCATTACCATAAACTGCAAACATACTAACAACATGTGACAGTTTATATTTCTAATTGCTAAACTAATTTATAAACACCTTATATAATTTATGGCTTTAAATGCTAATTTATAAACAGACTAAGAAAACAGCCCAATGAAAAATGAGCAAGAGGTATAAATATGTAACCCAAAGAAAACACAGTGGTTGGCACGAAAAGACCAACGTCACTCTTCACGACAGAAAGGTTAGCCCGCCCGCCCTCCCTTCTCTCTGTTTCCTCCTCTCTCACACACACATTTATTTCTAACCAATCCGATGGATAAAAACTTAAAGATAGATTTAAAAAAAACACTTCAAGACAGCTAATGTTTGGTGTTGCTGAGGATGTGGGAAATGGCCACTCCTACAGGGCTGGTCTCAGTGTATCTTTTTGGAAAGTAACTTCTCAATATTAACGGAGGCGCTCACATGCATGTGCAAACACGTGTCCACACAACCACTCACTACACTCTTATTCTGAATATAAAATCCTTACGCTATTCGTTCCTGCTGTCCATCGATAGAACGTTCCTTAAATAAATCATTATACAGCCATCATCCCTCATCTTAAAACTCTTGGGGCTAGATGTGTTCCAGAGTTCAGACTATTTCAGATTTCAGAAATCACCTTATGGTTGACACGCGTCCCCCTCAGTGGGACCCAGAGGGCTGGTCTGTAATCAAGTGTGTTACTGTTTCTTTCACACGGCACAGGAGATAAAGTCTGAGCAACACCGCAGACTCCTTGGTGCCCACAGACAAGAACTCTGCTCGGGGGTCCCAGCAGGGACGGCATACCCGCACCTGACCAAGGAGGTCTCTGCGCACAGTGTCGCTGCCTCTGCTGAGAGCCCACATCTGGGCAGCAGAGAAGCCTGTGAGGAGAAGCAAACCGCCTGGAGCGACCCTCTACTTCACCCCTATGTCTGTATAATGTGGGAGCATACGGTACTTTTATAACCAGAGAAAAAGGCTATTTTCATTTCACTTAAAAAACAGAGGACTGGCGGTCCCAGTGTCCGCTGCTGGTGGCCAGCACAGGGCGGCTGCCAGACTCCGCACCACCCGCCACTAACTACTACTGCCCCCGGCCCTCTGCCCCCACAAAGCTCCCCCCTTCCATCCAGGCCCAGTATGGGCATCACAGGTCTGACACAGCACTCGAGTCAGTGTGTCTGGGGCCAAGTTCCCCCAACCTGCCCATGTGGCTTCTCACTCTCAGGAAACCAGCTCTGTTCTTGCGGTCTCACTCAGGTCACAACCCTGGAGCCCTGCGGGTGTCCACGCTCCCCCACTCACATTCCTTCACACACCTGGGCTCTGACGCCTTCCGTAGTGTCCCTGGCCAGCCGCCATCACCGCCCGGACTGCCACCTGTGGGGTCTCTGCCAACTCTGCCCACCACAGCACCCGCGGGGTCAGGAGGTCGGACCTTGTCCCTACTGCCTTCCGATCACTCACTCCATGTGGCCACGTCTCCTTCTGGCCTCAGCTCCAGGCTCACCTTCCCGACACGGCCACATGAACCAACCACACTGGTATTACACGCAGTTCACAACCCTCCCCACCCTTCCGTCCCACTTGTCATTTCTCCTGTCACACTGCCACCTAACACCGTCCCTTGCTTGCGACGTCCTACTGTGTCCGTCCAAAGCCCTAGCACGGGGCTGGCCCACAGCAGGCACATCTGCTGAAGAAATGCACTGGGCTCGAGGCCTCTGGGCTGGCGGGAGCTCTGAGCACAGGCCTTCCTGGCCCTGGTGCCCTGTGGTGCCAACATCCAGTCAGGCAGAGCTCAGTGAAGAGGCTCATTTATTGCTCTTGTAACGTCCTTCACAAAGTCCTGAGCTTCAGGTCCAGATGGAGAGCAGCTTCTGGAATGTGTCCACGGTGTGTCCCAGGCATCTCACACACACGTGCAGAACTGAGTTCGGCACCCCCCTCACATACCTCCTTACCAACCAATGGCCTGAGCACCCACAGACAGAGCCAAACCACTCCCTCTCCTGTCCCCAAGTCCTTCTGCTTGCCCTCTCTCATAGTCACGTGGTCTGAATGTGCCCATAGCTCTGACTTCGTGAGCACCAGCCTCCTGGACATCTTGCTTCAAGCCCCACCCCCAACAGTCTCTGGGACACTGCAGGGCACCAGCCATGTCCCCAGTTCAACCCCTTCAAGCCCATCAATGCTTCTAGCACAAAATCGGCCTCTGCGATATGGCCTGGGAAGTCTGTCCTGCCCCGTCCCTCCCTTCTGCTCACACACAGTGCCCCACCCACGCGGACAGCAACCCCAAAGCCGAGTGTCCTCCCTCCGCCCCATTCCGCCCAGACTGCCGCTCCCTAGGCCAGGAACACCTCTGCTTCCTCACCTTCCCAAGTCAGGGTGCCAGAAGGCTCCGAGAGCACCTGGGGCCACCCCCAGCTGCCCCACCCCCCGGGCCCTATCCTTCCAGCCTCCCCCCACCTCGCACACACGCACGCACACGCACACACACTTCAGTCCACCTCTGGACCTGCTGACAAACCTCCAAGGAGGTCCCAAGGATGAGCAGCAGATCCGCCATAGGGAAATCAACCACATGCAGCAGGAACCTCTGGGGAAGTGCCTCCCCAAAGAACACGATGTCGGGTTTCACAACGCCAGTGCAGACCGGGCAGCGGGGAATCCTGTCCACGGACACGTCAGCCTGTGTGACAGACACAGAAAATGGGCTGAAGACGATGTCACAACACACTTTAAAAGCTGGCTCTCTCGGGTTGCCTGGGTGGCTCAGTGGGTTAAGCGTCTGCCTTTGGCTCAGGTCATGATCCCAGGGTCCTGGGATCGAGTCCTGCACTGGGCTCTCTGCTCAGCAGGGAGCCTGCTTCCCCCCCACCGCCCCTTTACCTCTCTGCCTACCTGTGATCTCTCTCTCTGTCAAATAAATAAATAAAATCTTTTTTAAAAGATTTTATTTATTTGACAGACAGAGATCACAGGTAGGCAGAGAAGCAGGCAGAGAGAGAGGAGGAAGCAGGCTCCCTGCTGAGCAGAGATCCCGATGCGGGACTCGATCCCAGGACCCTGAGATCATGACCTGAGCCGAAGGCAGCGGCTTAACCCACTGAGCCACCCAGGCGCCCCTCAAGAAACACTCTTAACTAACAATATGAGAACAAACTCTTGGCGACTAGAGGGGAGGGGGCACAGGACGGGCTGATTGGGGGATGGGGACAGAGGAGGGCACTGTGGTGACGAGCACCGGGGGACATATGGATGTGTGAGTCACTCAACTGTACACCTGAAACGAACACAACAGTGTATGTTACATAACTAGGACTTAAGTAAAGACTGAAAAAAAAAAAAAAAAAGATTGCCTTTACTAAGAAATTTTCAAACATTCACAACAACTGAATAATGAGCCCAGCTTTGGCATTTACTGACATTTTGCCCATTTTGATTCACAGAGCACCCTAAAACTGGGGGCCGGGTGGAGTACTTGAGAGCAGGTCCTGAAGGCACAGGACATGCCGCAAGTGTCACACGAAGCTGTGCACCTGGGGCAGTTATTAGAGCCGTTCAGATGCCAATGAAATACTGAGTAGATGACACAGCCCTCAGGAGGTACTCTACAGGCATGTAACCGCCACTAGGCATAATTCAATGTGAAAGGTGATATAAAATTTGTCCCCAGCTTTAGCTAAAGCGATCATGACATCGTCCTAGGCCTGGCAGACATTCAGGCTGAAGCTCTAAGGACCATTACGACAGACCACTTCCCTGCAGGCCATGGGAAGGTGGACACAAACCATCACTACACCCTAAGACGACTGCGTTGATGTGCTGGGCTGGGTTTCAGAGGAGACAGCCCAAGAAAGAGGACTCCAGTTTCCTAAGACAAAACTTCCTGGCCTCAGCTTAGCAAGCTGAGCCCAGCCAGAACCAGCAGAGACAGCCAACCAAAGAGAGTCTACTCAAAGACTTCAGATACTATCAGATACAGATTAAGGAGAAATTGTGTTCAGTGCTTTAAAACAAAATAAGACAGCTTTGAAGCATCTGATGGGGATAGAAAACTATAAAAAATAATGTAGTGGATTTGAAAAAGAACCAAAGAGAACTTCCAGTAATAAAAAGTACCAAAAATTAGGAAGGCACTTGTGATCATCACTGGGTACTGTAGGTAGATGATGAATCACTAAATTGTACCCCTAAAACCACTACTACACTACATTAACTAACTAGTTTTTAAATAAAAATTTAGAAGAAAAAAATGGGGCCAGTAATTCAGACCTGGAAATGAGATTACTGCTGACTGAGGTTTTGCATCTCATTAAATCTTTTCCAAACAAACAAACAAAAAGAAATAAGAATTAGCACTCAATGGAAGAGCTTTACTCTGAACAACAGAATAGAAGGTTGATAAACTGGAAAACAGATCAAAAGACATTATTCACAATACAGCATAGAGAAGAAAGCCAGAACACACATAAAAGTCACGGGTGGGAGCCTGAGAAGGTCTCGTGGGAGTTTAAGTTCCACAAGGAAGGAGAGGGAGTGGGAGAGGCAATGGCCAATGGGTCTTTCCAGCAATGATGCAAGGTCTCAAACCACAGATTCAGAAAGCCCTACAAATTTACAGCAGAATAAGTAAACAAAAGGAAATCCATAAGGAGATAGACCACAGTAAAAGTGCAAAACTCCAAAGACAGAGAGGAGAGGTTACAAAGGTGCAAAGAACAGACAGTGACAGACTGATCCTAAGTTTATAAGGAAAGACCAGAATACCCAACACACAGAATGACGGAGAAGACGTCAAGACTTAGTATAAAGGGGCACCTGGGCGACTCAGTGAGTTAAAGCCTCTGCGAAGAGCTCAGGTCATGATCCCAGGGTCCTGGGATCAAGCCCCGCATCAGGCTATCTGCTCAGCAGGGAGCCTGCTTCCTTTCCTCTCTCTCTCTCTGCCTGCTTCTCTGCCTACTTGGGATCTCTGTCTGACAATCTTTGGAAAAAAAAAAAAAAAGACTTAGTATAAAAAGCTACAGGACTCAGGACTGTGGCATGACTCTAAGAACAGGTGAAAATACCAGTGGGACACAACAGAGAGCCTAAAAGTAGACCTGCACAGTCAACTGATCTTTGACAAAGGAACAAATCTCATCTCTTCAACAAATGGTGCTGGACGTTATGAAAATTAATAAAAGGAGACCTTGCTAATCTGGATTCAGGAGGCTGGAAGGAACCCTACTACTCACCACCAATCACATGAAGAATTGTGAATTACAGACCCAACAGAAGAACCCTCAACAGCAAAGAACCATCAAGGCAGGTCCCAACAGGGGAAGATGTGTACCACCGTCTACAACAAATCAACCATCCCAGTGACAGCTAGCAAGACACCATCTTTCCCCTGAACTGCTTCTCCAGCCCCTCCCAACTCCCTCCCTCCTTTCCATCAAATGTTCTTCTCCTTTGTTTCTTTTGGACTTGCCTAGTTTTGCTGTAGCTTGCTTGTCCCAAACTGCATTTTTCTACTGTTCCCGAATAGTCCATTTTGCTGAAGGCAGTTTTGCTTTTAAGGAAAACATGACTTGGTGTCAGAAGTGGGATGCAGGCGCTGCCCCGGCGGTTCCGAGGCCGCGAGTGAACAGGTGCCAGGCCCCACAGACCCAGTCAGGCTCGCAGCTCTCCCACCGAGCCTGGGGTCGAGGGTGAGCTCTCTCCTGGGCTGTGTTTTGAGCTCTCTAGGCGTTATCCGAGACCTTTGGACGGCATTGTCCTTTCTCGGAGTCCTCGCTTGACCTTGGGTCTGACGCCTTCCTAGAGCCAGGCTGCTCCTACCCGAACTGTACTGTTTGGAAAGTTTTCTCTTCCCTCTAGGGAAAAGCCTCTCGGAGAGGGGGTCCCGGGGATCAAATGCTTCGAGGGCACCACTGCCCCCACACTCCCACACTTCTGGGGCCCCAGCTTGCTCTAGGTTTCAAAACTGTGGTCCCTCCTCACGTGCATTCTTAACTCAATGGACGGACTCCACCAAAAGTAATTTACAACTTCGATGGCCATGATGGGGAACGCGCCATCTCCCCAAATTCACTCTTCTCACAGCTGAATCAGACAGCCGTGTTATTTTAGTTGGTACCTTGAGGCTTCCAAACACTTCAGGGTTCAAAGTTTGCTCCCCTCTTTGGTTCGTTAACTTAGAAACAGCATTTTCCAAAGAGGCAAACAACTGAAAGAAGTCAACGCCGCCTCTGAGCCCGGCCTCCCCACCTCCTTTGTCTCCGGCAGGTCGTGCGCTCAGGTCCCGCCTCTGGAGCCGTTTTCCTCTTCCCTCGGCACAGTCCCCACCTCCGTGCTACCCACCGCTCATTCTAACCCTCTGCTGAGCCTCCCTTTACCTCCAGACCTCTCCCCACCCGCCGCCTCCGTCTCCTGAACCTGTTCACACCTGCCGCTTCTGAAGTTCACTCTGCTGGGGCCCAGGTGAACACCAAGTTGCTCGTGTTGCCTGGACCAAGGCTGAATTTTGAGCCATATTACAAGAGTGTCCTAAAGTGACTGAGGACCCCCGGAATTTGCTGAAGAACGTAACACGGTCGTTCAAACTTACTGATCTGATTTCTCAGATTTATGTCGATGGGTCCATATGCTTGCCGGAGAGGGTCAGGCCAAACGCTGGATAAAACCAGCCCAATGGGAGCACCCTGAAAGGGATTTAGAGAAACAGATGCCTGAGTTTGGGCAAAGTACCAGAACACTCACTGGAAATCTCCAGATGTTGGGGAAGGTCATCAAAGAGGTATGACCTGTGACCTGGACCCCAGCACTTGGAAGCTCCTCACTCCGTTCCTGCATCCTCTGACCCTGGGTTCCCTTTGTGTGTCCCCGCCCCACCCCCCGCAGAGGGTGCTCCAAGGACGCAGCCTTGAGAAGGTGATATGGTGTGGTGTTGAGAACACGTGCAGAGTAGACAGGGCTGAGCCCACTTACGGCCTCTTCATGAACTTTTCAAGATTTGGAGTCAGATGTGGGGATCCGTCCCACTGCTGCCCGGGACAAGCCCTGTATGTCAGTTCCCTTGATGACTAGAACGGACACCTACGAACCTGGAGTGGCCGCCTCCTCAGTCTGTCCCTGCCCTCCGCCAATGGGGGGCAGATTTGGGATCGTACCGGGGAGCTCCCGAGAGGGCTGCAAGCAACATCGAGCAATTACAGGACCCTTTTCTGAGCCTGCTGACTGGAACAGACTCAGGCTTGCTCAGAGAAGCCCAATGAACCTGTTCATGACCATCACGAGCGACTCCACATTGTCCTCAAAGAAAATTCTTCCTCTTGATGCTAAATCCACCCAGGTAGCCTTTAACTCAATTACTAATGAGCCGAACCATCATCTCATGGGAAACCTTGTCCACTCCGAACTTAGTTAACTTGGAAAACCAGCTCGCGGGCATCCTAGATGACTCACCTAAAAGAAAGACCACGACCACTCTCAATTTTCACCTCCAGCAAATTCGGTCCCTAAACAACCAGCCCCCGACCCCCAGCCCTTGATGCTATTACAAAGGGCCAAGGCAGGAGGTGGCAATGACTCTTCAGAGGTAACAACAAAGGCACAATTCATGGAAGAACAGTATGTTAGACCTCATTAAAATTAAAAACCCTGCTTTGTGAAAGACACTGCAAGAAAGTGGGAAGACAATATTTACGAAAGACATCTGATAAAGGACAGTTATCCATAATACAAAAATTTCTTAAAACTCCACAATAAGAAAATGAGCAACTGAATTAAAAAATCGGCCAAAGACCCGAATAGACAGCTCACCAGTGAAGATGTACAGACAGCAAACAAGCATCTAAAAAGCTTCTCCACATAGCATGTCCTCATGGAACTGTACACGAGAGCAAACAGGACCCCCATCCACCTACCACCACGGCCAAAGTCTAAAACACGGACAACACCAAACGCTGCTCCCACTCGCTGCCGGCAGAAATGCAAAGTGGGGGAGCCACGTCAGAAGGCACTAAACACGCTCTCACTTGGTATTTCCCAATAGAGCCGAAAACTCATGTCCACACAAAAGCCTGCATGGGGAAGTTTACAGCAGCTTTGTTCATAACTGCCAAAACACAGAAGCAGCCAAGATGCCCTCCGGTAAATGAACAGATAACTGTCGTCCATCCAGACAAGGGAATATTATTCAGCACTCAGAAGAAGTGGTCTGCGAAGCCACGAAAAGACATGGAGGCATCTTAAAGGCGTCTGACCCAGCGAAGAAAATGGGCCTGAAAAGGCTGCACGCATATGACTCCAGGTCGGAACTTCTGGAGAAGGGCCAGTGTTCGCCAGGGGTTGTTGGGAGGGTTGACTGGTTGGAAGTACAGAGCTTTCCTCTGCGGTGATGAAAACGTTCTGGAATCAGAGAGAGGCAGTGGTGGCCCAACGCTGGGAACGTATCAAGTGCCAACAAACTCTGCACTGTCAGATGCTAATCTGACAGTTCTGTGAATCTGACCTCATTAAAAAATAAGAGACAGGGTCCTATACCTCAGCAATATTTCAGAGTTTCATCTTTATTTAAGATTTTCCAGTCTATCCTGTTCTGCCTGAAGAAACCCATCCTACAGAACTACCCCCAGACAGACACAGGATCCAAGCACAAGTGTCATGGATGCATTGTTCCTAATAGCAAAAATCACAAACATCAGAAAATACTCCACAGTAGGTAAAGGGCTAAATTTAATATGTCACTAAAAACAGCAAGCAGACCTATACTTACTGACACAAGACATCCATACAATTTTGTTCTGTAACAAAGCAGTTTGTAGGGGCGCCTGGGTGGCTCAGTGGGTTAAGCCGCTGCCTTCGGCTCAGGTCATGATCTCAGGGTCCTGGGATCGAGTCCCGCATCGGGCTCTCTGCTCAGCAGGGAGCCTGCTTCTCTCTCTCTCTCTGCCTGCCTCTGTCTACTTGTGATCTCTCTCTGTCAAATAAATAAATAAAATCTTTAAAAAAAAAAAAAAAAAAGCAGTTTGTAGAATATTAAACTTAACAATCCTATTACTGGGGGGCCTGCGTGCCTCAGTCAGTTAAGTCTCTGACTCTAGGTTTCAGCTCGGGTCATCATCTCAGGGTTATGGGATCCAGCCCCACATTGGGCTCTGCCCTCAGGGCGGGTCTGCTTAGGATTCTCTCTCCCTCTGCCACCCCGACCCACTCGTGCTCTCTCCTTCTCTCTCTCAAATAAATAAATTTTTAAAATTCTTAGTAATCCTATTACTAAAAACAGTATAGTCACTCTATGGTGTAGGTACACTGATACGGCCAAGTATGTTTGGCATTTTTTTTTTTTTAAGGCTTGGAGCCTTATACATCAAACCGTTACAAGTGGGCTATAGGAAGAGGTTGAAGAGAGATACGTTTTCCCCTCCACGTTTCTTTCTTTTTTTTTTTTTAAGATTTTATTTATTTATTTGACAGACAGAGATCACAAGTAGGCAGAGAGGCAGCAGAGAGAGAGAGGAGGAAGCAGGCTCGCTGCCGAGCAGAGAGGCCAATGCGGGGCTCGATCCCAGGACCCTGGGATCATGACCTGAGCCGAAAGCAGAGGCTTTAACCGACTGAGCCACCCAGGCGCCCCTCCCCTCCACGTTTCTTAATGTTTTACAAGTGTAAATTTAAAATTTAAAAATAAAGAAAAACGTTTCACACCATTACTGTTGTTCCTCCAAGATGATGCTTATAAAATGCCACTTTTCCCGTCACTCCCACCACGAAGTGCAGGAGAGAGAGAAGGGGCTGCAGGATAACTCACCCAAATGTCCTTCCCCGGAGAGGGCCTTCGGCAGACGGTGCACGTGGCAGAGGCAAAGGATCCATGAGCTTCAACCAGCTTCGAGGCAGGGATGCCAGACACTGAAATTCAAACCACAGCTAAGAGCCGCCAGCTCCAGGAGGCCCTTGCCGGAGTCCCAGCTCTCAGTGCAAGCCTGGGATCGCCGCCTCCACCGCCTGAAGATAACGTCCCCCTGAGCGGAGTAAGCGCACGGAGGAGGGCTCCCAGGTGGAGCCAAACCATGGTTAAACAAAGCCTGTCGACAGGTTTGATCTAAGTGCAGATAAGATTACATCTGATACCTAGGAAAACACTTTCTACTCTCCAGACACTAAGGAAAAGTGAAAAAGCTATATAGGGGTGTCTGGATGGCTCAGTCACTGAGCATCTGACTCTTGATTTCGGCTCAGGTCTTGGTCTCAGGGTCCTAGGATCGAGCCCCGAGGCAGGCAGGCCCCACGCTCAGAGGAGGGTCTGCTGGAGATGCTCTCTCTCCCTCTCCCTCTGCTCCTCCCCCCACGGGCACATGTGCGCAGGCTCTCACTCTCTCTCCAATAAATAAATCTTAAAATTAAAAACAAAACAAAACAAAAGAACGAAATGAAGACAGTATGTTTCAAAAAAATATAAAACCTGTAGAGCACCACCCACCCCACCCCACCCGGCCTGTCTGCACCGGGAGCAGCTCTCCTGCCGCAGCCACTCATCCTATGCCGAGGTCGTCCCCAGCCTCTTCCTGGCCAGGAGCGCCTGCCAGCTGTGGAGCCCACTGCTGACTGCGTCGGCACTAACGCCCCGGGGACGCTGACAGAGAAGAGCCTCAGAGGCAGCGCCACAGCCCTGACCTCCCTTCGACCCCCCGCAGCTTCTGAACCACACGGTCTCACGGGACCTCCGCACACTGGCTGAGGCTCCCGCGCGGTAGGCGCCTCCGGCTCTCAGAAGCCTCATCCCTGACTGGGCTAGGAAGCCTCCTCTGAAGCAACAGCTCTTCTCCCGCACCGTTCTGGGCTTTGCCCTCTCAGAGGGACAGCGGCCTTTCTCATCCTCTTCGCCGTGTGAAGGAGCCGCCTCCACCTCCCATAGGTTTTTGTCCCACATCCTGTCTGCCCTGTATGTTCCTTTTCCTAACCCTCCCCAGGCAGCCTGGGGAAAGTGGTTGGCTCAGGGTTTGACAGAGGGAAGACAAATAAATACTGTACTAACAAGGGGGAAAAGCTGTAGAAAAACAGAGGTACCTTATTATGACAGTTACCTGTTCCCACGGTCAGCTTTGGAGCTGTGACGGGCAGACAGCCCCAGCTGCGGTGGCTTCCTACTGTCCCCATTACTGTCCTAAATCTCCACATGCGAAAGCCCACAGCCACACGCTCCCACCTTCCCACAAGGCCTGTCCTGCCGCAGCTCCAGAAGGAGAGGTCATCCCCATGGGTGTTCGTGGCTGCTAAGTGCAGTCCAGGCCACTCCGATTTTCAAACCACCGGGTGTCTGCAGCCCAGCCGAGCCGCTGCTGGCTCGCAGCACCCGTCAGCGCCGCTGCCATGAGAGAAAGGCTCAGCCAGTGCCTCTCGCGACGCACAGTCAGCGTCAGGACCATCCGTGAGTCACTGGTCAGGGCCGCTACCGGGGCAGGCAGGACATCGCTATACAAACAGTCTGATAACACTAAGGCAGTAGTGGTCATCTCTTTGTGACCGTGACATCATAGTTATGTTTTAAAGGTCTTTACCTTCTCCAGATACCCAGTGAAGTACTTACAGGTTGTTTACAGGTTAAGTTTATGACATCATGGACAGACGCACTTCAACATAACTGGGGCTGAGAGAGGTGGGGGGGTGGCAAGACACAGACAAAGGAAGGACCGGCTGTGTCGAGGGCATGAGGGCTCACCACAGTCCTCCACTTGTATGTGCTCGAAAAACTTCATAATTAATTTCTTGAAAAAGAAATCATTATATCAGATTAGCTGAACTAGGAGCTCCCAATGTCAACTTTAACTCTTTCCAAAACTCACAGCCCAGCCAGTAGGCCAGGACATCGGGTCCACTAGTGAGATCTCCACAGTGACTTAATTTTTTTTTTTTTTTTTTTTAAAAGATTTTATTTATTTTTTTGTCAGAGAGAGAGAGTGCGCGCGCGAGCGCACAGGCAGACAGAGTGGCAGGGGGAGAAGCAGGCTCCCTACAGAACAAGGAGCCCGATGTGGGACTCGATCCCAGGACGCTAGGATCATGACCTGAGCCGAAGGCAGCAGCCTAACGAACTGAGCCACCCAGGCGTCCCTCCACAGTGACTCTTAAACACACGGGGGACTTTTTGTCAGGGACAAAGGCGTAACTAGTGGGCTTGAAATCAGAGGACGGGGTAAGCACTGCCTGGAAGCATGTGACCACGTGGAGACAGGCGGAGGGCTCACCTCTCTCCAGCCCATCGATGTTCTGTGTGTAGAGCCGCAGAAGGAGGCCCTTGTCGTGCAGCAGTCGGAGGAAGTAGTGTATGATGTTGGGCCTGTAGTTCCTGAGGTACAGCTCCTTGGCCAAAGTGAAAAAGGGCTTGGGGTTGTGAGAGAAGAAAGCGAGCTCGAAAATGGCCTCGGGGTATGGGAGGTCGTACTGCTGCAGGTTACTGTAGAGGCCACTCCTGGGAGACCTGCAAAAAGGAGCAAGAAGCTCTGAGCCCAGAGCAGGAGGGTGGGGCCAGGAGGCAGCCCAGGTGCCCAGGGAAGAGCCGGCGCGGCAGGGCACCTGAAGTCCGGAATGCCGCTGGGCGTACTGATGCCGGCGCCCACCATGACCACCACCCTCTGGCAGGCTCTGGCTTGGATCAGCTCCGCTATGTCCTGCAGAGAAAGCTTCTCCTTCCTACTGCTGCCTCCTCTTCCAAAGACGCTCGAGGCACCAGCGGAAAAAGATATGGGTCTTCTTCCACCTGCAATGCTAACAGAAGAGAGTGGCCGGGTGACTAGGGACAGGTAAGCTCGTGCTAGCCCTCCCGCCACCCCCACCACTGAGACCGATGATACACTTCCCTCTCCTCCCCGCAGATGACCACCCTTCTCATCACGGAGGACTACTGGGCTACAAGAGAAAGGAGTCTCAACTCAGAAATCACAACTTATTTGGGAGCAAAAAATTGAAGTCAGTTGGAACTGGGCAAACAAGGAATGTATGGTCTCTTAATTCTGCTGTCCAGGGCGAGTGTGAAGAGAACAGGGTCCGCACCAGAGGTGTGGGAGCTGTGTGGGGTTCTGGGTGTGCTCTCTGCAGAGGCATACACTTCGCACACCTGGGTGTGACAGACGGGCAGTGACACTTAAAGAAAGCCAAATGTCTCAGACTTTACACCAAAAACGATCAGGAGAAAAAGCGGGTTCTGGAGACCATTCCAGAAACACTCGCGCCCTGACCGCTAAGGCTCCACACTGCTGTAGAAACTTGATCTTCAATGTTCGCCACCGCTGGTACTATGAAGCAGCCGAAGGAATCCCACAACCAAGACAAGGTAGTGGGTTGGGGGCTGGGGCCTTCGGCGGCGCTCAGTCAGTGGGTGTCTGCCTGAGGTTCATGCCACTATCTCTGGGTCCTGGGATTGGGCGCCACATGGGACTCCCTGCTCAGCCAGGAGTCTGCTTCTCTCTCTCTGCCCTTCTCCCTGCTTGTGCTCTTTTTCTCACTCTCTCTCAAATAAATAGATAATTTAAAAAAGAAAAAAAAAAGACAAGGCAGTGGGTAGACTCAGCTCAGGCTCTCTGAGAAACACTGGAAGGCTTCTCGAGTCACCCCCAGAAGCCAGGAGCCGAGACACTCCCACGGCTGAGTGCTAGGGTTGCAGGATGATCTTCCATCGGGAAAAAAGTGAGACACAACGTACAAGTCACGAGCTTCAGCAGAGCCTCAGGACTTAGAAAATGACCCAACACCCAGGAAAGCAACAGGAAGAAACAAAAGCAGCGCGAGTAACACGAAGCCCACAGCATCCCCTGAAAGTGAGTCCGCAGCCGTGGGAGGCAGGGCAACAGAGCCTCACCTCCTGTGGGCCTGGGAATGCTTCCTAGGTTCACTGATCTGCTGCTAGGGCCCCTGTGCAACATCTAACCAGGCTGCACAACTCCCTCATCTCCTGGCATCATGCTGGCAACTCACCCAGGGTTCAGAACCGCCAACCCCACTGCGCCGGGCACCATTCTCACACCCCAGAGACTGGTGGCCACCATGTCCGTTCTTCCAGGAGAAGGCCCTTGATGACCCTCCCCCAGGACGTCTCTGACTTCAGTATAGAAACTCCTCCACCCTGACGGGAAAAGAGATTCAACAAAAGAAGTCAGAACCTTCCTCACATGAGTGATGAATCTAAAATGAATACAGACATAAAAACAGGAGAAGGGGAGCATTTCCTCTACTCATTTGTGGTTTAGGCAAGAAATGAGCATCATCCCAAAAGCACGTCGTCATACATATTCGAACAACTCGGGAGCACGAATCTTCTAGAGGGATGACTCTGTCTTCTGCGTTCTTTCGCTCCTTCCAAACCAACACTGCCCACTCTCTGCACCGACCCCCCCACGGGACACACGGGCAGTGAGAGTCCCCAGAAGCTCTCTGCTCCCCATCCCAGCACAGCGTGTCCCACCCCAGTGACAATTTCAAGCCCCACCCTGCCCTCTTATATACCCCTGCTTTCAGCCAAGCAAAAGGACTGCCTGGCTCTTGTGTATGTCCGACCCCGGCTTCCTCTGCCTTAAAGACCTTTCTCCACCTCGGCATGTCCAGCTCTCCCACAGTCAAGGCCAGGACTTCGTGATGCCACCTCCTTCGTGAAGCCACTGGCGAACCCCAGTGAACAATCACTTTGCGCTCGTTTGATTCCCTGCTCCTTTTAGGCAGGCTGACCGCCCCTCCCTCCCTGCAGCGACCCTGCACGCCACCTCGCACACCGCACCCGGGGGTCAGGCCCCTGCCTGCTGCTCACCGCCTACTTGCTTGTGTGGTTGCCTCTCCCACCACATGGGCATCGCCTTGGCTTTTCAAAAGAAGAGATTTCTGAAAGGTATGTACAAAAGAAAGAGGAACAAGACAAAGGAAGGTGTATGTGCAGGGCCGACGGCCCCAAAGGAGACTCAGAGCCCTAGGTCACTGTCGCTCTCATCAAGTCACTCTGCCATCCTGAGCCGCAGCAGCTGACGCCAGACCAAGAAGTGATTCTTACAGCCTTGCTCAAGACGACCCTTCCCAGCAGAAAGCACAGGAAACCCACACAGCAGGGAGCACAGTGCTTCCCCCTCATCCCCACACTCCTGCGGAGATGCCCACAACCCTGAAGGGGGTTCTGCTGCATCAGACACTTGTGTAAAGGCACCCGTCAAGCAGTTCTTCTGAGTGTGACGGGGTAAGTCTCCAAAGGAAGTTTTCCAGTGAAAACTGGCCAGACGGTCAGGAAGAGAAGCGAAGCTCGGGCTGTCCCCACAGCGGGGAACGGCCGGGTGTCCCTCAGCACCTAGAGCAACTCCTCCCCTGCGATCTCCGCCCAACGTTCACTGAGCTCCTCCTACGTGCAAGTCATTATGAGAAACACAAAAGGAATTAAAGGGAAGTTGTGATACTGTGATTTATGTTTTTGCTCTTCATCCTCAAACCCTCGGAATTCCTAAGAGCAAAGGGCACGTCTTTTGTTAGCATGGTCGGTCTCTGTCCTCAGTTCCCGAACTCCCCTCACAGCCACGAAGGTGAAGTGGGTGTCCTGTTCCGCGAAACCAGCCCCTCCCCACCACATCTGGGTCATGTCCATGAGGGGACCTCGGGAAGGCCCTAAGGGTGGGGGCTGGCTGCCGGGCAGACCGACTGTGATTAGAGGGTCGGAGTCTCCGGAGAACTCGAGAGGAGGGGTGCTCAGAGGGCCTCCCGGTCGGTGAACCACACGCCGGGCCCCTGCGCCCCAAGCTCCGTGAGGCACAAGGGACCAGGGACCCTTGCCGACCTCCCCCTGCATCTCTGGGTCTGGCGGTTCACTCCGTTCCTCGAGCATCCTGCGGACGAAGCCCGGCATCGACTCGGTCAGCGGGTCTCCCCGTGCTGTGAGCCGCTCGCGCAAATGAATGGACCCGGAGGAGGGGGTTGTGGGGACCCCCGATTGTCAGCGGGTCGGCAGCAGCGCGGGACACAGCCGGACTGCGGTCTCAGCGGGGTCGTCTCAGGGGCCTGGGCCGTCCCCACCTCAGTACCTGTGCGAGGCGGCATCAAGTCGGTTATTATAATCCCTCAGGGACACTTCATTTCTTAACAACGGCGGGCCCTGAGACAGTCCCGTGTCCAACGCCTGGGCAGGGAGACGGAGTGGGGGCGACCTCGCCGACGCGCAGCGGAGGCCGGCAGGGGGCGCTCTCCCGCCCGCCACGTCCTCCTCGCAGCCCTCCGCCTTCCCCGCGGGAAGAAGCCGCGGCGTCCCTCCGGACGGCCCAGCCAATGAGGGCAGAGCCCAGCCAGTGACAGCACACCTCAGCCAATGAGAGCCGAGTCCAGGCAAGGAGAGTCAGCCATAGCCCAGCCAATGAGAGCCAGTCACAGCTCTGCCAATGAGAGCAGAGCCCCGCCGAGGGGAGCGCGGCACAGCCAACGAGAAGCCAGCACACTTCCAGGTCCCAGTTCGTCCCGAAGGACGTTGCGCTTCCCACCGCCCTCCAAGCCCCCCTCCCCTTCCTCCTAAGGGCACTTCTGTTTACGGAACCGGTCTGTGGTTTTGCCAGAGCTTTCTTGTCTTGGGTTGCATTTTCTGCTATTCCTGAACACACCCATTTTCTTGGCAAATTAAGTTTATTTTTAAAGTTAACAGCAAAGATCCCCAAATGTACAATTACTGCCGAGAAGGGTAGGAACACACGCTAGCGAAGTGCGAACTGCACCGTCTTTGTCGAGGGCGATGGAAACCCACACACCTTTCGACCCAGGCGTTGGCCCCAAGTGAGTCCGGACAGCGTCCCTCAGCGTGACCGGCCATGACCGGATCACAAAGGGTCTCCAGGACAGAGCAATCGATTACGCACCTTAGGAAGCATCGGTAGAACGGAATCCTGGAGCTCGCGCCCAACCTGGAAGTCGGCGGGGGGACCCTCAGTGCCCCGCGGAAACAGGCGGCGGCACGGGCCCGAACGGCCAACCACCGCGAAGCCCCGGGGGCATCTAGACCTGCCCCTCCCGGACCGGGGCGACAGGTCCCTCCCCCCGACTCGAGCCGTTTCCGGGACGGCGAGGCAGGGTCGGGGGGGCGCTTGCTGGGGTGGATGGGGGTTCGCATGAAAACAGGGGAATGCTGCAGGTCCGCATGGACGACCGCGGAGGCACGTACGTTCTGACACTTGCGTGGCAGCAGCGACTGTCCACAGGACCCACGAGTGCCGCCCGCACCCGCCCGAAACGTGCAGAGGAGAGCCGAGAACCCGCGGCGCCGCTGACCTCTGGACTGTCCTCTGAGCTGCGTGAACGGGGGCCCGCGTTTCCCGGTTCTGCAGAGTCCCGCGACCACGCAAGGAGAACACCGGACCCCGGCGCCCGCCTCGACCGAACCCCGCCCGCTGCTCAGCCCCAGCAGCGCGGGCGCCTGAGCGCTCGCCTCCCCCGGCCCCGCCCGCGCCGACGCACCCCTGCGGCCGCCCTGCCGCGCCGAGAGGCCCCTCACCTGCCGGGCCCCAGGCTCTGGAGGCGGAAAGCGCAGGCCGAGCCCACCAGGCCATGTCCACGCTCCGCCGCCGCGCGCTCGCGACCTTGTCCTCAAGGGCCGCGAGTCCAGCCCAGGTGGAGGGACGCCAGGCGGGGGCGGCGTCCCAGCCCCTTGGGGTCCCGCCTCTCGCCCCGGAGACGGGCCCAGGCGCCGGCCCTGGCCTCTCCCACTTCCCCACCCGGTTCAGCCGGGACGGGGAGGCGAACTCTGCGAGCACTTGCTCCGGCCGCTCACGGCATTCTCAGTCCGTCCTCGCGAGCCACGGTTCAGACGCTGCTGTCACCGCGGTCCCCATCGAGATGAGAGCCTGCGCGTCACCAGGGCCGAGGCCGCAAAGCCGGTCGGAGGCCGGGCCGGCCCCAGGCCCTCGTACCGCGGAACGGCTCGGCGGTCTGCGCGGGAAGCCGGGCACAAACCCCGGAGCGATCTTCTCTCGCGGCGCAGGCGCCGTTACCCTGACGACCGGCGCGCGCCGCGGCCGCCCGGGCGCTCCCGGCCTGCCTCGCGCGCTCCCGGCCTGCCTCGCGCGCCGCGGCGCCGGAAGTGAGTGAGCATTTCCGGCGGCCGTCCCCGCGGGTACCGTCTCCGTGGTGCGAGCGGCCCCGGCCTTCCTGCCGTCATGAAGGACGTTCCTGGTTTCTTGCAGCAGAGCCAGAGCTCCGGCCCCGGCCAGGCTGCCGTGTGGCACCGTCTGGAGGAGCTCTACACGAAGAAGTGAGCGCGCCGCCGAGGGCCCGGGGCCCAGTGCCGGGAGAGCGGGGCAGAGAGGGCGCCGGGGCCCGGGGGCGGGGGGGCTTGAGGGCCTCAGGGTGCTCGGCCCTGAGGGCGGAGAGTGGGCGCGGGCCCGGCCGGAGGTGCCTGAGGGCGGAGAGGGCCGACGGCCCGCGGGGACTGCGGAGCGGAGCCGTAGGCGGAGCGCGGGGGGCCAGGCCTCCCTGGCTTCCTGGCCGAGGGGCTGCGGCGGGCTCCCGACCGCGGTCGGACGAGCAAACACGCTTTCCGAGGTCGCGCCGCCGCGCGTCGTGAGCAGCCGGTTCCGGTCTCGGCCTCGCCGCCGCGCGGCTGGGTCTGCGCCGTCTGGGTCAGCGGCCGAGCCGCGGAGAGGCCGGAGCCCCGAGCCGCTGGGTTTCCCTGTTGCTTCTGCGGCTGGTCGCGCCCTGGGTTTCAGCCGCGCCGGCCCTCGCGTGGTCCCTGCTTCCACTGCGCCCCATGCCGGGCTTTGTGCGCCCGAGGCCGCCGAGGCCGGGCCTCCGTAGACGCAGGGGGGTTCGGCAGCGGGGCGTTGCGGCCCCCAGCCGCTCTTCACGCGCGCGGAGTAACGCGCGGGCGTTGCCGGCGGCCTGGCGCCCGGCAAGATGGACGCGTGTCGGGGGCCGCTCCGCAGCCTCCTGCTGTCGGCGCTTCATTCCGTGCTTGGAACGCGGACTCGGGCTTCCCGCGGACGGCCGCTTCCCGAGAGGGTGCAGGCGTCTGCCCGGTTCGTGCTTCGTGCACCCCGTGTAGTGGAGGCAACAAGCTCACTTGAAGCTGCTTCCCCGAGATAGAGTAGAAGGGCCAGGATTTCTGCGTCACGTGTGTGACCCCAAATCCGTGTTTTCAGGCCCACCTCACAGGAGCTCTTGAGGTCGTCTGGAAAGGGTTCTCCGGGAGAAGAGCTAGGCCCGTTAGCACCCGCTCCGGCTGGCTTCCTGTTACCCAGGCCGCACCGCTGGGTGCTCGTGGGACTGTCAGGGCCGGGGCGTCTGCCCCCGGATACCAGCTTCCCCGTCTGAGAGCCTTATCTCTTTCAGGTTGTGGCATCAGCTGACGCTCCAGGTGCTTGACTTTGTGCAGGACCCATGCTTTGCCCAAGGAGATGGCCTCATTAAGGTAAATGATGTGCCGCACCAGGTCCGGTGGTACCAGTGTAAAGGAGTTTTAAAAATAGTAGGTGAGCGTTCCATTAATACACTGCAGCTCCTCACAGTCAGTGTCCGTGCTGTGCCCTTACGACAGCATGGGCAGGTGGCCCTGCTGTTTCCCTGTTCCTGTGATGTGGAGGCCCACACCAGGAGAGGGAGTGACTTGCCGCAGGTCACAGCTAGTCGGTGGCACACGTAGCTTCAAATACAGCGTGGCTTCTTCTGAAGTCGCTGCCTGAGACGCGGTCTTCTAGCCCAGGATGCCCCGTATCTTACTGCTCGTAGACCTTCTTTTTCAGTACTGCATTTTGGAAACTGCTCTTCAGGTCGGTGGGGGGGGTGTGGGAAATAGTGGAGGAGTCTTACAGGTGACCGTCATCACCCTCCTCCACTCACTGATTTCTGCTTGCCCGCCCAAATGCTTTGTCTTGGGGGGTGTGGAAGGTAGATCTTCTGTTGTGCTTCCCTTGGCGGTGGGGAGGCTTGGAGGGGGGAGTCCTCTGTAGTGAGCACTTTTAGCATTTTGTCAACAGGGAAGAAAAACAAAATTCTCTGCCCAAGCCTTCCCCGTAGTCCCTGACAGACCCGCCCCCCAGGTTTGATCACTGGTAGCTTCGTCTTTAAGGTCTTTCTTAACATCTTACTCTTTGATGCCTTTCTCTCAGATTCTGAGTAAATCAGATTTACACCTGCATTGGAGCCCAGCACTAGTTCTTGTTGGCTTGAGGTACTCGCCCTGGATACACCACTTTATACGTGCCCGCAGCGAAGCTTACACCTGGGGTCCTGAGGGTTTCTTGTGTTTTATACCCGCCAGTTTGACATTTTAGTACTTCAAAGGAACTTGTATTCATCGGTAAACCTAAAGATTTTGCCGGGCATTCTGTCTTCTGGATTATGTGGGAAAATGACGAATTAGAGCTTTCTTAATATTTGTTCCCTAAGGTTCTGTGTCATAACAATGAATAATTAGTGATTCTTCATCTCTATCCTTTGCTTTTTTGTCTTTAAATCACTTTCTACCCAGAAAATATCCCCTCAACCCCATGTAACATAAAATTTACGCAGGTCAGCAGACTGGTGTTTACTGTTTCAGTGGGCAAGCAAACCTTGAAAAATTGGTGAGACTCGGCCCACAGAACTTCCAGTACATAGTGTTCATGAATCTGGAGTGACCAGTAGTAATTTTGAGTTTCTTTTACCTTTGGAGGGGTTTTTGCATAAATTATAACGGGTATCAGAAAAGTTGAGAGGGGCGCCTGGGTGGCTCAGTGGATTAAGCCTCTTGCCTTCAGCTCAGGTCATGATCTCAGGGTCCTGGGATCGAGCCCCACATTAGGCTGTCTGCTCAGCAGGGAGCCTGCTTCCTCCTCTCTCTGCCTGCTTGTGATCTCTATCAAATAAATAAATAAAATCTTTAAAAAAAATAAGAAAAGTTGAGAATGCTTTCTTACTGAAAAAGATATATTTGAAATAGTCCTTTGTAATGAAAAAGCCATTTGATTTAGATGGCTCTCTGCTGGGTACCAGATTATGTATTTGACAGAGAGAGCACAAGCAGGGGGAGTGGCAGGCAGAGGTTGAGGGAGAAACAGGGTCTGCATTCTGCAGGGAGCCTGATGCAGGGTTCAGTCCGGGACCTTGGGATCGTGACCTGAGTCAAAGACAAACGCTTAACCGACTGAGGCACCCCAGCGTCCCTTGCTGGTTGCCAGATTTAAATAACTAACTGATGCTTTAGGGGCATTTCTAACCGCCCCCCAAGTTTTTTTGAGAAGTAATTGACGTGTCATGCTGTATTAGTCTAACATGTACAGTGTGATGATTGGGGCGGGGGGTGCAAAATGGTCACAGTAAGTCTAGCTAACATCCGTCTCCCAGTTAGACTTTCTTCCTTCCTGTGATGACAACTTTTATGATCTGCTCTCTTGGTAACTTCCAAATGCACAGCACGGTGTGGTTCACTAGAGTCACTGCTGTAGCGTGTCTTTAGGACTTAATTATCTCATGACAGGACATCTGTGTCTTTTCACCACCTGCGGCCATTTCTTGCACCCCCCCATCCCCTGCCTCTGGCAACCACCAGTCTGTTCTCTGTATCTGTGAGTTCAGTTTTTTTAGATTTCACGTGGAAGTAAGTCACACAGTATTTGTCCTCCTTTGTCTGACTGACTTCACTAGGCAGAACGCTCTTCGATGTCATCCATGTTGTCTTTTTATGGCTAAATAACATCCCACGCTCCGTGTGCACAGACACCACATTTTCTTTCACTGGGACGTCACACGTGGCTGAGGAATCGCAGACTCTCCTCATCCAAGCTCACCCTATCTGGATGCTCCTCCTCCCATTTTGCCCAGTTACCCAGCAGTCACCTCAGAGGTTGTTGTCCGTTCCCCTCCCTGTGACCAGCGAACCTCTCGGACCCTTCCTCTGCCCTCACTGCTGTTACTCACTCACTCTCCTGTCTTGATGAGTAGCCTCGGCTGGTCTCTGTCCCTCCGTCTGTTCCCTCCTTACCCTACCCTCCCTGCCTGCCATCATGCTTGTAAAGTGGACGTGTGATCATGTGTTTCCACGGACTCTGGCTTACCTTCAGGACAAGGAAAAGCCCCAGTACCTCCCACTGTTTGTGCCCTTGAGAAGTGCTCCTGAAACACAGCCCAGGGTTTCTTCAGTGCTTTTCACGTGTTTGTTCCTGTCCGGAATGTTCTCCCAACTCCATGCCTCCTCTCCAGATTTGTCCAGCTCTCCAATGTTCTTCCTTCTTAAAACTCAGTTATCACCATTTCTGGAATAATCTTTGGAAACTGTCCTTTTGGTAGATCCACCCACGAGGGGTTTTTTCCTTCGATTGTAAACTCATGGTCCTGTCATTTATTTGTTTATAAGTCTGCTCTGTTAGGTCAGGAATCCTTGAACGCCAGACTTTCATCTTCCGTATCCTGTGTCTGTCGTATCTAGCAAAGAGTCTGAGTAAGTACTCGAGTATTTGCTGAATGGCTAATAAATTTGGTCATATCGGCTGCAGCCCTCTAAAATCGGAAGGTTACTGAGTCTTTCAAACTGATAATCTGTTTTAGGAGATTCTTAAAGGTCAGGGGTCTAATTACCAGGGAAAAGAGTCATAGCTTTCTTCAGTAATGCGTTGGTGATTAATAAACCCATGTGTGGGTCTCCAGTCATTCCACCACCGTTTCTGCAGCGCCTGCCATGTGGCGGGCCTGCTGGTCATGTTTGATTTTGCAGAATGAAAGACATCCTGTACTTACACTGCATGTTCTGGTTCCACAGCTCTATGAAAACTTCATCAGTGAGTTTGAACACAGGTAAAACACCTTTGTCAGTTTTTGACTTTAAACATGAAACTCGGAAGCTTAACGACAATCATAGACTGGTGTTTTTTATTTCAGGGTGAATCCTTTGTCCCTGGTAGAAATCATTCTTCACGTAGTCAGACAGATGACTGGTGAGTCTCATTTTGTGTCATAAAGGAGCAGATCCAAATGGCAATTAAAATGATTTTGAAATACAAGATAATTGAACTTTTACATTTTGATAGAAAATACCGGGTTCTAAAATACGTTTTATGTTCTATTTTATGATGTAAACCTCAAGATTATCCCGCCTGTGTTGTGGTTGGTAGGAACTAATCTCTAAGAATACTCTATTGGTGGTTCTTCTGACATTGTTGTTCTGCCTTCTCTAGATCCCAATGTGGCTCTTACTTTTCTGGAAAAGACTCGAGAAAAGGTAAATAGGAAGTCTGAGTCAAATCTTGAGAACATGTGTGACTTACAGTTTTGTGTCCACACTTGGCACACGTACCTTACAGAGACCAGCGTGTCTCTGGTCACACAAGTGGAGCCAGTGTGCAGATGTTCTGTTCGCCTCCTGCCCACACTTCTCAGGTCCTCTTGTGTCTGACGTCTGTAGGTAAAGAGCAGCGATGAGGCAGTGATCCTGTGTAAAACTGCGATTGGGGCTCTAAAATTAAACATCGGGGACCTACAGGTCACGAAGGTAAGGTTGCCATAATAGAGGTTTGTCTTTGGTTTACAAAATGGTTTAGAGTTTTAGGGGGAAAATCCTATTTGTCCATTCTACCTTTTCAAGTGGTTTTAAAGCATAGAAAAGTTGCAAACACAGCACCAAGAACTCTCACACACATCCTCTCTCTGAGACTCCCAGTGCTGACAGTTCTTTGCCCCGTCATTCTGTGCGTGCAGGCGTGCATGCTGGTTTTGGTTTTGTTTCCCCCAACCACTGAGAATCAGTTGCTGCTATGAGACCTGTTCCCCTTTAACATAAGAGGACTGCCCTGGGCACGTCTGTCAGCAGGAGGGTCCAGGCAGCCTCAGACTGTCCGTGTGGGCCCTCGTGGACCAGGGTCAGCCCACTCACCACGACAGGTCACGGGCTGCTCCCGACCCTGTCTGCCTCCTAATCCCTGTCTGTTTCTTATTTCCATTTTAGTGTAATTTGGGGGACCAAATGGGTGGCTGTAAGGCCAACTTATATGTGGTCAGTCCATCTTGTTGAACCGGACTACCTGCATTTGTTTGGAGTTTGAGTTTGGGTTTGGGTTTTTGGTATCCACAGTATTTGAGAAAATACTGGGTAGGTGTTGGTATTCTCATTGTCCTAAAAGAACACTTCGAATTTCTTAACTGCTTCCCAGTCCTGTCCTGCGTTCATACTTACTACGTTTTGTTCTGAAATATTTAAGACCTATTAAAAGCCATAAAATATTACGGAAAGAATTTTGTCAAGGCAGCACTGCCGGGTTGGAGCCGTGGGGCCCTCTGAGCACGTTCCTGCCCCAGCAGCGCTCTGGTGTGCAGGTCTGGTGGTCCTCATGCTTGTGGGGCTCCTGACGCTCTGTGGATCGGGTGTGAGTCAGGTGACATGTGGCATTGTCTTAAGTTACTGGCTCGGTGTGAGGTTGGAGAGTCTGTGTGCTGGTGCGTGGCCGTTCACTGTTGCCGCTGTTGGGTGTTTTACTGTGGTGACTGTTTCGCAGCCTGGGCATCAGTCTCCTGTGGAAGGGATTCAGGGTTTCCTCCTGTCACGAACAGCACTGTTAGTTCCCAGCATTTCTGTGCCCGGTGCCTTGTGTATACACGGGCAGAATCACACCAACACATGTGCCTACGGGTGAGGGCACAGGTGTAATGAAGTGTGTGCCGTGCGCCTTTACCAAGTGTGGTCAAGCGTTTCCGCAAGACGGCGCACACTCCCCGGCATTGCACTGCCCGGCGGCGCCGCACTGGCACTTCCAAAGGCCACACGTGGTGTTTTCAGACTGTTAAATTCCTGCCAGTCTGGTGGAGGTGAAGGGCCGTCTCACTGGGGCTCTCGTGACCACTCCATTCGGGTCTCCACTTCTGTTAATTGTCTGTTAATGTCTTGTTTTTGGCCCATTTTTCCCTGTGTCGCTTTCCTCCTGTTGGTTTGTTAAGAGTTCTCCTAGAGCATGGGCCGTACCCCTGCGGTGTCACGTGTGCCGTAGATGCCTTTGCCCAGTCTGTCACTCGTTTTCGTTCTTTCGTGTGTGTCTTGGATGAACTGAATTTTCCATTTTAACATAGTCCCGTCAGTCTTTGTGTCATATGTTGCCTTAAAAGTGCTTTCGGTTAAAAAGGAGGGCGATCTTGCTTCTGCGCCTAGGAAACAATTGAGGATGTGGAAGAGATGCTCAACAGCCTCCCTGGTGTGACGTCCGTTCACAGCCGTTTCTACGACCTCTCCAGTAAATACTACCAAACAGTCGGAAACCACGCCGCCTACTACAAAGATGCCCTGCGGTTTCTGGGCTGTGTCGACATCAAGGATCTGCCAGGTAACGTGGAGCCGTGGAAGTCGCTGTCGAAGGAGCAGGCTCTGGCGGCGTGCCAGCAGCTGTCAGAAGTTGCTCTGGCGTGTGCGTCCCTTGCTGAGGAAGGCCCAGGTGGGAGAGGGCGGAGAGAGCCGCGCCAGTGTCGGTTCCTCCCCGGGTCTGCCGTGGGCGTTCAGCGCAGGTGAAAACGAGGCTGTGCCCTGTCGCCCTTCACTGGTCCTCCTCGAGTCTCCCTTGGCCTCTGCAGCCTGAGGGGCGCGGTGAGACCCTGCACCTGAGGCTCTGGTGGCGAAAACTGAACCAGACCCAGGCGCGTACCTTAGAAAAGTCCTTCAAGGGTCTGAGGAATGGAAAGAAACTGAATGATAAGTTTGGGGAAAGTACAAGGACTGTGGCAGCCCATTTGAGATGTTTCTCACGGTTCCCTGTGGAAGCTGCTGTGGACACCAGCAGCTCCTTAAACACAGTACTGCAGTGTTAGTTCCTGCATCTCAAGAAAAGCATCCTGGAAAAAGCCAGGAGTGCAGTCAGGAGAGTGGGGAATTGTATGGGAACAGGAAGTACGTTCGCGCTGTTCCGAAGAGGCTAATGAGGTGACGGAACGAGAAACGTGAGGTGATGCTTCCAGGAAGTAGGTTAGTTGCAAATACACGTAGAGTCACATACTGAGGTAGAAATAAGTAAACGAATGAATGTCGTCCCCACAAAACCTGTGTACGTGGTCCTAGGTATAACTTGAGTTAGGCCAGTGCTATAAAAGAGTTGACTAATGGGGCACCTGGGTGGCTCAGAACTTTGAAAACGTCCGACTCTTGGTTTGGGCTCAGGTCATGATCTCGGGGCCCTGGGATCGAGCCCCGTTTCAGGCTCCGTGCTGGGCATGCAGCCTGCTTGAGATTGGCTTTCCCTCTGCCCCTCCCCACTTTCCTTCTCTAAAAAATAAAATCAATAAAAGAGATAAAAGTTTTTACAAGAACACGTTAAGGCTTTGTGATAGAACCATTACAGGGAATGGTTTCTTTACTTTTTTATGAGATTTTTAAAGCCAAACAGGACTGATCTCCTAACGGGGGTGTCACTGGAGGTGTGCTGTTGCCGTAGTGTCTGAGCAGCAGGAGAGAGCTTTCACGCTGGGACTAGCAGGACTTCTTGGCGAGGGAGTTTTTAACTTTGGAGAACTTGTAAGTGGACCCTGGGCACAGATTTCTTAGCGAGGGGGCGACTGGCGGTTCTCGGCCGGCTAACCCTGTCCTCCTCACAGCTCATGCACCCCGTGCTGGAGTCCCTGAGGACCACCGACCGGCAGTGGCTGATCGACACCCTTTATGCCTTTAACAGCGGCAACGTAGAGAGGTTCCAGACGCTGAAGACCGCCTGGGGCCAGCAGGTCAGTCGTGGGAAGGACGGCTGAGCACTCCTGCAGCGTCGCTGGCTGTCCTTCAGCCCGCACCTGCCCGGGGATTCGCCCTCCCTCTACAGCCCAGGCACTGGGGAGACAGGAGACGAAGACAGGCCAGTCTTGCTGTCGAGCGGGGGGTTAAGTGGCCAGTCGCGGTAGTCACTCGTTGCTGTGGTGGTGCACGGCCCTGCCAACAGAATGTGATAGGGGAGTGCCATCTGGCGGACAGGTGTCACAGAGGGCCCAGAAGAAGTAATGCTCTGTGTCTGGTCTTAGGGGCAAGCCGAGTGTAGCCAAGTGAAGAGGATGTGGCAGCTTTTAGCATTTGTTGAACAGACAAGGGTTTGTGGCCACAGTGAGTGAGTGAGGAGAGCCGGGGAGAGCCCAGGGTTTGGGAAGGCAAGGCCATCTGTGTGGAGCGGGAGTGGGCCATGCAGGGGGTGGTGGGGTCGGGCCGTGTAGAGGGAAAGGGGTCAGCAGGGGCGAGGGCACTGGGCGAGGAGAGGAGCCGCTGGGAGGTGCGGACTAGGGAGAAGAGGTGTTAACGAGGACCTGAGCTTTTGTAGTGAGTTTATTTTTTTAATTATTAGAAGGCAATATTACGAAGCTGTTCGTAGTGATGGGGATTATTGTTTTTGTACTTTTCTGAAACTTCGGTTTTCTCAAAGTTGAAAATAAACTTGTAGAATTCACACACAGTGGAGCTGAGTAGATGTGAGTGGGCTGTGAAGAGGCAGGAAGCAAGCCCCGCTCTCTGCGGTCTTCTAGTCTGTGCGTTGGTCCCTGGAAGAACGTGTGCCCCTTGGGAAGAAGGGCGGCCGGCCGGAGCTTCAGAGGTGCGCTGCCAGCAGCCTCTGAGTGGCGGGAGCCGTGTCCGGGGGCAGTGGGCCCTCGGAAGAGTGACCCGGCTGTCCCTGTGGCAGAAGCGTCGGCGTAGGGGTTCCTCCGTGCTTGAGGCAGGGAACCCGTTGTCTCTGGTCTCTGCTCGGCAGTAACCCGTGAGCTACCTGGGGCAGCGGTGCGGGTCGTGTGGACGGGCCTGTGCCGGACCTCGCGGCAGTGCCGTTTTCCGAAGTTCTGCCGTCTTTGTGCTCGGAGCGCCTCCCTGCAGCTTAGGGGCTGTGTTCCTGGGAGGCCCCATTTCCACGGAGCGGACCGCGCAGGCGGTGCCCTGGGACCTGCTCAGGGCGGGTCCGTCCTTGCCTTGTTGTGCCAAAAGTCTCCTTGTGGTGCCTGTGCCTAGGTCCTGCCCCCGGCGTCTGAGGCGTTAGTACCCACCGCCTCGCGCGTGCCTTAGGCGGGAGCACGGGCTTTCGGGGATGCAGCCGTTGATGGCGCCCTGAGAAAAGTGAGCCTCCGCGACCCCGCGGTATACCGTGTTTGGAGGTGCGGGGTTTCTCTTCCTTCCGTCTGTAGGAAGAATCAAGGTGCAGGTTATGTAACTGGTGTCTTTCTCCTTCTCAGCCTGATTTAGCAGCCAACGAGGCTCAGCTTCTGAGGAAGATCCAGTTGCTGTGCCTCATGGAGGTGAGCGCGCGGGAACCACCGAGATTCCAGACCCTGCAGCCGAGCCCACCGGGCCCCGCAGGCTCCAGGCCTCTCGCAGCGGCACTCCGGCCGCACCCCTTTCCACCACCTTCCTTTTGTCTTTTGCGACCATTCTTGTCTCCTCTCAGATGACCCTCCTCAGGGAGGTGTTCCCTGACCGTCTGGGCTGAGGTAGCCCCCCCCCCGTTGTACGTCACAGCGCACGCACCTCTCCGCACGCTCCTCTGCTTTCCTGTCAGAATCTGAGCTCCTTGAGGGAACGGCCCGTACGTTTCTGGGCCGCCACACGGTCTCCAGCTCACGTACAGCCCTGACTCGCGGCCCCAAGCGCTTGCTCTGCGCACGAATACCAACCGTTGCGGACAGCTGCGTGAAGCCGGTTCCCAATAAACGTACAGGGCTGGTGTTAAGGAAAAGTTCAGTTTGTGGGATAGGAATAGGAATACTTTCGGAGCAAGTATTGACAAAAACATCCTTATCGGTCAGTTCTCAGACAGTTTTCATTTGGAAACATAGTTAACAAATTTTTTTTCAGATGACTTTCACACGACCTGCCAATCACAGACAACTCACTTTTGAAGAAATTGCCAAAAGTGCTAAAATCACTGTGAACGAGGTACAGTTGTTGGACCCAGGGGGGGTCGGAGCTCCGACGAGCACTGCTTGGGGTGACTCACGTCGGCCGCTCTCTGCACAGGTGGAGTTGCTGGTGATGAAGGCGCTCTCCGTGGGCCTGGTGAAAGGCAGCATTGACGAGGTGGATAAGCGGGTTCACATGACCTGGGTGCAGCCCCGCGTGTTGGATCTGCAGCAGGTAACACATCGTTCACCCCCAGGGCGGGGGGTTGGGACGGTATCTGCTGTCTTAGTTTCGCTTGGATGGAAGCCCGGGAGGAAGAACTCAGTATTGACGGGGTTTCGGGAATATATTACTGCTGTGGGGAGGGAGGGTTTTTCAGGGAACCTAATTTAATACAAGTCTTGGGTTTGAACCCTGCATTTAAAAGCTTACCGTAATTACAGTGCTGTTGTGCTGACGATGCCTTTTAATCTTAAAATTGGTACTCTGATCGAATACGTTCCTAGTTCTGTGGTTTGAGCTCAGATCCGTCTTGTCCATATTGGCTGGAAATTTAATCCTGTGGATTTCCTCTATTCTTGCCTGTTTTCTTTCATGCACGTTTTTTAAAATGTCCTTGTGATAAGAATTGACGGGGGTCTCCCCCTCTCACACAGCCCACTCCCCCAGCTCTGGGGTCCTTTTGATTAGTCCTGCCCTAAAGACTTAGCTGGAGATGGATGCCTGGGGTTGCCACGTGTCCTAACACCCGTGTGGTCCTGGTCTGCCTCAGATCAAGGGGATGAAGGACCGCCTGGAGTTCTGGTGCACGGACGTGAGGAGCATGGAGATGCTGGTGGAGCACCAGGCCCACGACATCCTCACTTAGTCCCCCGCCTCCCCGTCTGTGGCCACCAGGAACATCTGCACTCGGTGGGGGTGGGGACTGTTCTCCCTGCTGTGAACGCAGGACTGTCGCTGACAGGGTGCCTGGCCACAGAGAGAAGCCTCCTTTGTGGGTGTCTCCCATAGCCCACGGTGGGGAGGGGTCACGGGTCTCCGGTGACAAGGCAGACAAGAGTGTACGTGTGCCCCGCGGAATGAGAAGGAGTAGCCTGAAAGCGCGTGGGGACACCACTTGGAGGCTCATCTCCATTACCTCCATCTGTGGGAACACCTCTTGTGTCATGTGAGAATGTAATAAACGCCTTTGTTTTGTCCTCTTCGTGGTTCTGTTTCCTCAGCCTTAGCTCCCAGGTCAAGCCTGGGCCTCGGAGATCAGAGAGCAGGAGACGGGAGATAGGACGCGGTGGGGGTTTGGCCTCCGTCCTCCTCTCCTGCCCTGGGAAAAGGGCGGCTCAACACATACAGGGCACTGGGGCCAAGGAAGCAAGTCCTGTCTCATGGGGCTCAGACGAGGGGACAGAGGTGTCGGACCCACTCCCTCCCAGCCCGGGGCTTCTGGGGCCCAGGTGTCCCAAGCAGCCCTCCACCCAGTGCTGAGTGTCCAGAGACGGGGACGCTCGTACACAAATCACACGATCACCAAGGGAGCACTAGGTGGGGGAGGGGTTTAATGCAATTCTCCGTCGTGCGCCTGGAGCCCGAGCTGTGGAGCCGTCACGCTGCGGAGCCGTCACGCCGCGGAGCCTTTCTTGTAGCTGTCCAGGTGGGATAAGACCCAGCCTGCAGGAATCAGGAAGCTGAGGAACATCACAGAGAGTCCAATGGCTTGCTCCTGGGTCAAGGAAAGCACGTGTGAGTCCGTGTGACACGTGAGGTCATTCCTGGGTCACTGAGGATGGCTGTCCACCTGCCCCTGGGTCCCCTGGCCCTGCAGGGTGGGATTTCTCTCACCAGAGCAGTGGTCCAGAGAGACCTGCCCCACCCCCTCTGCTCCTGGGGGACCCCTCAGCTCAGCCCAGAGTCCACACGAGCAGGGACTACTGCAGTCGTCCGTGCGCACGGCCTCTGCAAAGACCTAGACTGACCGCCCTGGGCTCCAGTCTCTCCGCGGGACCTCTTCCCATCACCCCTGCCCCTGAGAGCCTGCCTGGCCAGGCCACTTGTGCCTCGACCTTGAACTCCTGCCTGGGCACAGCGTGTGCGTGTCAGGCGCAGTGCGGAGCGGAAGGGACGGCAGAGGTGCCGGTCATACAGGAAAAGGGCAGGGCCTTTTCCCTGGCTGGTGGTCCCGCTCAGAAGCTGGGTGGAGGAGATGGACTCCCCGCACCGCGTGTGCACGTGTGCGCTCACACACACACACACACACCGGCCTTCCCACCTGGCTACCTCCCTTCCCCTCGGATTCCTCCTGAAACGGAGCCTGGGCCCTGTCATCCCTCCCTGGTCCCTCAAACAGAGTCGGATGCTGGGTTGGAAACCAGTTCTTCCTCTTGACTTCACCTTCCAGCAGATTCAGAACAACGTTGGCCCAGAACTGGGCCTTCAGCTGGGTTCAGATCTTTGCTTCACCAGTGATATGACCTTGAACAGTTGACCTTCTAGACCTTGTTTTATTGAGGCTTAACCCAGAGGTAGTTGTCTGCTGTCCTGGAGCCCAAGGATGACCGAGCTCTGTGTTCTCGCCTGTGCTCTCACAGACCCTCAGAGCAGCCCACTGTCCCCTTCAATGGACAGTGAAGCTGGCGTCCACACCGGTGCCCTTTCAGCTCAGCTCTTAGCACCCTCATTGGCCAGAAGGCAAGTGGGGGCCTGCAAACAGAGACCACCGTCCCCTCACTGACTCTGCCAGCTGCTTTGGGAGCCTAGCCTCCAGGTGAGGGATAAGCACCTCTTTCCTGGAGTCGGAACGGTGTCCCAGCCTCAGGACTGTGTTCTAGCTCGAGGATCACCTCTAGAAGCCACAGGCCTGAGAACACATCCCTCCTCCCCTTTACCAGCCTGGCCTTCTGTGTCCTGCCCCCAAACCCACCTCGTCTCCCAAGACAGTGCAGGACGTCCCACTCCACCGCTCAGGTCAGCACCCCTCCGCGGCGGAAGACTTACCGTGGGAGACGTGGGTGTTCGGGCCGGCTTGGTGGAGACATGTGCCTTGGGAACCACCCAGGCCCTCAGAGAGGCCCGCAGGAGCCTGGGGGCACAGGGTAACCTCAGCATCATAGTGGAGCCGAGCTCCCCAGGAGTCCAGCTAAGTTCCGTGTATCTGCTTGGCGTGCCCTCTGCTCACTTGGCTGTTGGGGCTTTTTATAGCTCAAGGGGGGAGCTGCAGCTGTCCCCTCCTGTCACGCTGCCTGGCTGAGAGGACTCCTGCTGGGAAGTGGTGAGAGCCAGCCTCAGTCCGGCAGCCTCCAGGCCCCGCCCCTGCTGGGGCGCCCGAGGGTCTTCGAGCTCTTCTCAGCACAGGCAGGCTTGGCCCACTCGGCAAAGGGCCTTCATTTCTCGGTGACCACGACCCTCAACATAGAAGCAGGAGTAGGGAAGTCAAAGAGCTTGAGAATGCAAGAGGGGGAAAGTGACATAAGTCAAGAGGGCACCTTAAGTATCTGGAGGGTCAGATGACCTCCCCATGCAGAGCTATTTTAAAATTCTCCAGCTCAGGGATTCCTGGCTGGGCTACCCAGCCTTCTGACTCTTAACTGATGGACGCTGGCTGTTCCCAGAGCCCTGCTCCTCCCAGGCCCAGCACGTGGTAGGTCTGAGCGGCCTCTATGCTGTGTTCACTGACATGACAGCCTTTGGTCCTGGAGGAGACCCTCACAGTTGCCCGGTGGACAAACAGAGGTGGGAAGGTCAGCAGACATTTGGCGAGTGCGAGTTCAGGGGTCAGGGGGCACTTAGGACCCTGCCTCTGGGCCCACCTGTGGGGACAGGCTCCCAGGGCCGAATGTACTGGGTCCCGGTGCCCACGGGCCCCGGGGGGAAGTGGTGTGTGAGCTGCCCGCCTGCCCTGCGTGAGCTCGGAGCCTCCCCGCCTCTCCTCCCTGATTTACGCGGAAAATGACTTACTCGCTTCTTCCCACAGCAAACACCCACAGTGTGTTTTCCTGCTCTGCGAGACGATTTCACACCTTCTCTCTGAAGCAACACCCCCCACACACAGACGCACACACACACATATACACCCTTATCAGAGACCCTGCTGCTGATTTCCCTGAGATAGTGGAAGGACCAGATGTGGCTCACTATGAACCCCAGTTACTGTCCTCCAGGAGAACAGGGGCCCTGAGCCCCTGGGGTGAGTCTGATGCTCAAGTCCCCAGCAGCTTCTCCAGCCCTTCTGCCCTTGGCTGCCGGATGCCGAGCCCCTGGCCTTCCTCCCGACTCATGCAGAGCCGGCCTGATCGCTGACAGCCCCAGGATTTGTGCAATCTCTCCATCCACCTTCTCCAGACCTCCTACGGCCGTGACACCCCCGCTGCTCATCAGTCATGATACTTAGGGTGTACTGAGGCTGACTCTTGTCCCCAGCTTTGGTGGAGCTCCCGAGGCCCTGCGGTTTGTCCCCTGCCCTTTCCCTTCCCGGGTGCTCAGGTCGAATGTCCGAGCTTCACCCTCGTTTTCCTCCGGTGCTCACACTGCACACCGGGTCACCCACGACGCCACACCCCACCAAGCTGACCCTCCACCCTCACCAGTCCAGCCCCAAAAGCGTCCTCTGACACTGCCCCACCCAATAGCCCGGACGGCCCCTGGGGAGCAACCAGCTCCTACCACTGCCATGTTCAGCCTCTCCCCGACCCCGGCGCCCCTTGCCTCCCTTCCATGGCCTTCAAGGCCGGAGTGGTCTGACCGTGCCTCGCCTGCTCCCTATACCTTAATGCCCGCCTCCTGCCTTCTTCCAGACACACCTCACTCCCACCCCACACTGGAGCGTTCGCCACGTGTTTTTAAACACTTCAGGTCCTGTTCTGTTGACCTCTCCTCAGACGTGCCTTCTTGATGGTCTGCTTTCAGAGCTGGGATACAAGCCCCAGGCGGGCAAGGACTTTGCTATGGTCATCACAGAACCGTGGGCGCCTGGCAGGTTTTCACTGTTGGAAGGCTGGTTAGGGTAGGGAAACGAGGAGAGTTGGGTCGGGGCGGTGGACAGGCTGGAGTCGGAGGGACACATGTGGTTTCCATTCCACGGCCAGCACTGGCCTGTCTTGAGGAGCACACAGCTGAGTCAGATGAGAAGGAATAGGGCAGGGTTTCATTCTGCTGTCAGAACGACCTAGGTTACTATGCACGGGGATAAAGTCCACAGCCCAGAGCGAACTCCTCAGCTGTCTCCAGACCTGATCAGCGTGGGCACAGGCCAGTAGCTGGGGGGCAGAGGCCACCTGAGCCCAGACTCAGCCGTGGTCACCCCCAACACGGATATGATCGTTAGAAACGGCGAGCTGCTGGTCTGAGCACGCAGCATGGGAAACGTAATTTAGCATGTGTTCTTCCCTGGAAACCACACTTGGTCTAAATGTGGGGCTCATTTCTGGGCTTTCCACCGTCTTCCTTTATCTCAGTTTTCCAGAGAGGAGGTGAGCCCTGGGAAGCTGGAGGAGGGAGTGTGTCCTGAATGTTATCTCCGGCAACGCTGAGTCCCACGCGCAGATGCCAGCCTCAGGCTGCGGGGGGGCTCGGCCCCTCCTCTGGAATAATCCCTTCCGCCTAAACCTTTAATTATACCTTTGGGGTCCGGTCAAGAATAAGACCGTGGGTCAGACCATCAATCAGGCAGCCTACGGCGTTTCTTTTTTCACAGAGAAATCCTGCTGTCCCCAACCACCCAGGACTGGCTCTAAGGAAGGCCTTCTCCGCCCGAGCTCTCCAGCCTTGCGGGGGGGGGGGGGGGGCGGGAGTGGAAGGAGTTGGGGGGCTACTCCATGGAGAAGCCCTGGCGAAGGCCAGGACCGGAGGGCGGGGGACTGTGATCCAAAGGAGAGGAAAGTCCCAGGCCTCCCCGTCAAGCTCCGTCCACCCCCGCGTCACCTTCAGGCCTTTGCATCCACTCCCACCAGCCTCAGCTGTCCAGCCTCTCCGAGTACAGACCTGTTTCCGTGCTCACATAGCTCCTGGGGCTCCCTCACCCGCAGATGCAGACCTCAACCTGGCTGGGTTTTCGCTCCCCGGAACCAGTTGTGCAAACCAAACCCTACACAGACCCTGCTGCCTCGAGCACACAGACGCTGCTGGGGTGGGGACCCTGGTCTGGCCTCTTCCTTCGTTGCTCTGAGGCCACACTGAGCCTCCGCAGAGCACTGCTCTGTGCCCTGAATGACTCTCCTCCTCCAGCTGTAAGGAAAATGAGACGACCCACGGAGAAGAGTGGTGACCAAGTGGCGGGGCGGTCCACAATGAACAAGAAAGTGACAGGCTCTGAGGGTGCAGGGTCAGATGAGTGCCCTGTAACAGCAGGAGAAACCAGGAGAGGGAGCAGGGCCCAGGGATCAAGGCAAGCCAGGCCTGTTCCAGCCTGTCCTGGTCAGGAGTAGCTCCAGGAAGAGCTCCCAAGGGCTCGGGAAGACACAAGTAGCCCTGTCACCTGAATCTTCACCATCATCTCCATTCACCCACACCCAGCTCATTCTTATCTCTGCCCTTGACCTGACCTTACTGCTCCAGGGGGGTTGGGGTAGGAGAGACCAGCCACCTGCACACAACCTCCCACTCAAAGCTGCCAGGGCACCCGGAAGGTCCAGGGTGACTCCGTGGGCGCATGGCACCACCCTGTGTCCATACTTGGAATCACAGAAGCTGCTGGATGAAGCAGGCTCTGACGCAAGGCACAGGGACCCTGAAAAAATGCACAGTCATGCAAACACTTGGATATCACTTATTTTAGATTGTGTTTATTTGTGTATTTATTTTAGAGACAAAGGCAGTGGGAGAGGGACAAGCAGACTCCCTGCCGAGCGCAGAGCCCGACGGGGGCCGGATCCCACCTCCCAGAGATCAGGAACTTAGCTGAAATCCAGAGTCAGTGCTCCACTGACTGAGCCCCCCAGGCGCCCCAAACATTCCCATTTTATTGCAGATCTATTTCATCACATGAAACATTGGACCAGCAGCAGCAGCATCACCTGGAAATTCGTTAGAAATCAGGTAGAAACGCTGCGGCGGTCCCCGTCGACTGTCCCAATAGCCATCCAAAGGAACCATGATACACGGACAAGTTTAAGAACCATTTCAAGTCATATAAAAATGGGTGCGTCCTGCAATATCATTCAAAACTAAATGCCCACTTCCAGAAAGATCCAACTCTCACCCAGACTGCAAAACTCAGCCTCTTCCTTTTATCCACAAAGACAGACTTTCACTAAGTGTTTCTTATGTGGCAGCATTTACTGGAAACTCCGAGCTCCTGGGTAAAGACCACGTGGAGAGGCCAGCTGCCCCTTCCTCAGCCCACCTCTGTACTCCACTGCGCTGAAGCCCCGCTCCCAGACAGGCCCTCCCCGTGGGCGACATGCCCAAGACACGCTGGTTCCACTGGACTGTCGGCGATTCACAAGCCCGCCCATTCTCTGGTGTGGCGGCTAATTCTTGTGTCCGCTCAGCTGGGCCATGATGCCCAGATACTGGGTCAAACATTCTGGACGTTCCTGTGAAGGTGATTTTTGGACAAGATTAATATTTAAATGGGTGGACTTGGAGTAAAGCAGATTACCCTCCACTGTACGGGTGGGCCTCATTCAATCAGTTCACGGCCTTAACAGAACAAACTCGGACTTCCCCAAGCAAGAAGGAATTCTGCCAGCAGATGGCCCTTGGACTCAAGCCCCACAGGCTCCTGTCTGGGCCCGCAGCCTGCCGGCCCACCCTGCACATTTCGGACCAACCAGGTCTCCACAACCACATGAGCCAATTCCTTAGAGGAACCCCCAACCCCCTCCCCATCTAGCCCCACACACACATCCTGCTGGTCCTGATTCTCTGGTAGAACCCTGACAAATACAATCACCAAAGTCCAGAAGAGAAGCCCTTTGTCTGCTTTGACCTTTCGCCTTTGGCAATGAAAACAAAACTTTATTACACTTTCTTTTCTTAAATATATACCATATTAAATGATGCCTAATGTGACCCAGACCTGTCATTGCTCCTAACAGCAGAAACACATCACACCGTTGTCACCTGATACATCCGTTCCTCTCGCTGTGTAACCAGCTGTCACAGACCCAGCAGCTCAGAACAGTGTGCTCATAACGTCAGTGTTTCCAGGGTCAGCAATCCAGGTGTGCGTTGCTGCTCCTTTGCCCAGGTCTCACTCACCGACATCGCGGGTCACAGGACTACAGGGCCCACCTGAGGCTCAGGTTCCTCCTCCAAGGGCACTGCTTGTTGGCAGAATTCAGAGCCTTGAGAGGGTAGGGCTGAAGTCGTGACCTCGGGCTGGCTGTCGCCGGGGGACTGTCCTCTGCTCCTGGAGGCCACCCTCAGACCCTTACCATAGGGCTCCCTCAGGAAGGAGTTCACAACATGCTGTTTTTACTTCAAGGCCAGCAAGAGAATCTTTCTTGTTTCAAATCTTTCTGGCATTTTAAAAAATGTTTTTTATAACAGTTTTAGATTTACAGAAAAATTCTGAAGATAGCACAGAGTTCCCCTACAACCCACATCAAAGTCCCCTATTATTAACATCTTACATGATGGTTAATCTGTATGTCAGCTTGAATGGGCAATACATTGCCCAGACTTTAACTCAAACAGTTTTCCCGGGGTGTATGTGAGGGTATTTCTGGGTGAGACTGACATGTCTATCAGCCAACTGAATGAAAGAGATGACCCTCCTCAGGGTGGGTGGGCCTCGTCCAATCAGTTGAAGGGATGGTTTTGTTGGGGTTTTTTTGTTTTGTTTTTAAAGTTGTCCCTTCCCTAAGCAAGAGGGAACTCCTCCTGCCTGTTTCATGTGGGACATGGGTCTTTTCCTGCCTTCAGACACATACTGAAACTTCAGCTCTTTTAGGGTTTGAAGCCTACCACTCTCAAACTGGAACTTCACATCAGGTCTCCCCGGGCTCCAGCTGCCAACTGCAGATGTTAGGACTTCTCAGTCTCCACAGTCATGTGAGCCCATTTCTTTCTTTTTTTTTTTTTTTTCCATTCCATTTATTTATTTGAGAGGGAGACAGTGAGAGCGAGCATGAGAGGGGAGAGAGTCAGAGGGAGAAGCAGACTCCCTGTGGAGCTGGGAGCCCGATGCGGGACTCGATCCCGGGACTCTGGGATCATGACCTGAGCCAAAGGCAGTTGCCTAACCAACTGAGCCACCCAGGCACCCGTGAGCCAATTTCTTATAATAAATCTATATCTACATCGATAACCACCTATAACCTGTTAATTCTGTTTTCCTGGAGAACCCTGACTAATATGATTAGTACGGTACATTTGCCACAACTAATCAGCCAATACTGATGCATCATTATTGATTGAGCGCACACTTTACTCAGATTTCCTCCGTTTCCTCTAATGTCCTTTTCCTGCTCCAGGACCTCACCCAGGACCCCACATGACATTCGGTCCTCATGTGTCCCGGGGCCCCTCTGGGCTGTGACAGCTTCTCAGACTTCCTGTTTGTGATGATCCTCACAGTCTGAAGGAGGAGCAGTCGGGTATATTGTAGGGTGTCACCGTCTGGGAATCTGCTGTTTTTCTCCCCACTACGCTGGGGTCGTGGCTTTGAGGGGATGGGCGCAGAGGCCAAGAGCCACTGTCATCACGTCATGTCAGGTACACGAGACCGACAGGACTTGCCACCGTGATGCTGCCTGGACTGCCGGCTGCAGTGGGCTTGTCCGGTGTCTCTGCTGTGCCGTTGCTCACGGTCCCCCCTTCCGTCCTGAGCTCTTTGGAAGGATGTGCCCCCATTCTGTCCTGCGCTCTCTGGACGGAGGTCCCCCCTTTCGCCCCGCGCTCTCCGGGTGGAGGTCCCCTGCACAGCCCACACTTAGAGTGTGTGGTTGTGCACCACCTCCTCGAGGGCAGCTTCTCTGCACCAATTACTAGGGATTCTTTTGTGTAGGGTATGTGTCTCCCAGTTATCATTAATTACTATTTTTATCCACTTGTTATTTATTCAATTACTTATATCAGCATGAGCTTGTGGAATTTGCTTTATATGTTGGGTTATATTCAACACTACTTTACTTTGTTGCTCAAGTTTTCCCCGGTTTGGCCTCGAGAGCTCTTTCTTTTGGCTCCTGTGTCCCATCGGCATACATAGCTTCATGATCGTGGGCTTTCTTTGTTTCTTTAATTTGTTTGTTTTGAACAGTCTTACTTGCTGGCAGGATAAAATGCCCCAGGCTCACCTAGCATATCTTCTGCCCCAATCCGAAAATCAGCGAAGGATGCTGGTCCCTTTTATTGACGAAAGCACTAGAAACCGAGATCTGGGGAGTAGGAGGAGGCATGACTTCATACTCTTGTCACGGAGAACCTCACTGCACAGAGTGAACATTAATGTGTGCAACCTTCAGCACATCGCGGGGGCCAGGACTTCCAGGGTGGGAATCCTCCACTTGTACACACAGGGAGCAGTCTCGCCGGAGGGAGTGGGGAAGTTGCTGACCCGGTCAGTGGGGACATGAGTGGAGTCTGTACAGACAAAGGCCAAGAAACTGAACAGTGCGGCACTCTAGCTCATAAGGCAGAGAACACGAGGGGTTAATGCAGCCGAATGCCTTCCCGGACGCATGGCTGGACCACATTTCCCACCCTTTCCTGCTACGAGGGTTGACCGCACGATTCTGAGTGGCAGTGACATGAGTGATCCCTGATGTGACCATAAACGTTCTCACGCATCAGGTTGTTTCCTAGAGCAATCTTTATAGGAGCAGGAAAACAGGAATGATCCAATTTGCCTCGGTAGGGCCCTGGTTAAATGACTGTTGGTTCATCTCTGCAATGATAAGAATGAGACACATTTGTATACCCAACATGGACAGACGTCCAAAACATACTGTCTCTAAGTGAACAAAGCAGCATATAATGCCCCCACAAGGGGATGCTACTCAGCAAGGGAAAGGCACAGACCACCGAGACACGTTGCCACAAGGATGAATGTCACACGCCGTATGTGAGTAAGAGAGCAGCCTCAGTAAACCGCGTGCTGTCTCAAGAGTTGGCAAGGCATTCCCTATGAGAAAATTCAGCTCACATCTTGTTTTGGTATCTCTTCTGAGTAAAGAATGGGTTTGTTTTGTTTTGTTTTTTCTTTTTCTTTTTCATTTTTTTACATTTTTTAAATGGTTGTGTGAAAAAACACACTTAAAAATGAAGAATAATGAAAATACAGCATATGAGAACTTATGAGATGCAGCTAAATTCATGCCTTAAGGGAAACCTATGGATTTATTTATTTATTTTTAATTTATTTTTATTTATTTGTCAGAGAGAGAGAGAGAGAGAGCACAGACAGACAGAGTGGCAGGCAGAGGCAGAGGCAGAGGGAGAAGCAGGCTCCCCGCTGAGCTTGGAGCCTGATGTGGGACTCGATCCCGGAACAACGGGATCATGACCTGAGTTGAAGGCAGCCGCTTAACCAACTGAGCCACCCAGGCATCCCAGACCTATGGATTTAAATGTATACAAAAGAAGAAAAACTGAAAACCAACGATCTCAAAATTCCTCTCGAGAATTTAGGTAGAAAAACAATAAACTAAACTCCAAGAAAGTAAAAAGGATAAGGAAATAAATAAAAGTAGAAAATAAATGCATAAGAGGATTAACAAAGCCAAAAAGTGAAAAATCAATTAATTGAGATACTCTAGGTACAACTATCCAAGAAAACAGAGATAAGACACAAATAGCCAATTTCGACAATGAGAACAGACGAACATAGATGCAAACATCCTCAACAAAACATCACCAACCAAATCCAACAACAGTACATTAACAGAGTCGTATACCACAATCAGGCGGGATTTAGGTGAGGGATGCCATGGTGGTTCGACAACCACAAGTCCATCAGTGGGATGCAGCACACTAACAAAATGAAGGGTAAAAAGTATAGGACCCTCTCGACAGATGCAGAAAAAGCGCTCAACAAAAGTTAACGCCCATTTGTGATAACAATGCTCCACACAGTGAGTAGGAAACACACCCTTACATAAGAAAAGCCATATATGACAAGCCCCCAGCTAACATCACACTCGACAGTGAGGGCTTTTCCTCAAAGATCAGGAACAAGACAAGGATGCCCGCTCTAGTTACTTTTATCCAACGCAGTATTGGAAGTCCTAGCCACTGCAATCAGCCAAGAAAAAGAGATAAAAAGCATCCAAATCAAAAGGAAGAAGCAAAACTGTCACGATTTGCAAATGACATGATATTATAATAGAAAACCCCCAAGACTCCACCACACCGCTGTTAGAACTGATGAGTGAATTCAGTGAAGATGCAAGATACAAAATCAACGTTCAAAAAAATCTGTCGTGCTTATACACACCAATAACAAACTATCAGAAAGACAAACTAAAGAAACAATTCCATTTGCAATTGCACAAAAAGAAAATACTAAGAATAAAATTAAGCAAGGAAGAGACAGACTTGTACCCTGATAACGCTAAGACATGGATGAAAGCAAGTAAAGATGACACAACTAAATGGAAAGGCATCCGTGTTCATGTCCTGGCTTCCTAAATCGTCCACACTACCCAGAGCGGTCTACAGGTTCAGTGCAATCTCTTTTAAAATTCTGATGGCACTTTTCACACAAATAGAACAAACAATCCTAAAATTTGTACGGAACCACAAAAGACCTTGAATAGTCAAAGCAATCTTGACAAAGGAAAACAAAGCTGGAGGCACCATGCTCCCTAATTCTAAACCATATCACAAAGCTGTAATAATCCAAACAGGATGGTGTTTGACATAAAACAGAGCTCAATGGAACGGAACAGATAATAAACCCACACACATGTGGCCAATTACTTAACGACAGAAGAGCCAGCAGCACAGAAGGGGACAGGACAGTCTCTCCGACAGATGGTGCTGGGAACAAGGCGCAGCTGACACAGAGGGTGGCGCTGGGCCACTTTCTTCCACCACACACGAAAACCAACTTAAAACGGACTACAGTCATGAATACGGGACCCAAAACCATAGAAGTCCTGGGAGAAAACAGGTGGTAAGCTCTTGGCCCGGGCTGTGGCAGTCAATGCTGGATTTGGTACCAAAAGCCAAGACGACAGAAGCTGAACATGTGGGACTGCACGGACCGAGGACACTCCTGCACAGCCAAGGAAGCCACCAAGACAATGAAAAGGAAACCTACTGAACGGGAGCAAATATTTGCACATCATACACATTATAAGGAGTTAATATTTAAAATCTATAAATAACCAGGGTTACCTGGGTGACTCAGTCAGCAGAGCTCTTGGTTTCAGCTCAGCTGATGATCTCCAGCCTCGGACTCGGAGCCCCACGTTGGGCTCCCCGCAGTGCGTGGAGTCGGTTTCCTCTCTCCCTCTCCCTCTGCCCCTCCCCACCCACCTTGTGTGCTCCCTCTCTCTCTATTTTTTTTAAGATTTTTTACTTATTCACTTGACCGACAGAGATCACAAGCAGGCAGAGAGGCAGGCAGAGAGAGAGAGAGGGACGCAGGCTCCCTGTTGAGCAGAGAGCCCGATGCGGGGCTCGATCCCAGGACCCCAAGATCATGACCTGAGTCGAAGGCAGAGGCTTTAACTCACTGAGCCCTCCAGGCGCCCCTCCCTCTCTCTCTCTAAAATAAATAAATAACTCACACAACTCAAAAGCAAAAAACCGAACAGTCTGGTCAAAAGAAGTCCAGAGGATCTGAACAGACATTATTCCCAAAAGACATCCAGACGGCCATCGGTACACGAAAAGATGCTCAACGCGACTCCTCGTCAGGGAAATCCCGATCCAAACCGCAACGAGACATGACCCTCACCTGCCAGAACGGCTGCTGCCGGAAAGACAAGACATAACCGCTGGGGAGACGTAGAGAAAAGAAAACCTTGTGCACCGTTGGTGGGAGTGTAAACTGACGCAGCCACTGTGAAAATGGTACAAAGCTTCCTCGAAAACTTAAAGACAGAACTACCTGCTGATCCAGTAATTCTGCTGCTGGGTACTGACCCAGAGGAAACGAAAACACGAACTTGGAAAGATCCCTGCAACCCCCCAGCCCCCCACCCCCGCTCCTCGCAGCTGCTGCTCACAAGGCTAAGACCTGGAAACAAGGCAAGTGTTCATCGACCCATGAGGATGACCGGATACAGAGGAAGAGGCAAGTACACACAAGGGACAAAAAAGAAGAAAACCTTACCATTTGCAACAACACCGACGGACCTTGAGAGCACTATGCTGAGGAAAAGAAATCAGACGGAGGAAGAAAAATGCCACAGTCTCACTCCCACGTGGGATCTAAACGGGCAGACCAAACCAGGCTCGCAGAGAACAGGTGGCGGTGGCCACCGATGGGGTGCGGGTGGACAAATGGCTGAAGGAGGTCGAAGGGCACAAACCCCCAGTGATAAAAGAAGGACGTCATGAGGACTTAATGTGCAGCATTATAGTGACAGTTATTTTTGTGACTATAGTTAAGTGCTGTGTATTTGGAAGTTTCTAAGAGAGTAGATCCTGAAATTCTTCACACAAGACAAAACTGTAAGTATGTGTGCTGATGGACATTAGGTAGATTTATGGAGATGATCATTCTGCAATATTTACAAATAACAAATCATTATGTTGTACACTGGAAACTACTGTAATGTTTTAAGTCAATTATAACTTTTAAAAAATGACTCAGTGTTTCCCTAGCCCCAACCCATCCCTACAATCCACTTAACTGTATCATTCTTTCTTTTTAAAGATTTTTTTTTAATTTGACAGAGATCTCAAGTAGGCAGAGAGGCAGGCGGAGAGAGAGGAAACAGGCTCCCGCTGAGCAGAGAGACCGAGGCGGGGCTCGATCCCAGGACCCTGAGACCATGACCCGAGATGAAAGCAGAGGCTTTAACCCACTGAGCCCCCCAGGCGCCCCTGTCGCCTGGATTTGGGCATTAAAAACCAATCAAACAAACAAGCCACAACAATTACAACAAATCACTAACAAACATATCCACTACTGAAATCCTGCCCCATCCACAGGATAAGGGGGAGGGACGGCGTCTCCCACATCTGTGGCTCTTTCTCCTCTACTTCTGGTCCTCTTGCTTGGTTTTATGAAAAAATGGGACCCAGGAGGAAATGGACCCTTGCTCTTGGGACCTCAGTCCCCACCTGCAAGGGAAGAGGTGGGGACAAGAGGGTCAGCCTCGGTCCCCACCTGGAGGGGGAGGGGTGAGGGGAGAAGAGGGTTATTCCAGAGACGTTGAGCTTCTCCCTTGCATCTCCTATAACCCTTCATTCCCCATGACAGTCCCCAGGTTTTTTTTAAGATTTTATTTGTATTGGGGGGGAGGGGCAGATGGAGAGACTCTCCAAGCGGACTCCCCACTGAGCACAGAGTCCATACAGAGCCTGATCTAAGGGTCCTGAGACCAGGACCTCAGCTGAAACCAAGAGCTGGACACTTGACTGACATGCAGGTGCCCCAGTCCCCAATTTTAATAAAAAGAATGAAAAGGAGGTATTACTACAGATCTTATAGATAATAAGAAATTAATAAGAGAATATGATGGACTTTATGGTAATAAAATGAAAATATAGATGAAATTCAACAAACTCCCAGAAGTAAATACAAGTTTAAAAAATTATTTTGTTGTGGGGCGCCTGGGTGTCTCAGTGGGTTAAAGCCTCTGCCTTTGACTCAGGTCATGGTCTCAGGGTCCTGGGATCGAGCCCCACATCAGGCTCTGCTCAGCGGGGAGCCTTTTCCCCCGCCCTCTGCCTGCCTCTCTGCCTACTTGTGATCTCTCTCTGTCAAAGAAATAAATAAAATCTTTAAAAAATTATTTTGTTGTGAGAAATAATAGAAAATCTAGATAGTTTTATATCTGGACATCTACTAAAGGAATTGAACCTATAATTTAAAGCCTCCCCACCATGAAAAATTTGAAGTTCAGATGATTTCACCAGTGAATTCTACCTAATCCTCCACGCAAAGAGAACTCAAGCCCCAGATAGATCCACTGGTGAATTTCACCAAAATTCAGGGAACAAAATAATAGTTTCTTCCAGAGAACAGAAAAGGCGAAGGAGGAAATGTGTCTCATCTGTGGTTGTTTTTTCTTAAATGAAGCAATCAGGGGCGCCTGGGGGGCTCAGTGGGTTCAAACCTCTGCCTTCAGCTCAGGTCATGATCCCGGGGTCCTGGGAAACAGATCCTAGTTAATAAAACCTGATAAGGGCATTGATTTAAAAGAAAAAGTACAGGCAAATCTCTCTTATGAACATAGGAAAATTCTCAAGAAAATATGCTCAAATCCATCAATATATAAAAAGAATATGACCTTATGACTAAATTGGGTTTAGAGGTTTGTTTACTTTTTTTTAAAATTAAGCAACGCAATTCTTTACATTAACAGAAAAAGGAGCAAACATAGTTACCTAAACTGATAAAGCATGTGGTAAAAATCAATATCCATTCACCACTTGGTTAAGTAGCAACCTAGGCATTGAAAGAATTTCCTTACTGTTATCTTTCTTTCTTTTTTTTTTTTTTTAAGATTTTATTTATTTATTTGACAAAGACAGAGATCACAAGTAGGCAGAGAGAGGGGGAAGCAGATTCCCTGCCAAGCAGAGAGCCCAATGCAGGGCTCAATCCCAGGACCCTGAGATCATGACCTGAGCTGAAGGCAAAGGCTTTACCCACTGAGCCACCCAGGCGCCCCAGTGTTCTCTGTCTTTTAAAAAGAGAGTGTGTTAAAAAAAAAAAGAGAGAGAGAGAGAGTGTTAACTAAATAAAATTTAAATGAAAAAGAAAAGAAAAGAAAAAGACTGGCTCCAATGTGGGGTGTTCAGTTGGGCGGGGGCCTGGCAGCATGGCTGTGAGAGGGCTCACCCAGGACAGAACACAGCAGGTGGAAGTTTCCAGAATGGACTGCAGGGGGCACAGGCAGGACAGCAGAGGGGAGACTCTGCCAGGAGGCAGCAGTGAGAGGCAGTAGTGACGCGATGCGTGGGATGTTCCTTTCTGGTCATCTCAGGGACCAGTCCTGGTTGTAAGCAGCCACGGGTCAGTGAGGGGCCGATGGCCTGTGAGCCTGTTTGCTTCCGCACGGGGCCACAGGGCGCCCTTACCTCCCTGCTCAAGCCTGCTGTCTGAAGGAGGCCTCTACAACTTAACATCATTGGTGAAGGGTGAGGTGTTGAATGAGTCAAGAATGTCTGAATCTCTGGGGGAAGGGGGGAGGGAGAGGGTGGTTGGGTTCTGGACATTGGGGAGGGTGTGTGCTGTGGTGAGTGCTGTGTAGTGTGTAAACCTGGCGATTCACAGACCTGTACGCCTGGGGCTAAGAATATATTATATGTTAATTTAAAAAATGAAAAAAATTTTTAAAAAAGAATGTCCACATCACCATTTAAGCCAACGTTACACTGTGGGCCCTACACAAGTCACGAGACAAGAAAACGAAGTAAAAGTTATAAATATAGGGAAGAAGAAAAATGAAACTCTAATTATTTAAGACAATATGGTTGTGGATGTCAAAAACCCGAAAGAATCTGGAAAAAAGCTATTCTAATTAGTAGATGCATTTACCAAGGCCCCTGGATGCGAGGTCAAAAGTCTATTGCACTTTCATACTATCATTAAACAATTAGAAAGCGAAACAAAGATATTTCACATAGCATAAAAAAATTGTAAAAATAACAAATGGACTTTGGTTCTTAGCCCGGCATAAGAATCTTGAACATCACCATTGCACCCTCACAAGGAAAAACCTGAAAAACCAACAATTCTTCTTAGAGCCATAAAGCAAGTGGGATGACGGGACAAATTATGACCCCAAAGTCCCGGCCTGGAAAGACAGGGAGGTACAGGCAGAGAACCATAAGCAGAAACCCAGGGGCCGGGGCAGTGCCAGGGTACGAGGTCCTGAACCGGAGTCGGTGAGACCCCGGAGGCTCCGTGGGGACAAGGGCCGGTCAGGAACTCCAGAGGACCCAGGGACCGTCTTCACAGTGACTCTCGAGAACACGTCCTTCCTGTCCCAGGCAGCGGGGGGGAGAAGGAGCAGCTCTGGGTGGTTGGGAGCCAGACCGGTTAGGGAGAGCCTCGGCCGCGGGGGTTTCCTCGGAGCCTCACTGGCGGAGGGAAGGGGAACGAGCAGCCCCTCAGCCCCCCGCCACACAGCCCCCCACCAGGTCACCCACAGCCCAGTTCCCAGTCCTCACGCCCAGCTATCAAGAGACCACGACAAGGCAGGAAAACACTGGGTCCAAGATGCTACTGGCATCTCACTGGAGAGGTACGGGAGGCAAACGAGCGAATGAGATGTTCTTCTGTCATCACAGAGTCACAGCTCCGAAGCAGCGCGGAGAGACAGTCGCGCGCCTCCTGGGCCAGACAGAATGCGGAGCGCTGGGCACAGCAGAGCTGTTGTTCCCTGCCGGTGGGAAGGCAGACCCTCGAGAGCGCAAACGACCCCACACACGGGACCCAGCAGCCCCGCGGCTCCTGGGGACCCAAATGACATGGCAGCCGGCGCCTGCGCAAGAACCTGCACGTGGATGTTTCCAGCCGCCCGTGAGTCATCGCCATGGCTTGGAAGCTGCCAAGACGCCTTCAGCAGGTGACTGGACGGCTGTGGGTTAAGGTGGCGTTAACGCGAACCCACGCAAGGGGACACGGCTCAGTGCTACAAAGAAATGGGCTGTCGGTTATGAAAGGGTCTGGAGGAACCTGAAATGGATAAGGGAGAGAAGCCGACCCGAAAAGGCTGCGTCTCCTCAGTCCCCGTCCTTGGCCGAAAGTCACTGCCGTGCTCACTCAGCCTACGGGCACCGACTGTGCCCCTGTGCGTCCAGCACTGTGCGCTCCGGCTGCCCAGGACTCGCGGGGAGGAGACAGTCCCCACGCTTGCGAAGTTCGCGCATCTGGCCGGGCAGATCAATGGCCAAACCCAGGAGCACAGAGGTGCTGAGTACATCAGGGGGTGGCCAGCGACCTGGTCAGGACAGCAGGCAGGGTCTGGTCACCAAGAAGGTGGCGTCTGAGCAGAGACAGGAAGGGAGCAGGGCAAGGTGGGGGCTGGGGGGGCGTGTGGCCGGGGGAGAGGGGAGAGCGGGCAGAGGGACCTGTGGGCTCCTGGGTTCCATTCTGCGCAAAGCAGGGGACCACAAAGAAGGGGTGTGACCTCACCTGGGCTTTCACAAGACCACTGAAGACCACTGTGGCTGGAGCACAGGGAGCACAGGCCATGGTGAGGCCATGGGGACTGGTGGGGGGGCCACTGTGGGGCCGTGGGGTTGGGGGGGCCACTGTGAGGCCGTGGGAGCTAGGGGGCACGCTGAGGGCTGTGGGGACTTGGGGGAGCACTGTGAGGGACTGAGGGGCCATGGGAGCGGCTGTGGGTTTGGTCTGAGGGTTACCAGGGACCTGAAGGCTGAGGACCAAAGATGGGGCCGTTGAAAGAGGTGGAATTGCTGGAGGAAAAGTTGTTGGAGAGATGGTCTGCGGGGACTTGGAAATCACAAAGTTACACAGAAGTGCATTTGCAAAGACAGGGACCAGGAGCTAAAAGGTCCAAGAAACGAAGGGGAGGGGCTAGGGTTGGTGGGCCCTGGAAACGGGCGGCCGGAGCCCCACTCTGAGGCCCCGTGCAGCGCTGGGCCGTGTGGGAGATGCTCAAGATGCAGGGAGATCCCCGGGTGTGGAGCAGCGGACCGGCCCGGCTTTGCTCGAGGTGGGTGCTGAGGGTGTTGGGGAGACCTGTCCGGGGAGAAGAACCCCCGCCACTGTCATGGCAGGGGTCACCTGGGGAGCCTGACGACGCCCAGGAGAGCACTTATCCTTTCGCCGCCACAAGCACAAGCGTGAGGCTGAGCCACACCCTATTACGCAGAGCGGAGTAACATGTTAAATTCGTTTCTTCAAACTACTCGTGTCCTCTCTCCCCAGCGTTCGGACCACGACATTAGAGGGCCAGACGGTCCTGGCCTGGGGTGGCCGCTGGGGGAGAGGACTGCTCCGCCTCGGCAGGTCATCAGAGCCCTCTGGGGACTGAGCAGGGGAGGTAGGAAGTGTTGTCGCTGCTTTGGCTCTCTGTGCACCTGTGGTGGGTCCTGTCTTGGGAGAGGAGGGCTGAGCCAGCCCCCACCCCGCCCCGGCAGGCAGGAGGCCAGCGGACCTGGCCCTTGGTGGGAGCAGGGCTGCTGGGCTCAGGTAGACAGGCAAGAGCCCTTCACAGACCTGAGATAGGAGAGGGCCGTGGGAGGGGCTCCCCGTGCGCAGCAGCCAGGGCCCAGGTACTTCCTGCGTCTGGTCCCCTTCATGGCCTCGACAGGCAGAAAAGCCCCCAACCTGCAGGACAAGAGGGACCCTCGGCGCACCCACCCGCCGAGGAAGGGCTTCACGCAGCTGTGTTTCAGGGGCTCTTTGCTCCTGCCAGGCCTTCCGTCCTCTTGGTCCTGGGCCTCCCGCAAAGGCGGACACCCCCCTCATCCATCTGACGGGGCAGTAAGGCAGGCTCTGTCCCCTGAAGCTGAGGGGCCAGGCCACCTTTCGTAAGAGAACTGCAGCCGTCACACTCCATCCTCCACCAAACTCTGCCCACAACGTCCCCAGGGCAAGGATGGGAACTGTGGAGCCAGGCAGAGGGGGAAGCTGCCCTGCCTTCCCTTCGGGTGGTGCTGGGACATGGGTCTGGAGCCCCACCAGCTGCCAGCAAGGCGATGATTAATTCAGCCCGACAGGACTTCAGGGTTCTGGCCAGCCCAGGCTCTGAGAGGAAGGCAGGCCCAGGGCAGGCGCCCCGTGGACTCCCACCCTTGGGAGGTAGTAAGGGTTGGAGCATGAAAAACCTGATAAAATTTTATGGGCCCTGTTCTCCCAAGGAGGGAGATAGCATTGCTGTTCTCAAGGCCTTGCCAACAGCCCTTCGCTAAGCAAACAGAGGCCATGGTTCCTGGCCTATGGGGGAGAACACTTGAGCTAATAATTAATCAGATTATAGTAACATTGACTTGCATTGTTTTACGAGAATTGTGGTAAAATACACAGGACATAAAACATACCGTCTTCCCTGTCTCTAAGCCCACAGCTCAGGGGCACGAAGCACATTCACACTGTTGTGCGGCCGTCCCCACCATCCGTCTCCAGAACTTTCCATCTTCCCAAACGGAGACTCTGTCCCTGTGAGACACCGACCCCCTCCCTCCCCTGACACCCACCGTCCACTCTCCATCCCCTTGAGACACTGACCCCGTCCCTCCCCCGCCCCGGGGCTCACCACCCACTCTCTGTCCCCCTGAGACACCGACCCCCTCCCTCCCCTGGCCCCCGGCGCCCACCGTCCACTCTCTGTCCCTGCGAATCTGGAGACTCCAGGGACCCCATCTGGGTGGGATCCCGCAGTGTTTGTCCCTGTGTCCGGCCTGTTCCACTCCGCGTCACGGCCCCCAGGTCCATCCATGTTGTACCAAGAATCTCCTGCTTTGCTAAGGCTGAGTAATATTTCTGTGTCTTATTTTAAAGACAGTGCAACCCTTTCTGTCTCTGGCTATGTTGCCAGACCTCTTGATAGGCCAGATGCCCACCAGGAAGGTCTGAGTCACAGGCTTCCTGGGGAAGGAGCCTCCTCTCGGGATCCCTGAGGGCAAGGGGAAGGCTTTCCCCAGGAACCCCAAAGGTGAAGGCATGGAGGGCTTGGTCTGGTTTTTATGGGAGACGGAGCCACGGAAGGGCCGTGCTGGGCAAGGAGGCATCGGAAATGGGGCTGAGAGATGGGGCAGAAGTCGCCTCTGCCCCCAGTCCACCAGCCTCAGTTAGGACTATCTTGGGTTAGGGTTAGTCTTCACCACCCAGCGAGGCAGCGGAGCGGGGCTCGGAGCTGGCCTGGGGTCGTGGTGCCACCCTGGGGGCCAGCTCCTTCTCCCCCTTGGTGAGTAGTCTCCGTCCACACGTGTTCACTGTTGCTGGACCTGCAGGCCTTGTGGCCACATCTGTGCAGGACAGAGAGGCCAAGAGCAGAAGGCTGTGCTCACCCCGTCCGTCCTCTTCAGCAGGAGCACGGTGGGCTCTCCTGAGCTCAGCCGGCAGGGTTCCTCTTCTCTGTCATTGACCAAGACCGCGCCCCATGGTCACCTTCTGGGAAATCAAGCCTTATAGGAAGGCACTTAGCGACCCCGCAGCAAGTGGGGCTCCGTCAGGAAGAAGGAAGGGCAGAATGGGTCTTGAGTCAGCAGCTGGCAGGGCCCCCACATCCTGCTCCATTCGGGACCCCTGCAGGCCCGGGGGCGGGGGGTTGTGTTGGAAGGAGAGCTGAGAGCCGTGGTTGAAGGTGTGGTGATGTGGGGGTTCGCCTCTGGAGAGGGGAGAGCGGCCGGCCCTCAGGGAAGCGTGCTGGGCGCTGGAGGGAGGGGAGGGTGAGGAAGTGGGCTGGCAAGGGAGCTGTTCCGGGCTGCGGACCAGGAGAGCAGGGGAGGAAAGGAAAGAGGGCAAGAGGGGATTTTTAGCCCCTGCCCTGAGCATGGAACTTTGGGCACAGGGAGGGCTCCCCAAGGAGCTTCTTCTAGGGAAACATTGCTCTGTGAGGGGATGACTCCTGTGCTGCCCCTCTGGGAAGCTGAAGCACAGAGCAGTGTTTTCCGAGGCCTCCAGGGCTGAAGGGGGGGCTTGTTTCTGGAGTGTGTGTGAGTCCTGAGTCATGAGGCTGCTGAGATTAACGTCACGGCTCTTAGGGGGTTCTCGGAAAAGTAGCCCTAACCAGCTGCTGGATCCAGATGCGCGTCACCAGCCACGGAGGCCCCGGAGCGCACTCCAGGTCGAGGGGACTAGCGGGTTGGAATCATAATTTTTTGGGAGAACGGACTTAGGACAGAGTGTCTTTTGACGTGGGATTTATGCCTGGCGCGCTGCCCAAACTCCCCAGAGCTCAGCGTGGCCAAGGGAGTGAGCGGAAGCCACATGCGCACGTCCTGGTCTTGCCCTTGGTAGGAGGGAACGTGCCCACTGCCTCCCTTTTCCCACAGGCGAGTGGTGACATGGTCACTCTGGGCCACTGTGGAGGGGCAGCCCCAGAAACCCTGCATGGCCACCCGCTGCTCAGGCCCCATTCTTCCTGTCTCGTTTAGGGCACTGTCGGGGTCCAGCCCCCGGAGCCCAGACAGAGCCAAGCCCACCCGCACCAGGTATGCTTCCCAAACCAAGGCTGCTTAGAAGATCCGTCAGGAGGTCAAAAACTGGAATTAATATTTCCGAAATATCTTTAATGAGGCGCTTCTGGGCAGCTCAGTCATTTTAAGCATCTGCTTTCGGCTCGGGTCATGATCTCAGGGTCCTGGGATCGACTCCCCCATGGGGCTCTCTGCTCAATAGGGAGCCTCTTCTCCCTCTGCCCCTCCCCCTACTCACAGTCTCTCTCTCTCTCTCACCCACTCTCTCTCAAATAAAAAAATAAACAAAATATTTTTAAAAAACCATCTTTAGTGAGATATAATTTATATACCATAAAATTCACCCACTTAAAGGGCGTGATCCATGGGCCCCAAGAACTCTCATTCATAGACATGTACAACTGTCACCACAGTCAGTTCCAGAATGTTCCATCACTCCAAAAAGAGCCCCTTGCCCATCAGCAGTCGCGCCCATTCTCCCCCAGCCCCTGGCCACCTCTCATCTCCCTTTTTCTCTGTGGCTTTGCCCGTTCTGGACGTTTCGTATGAGTAGAATCAGACAGTACTTGCCATTCTGGGTCTGACTTCCTTCACTGAGCACAGTGTGCTCCAGGCTCCTCCACGGTGTACCCTGTGTCGGGACTCCACCCCTGTTCGGGGCCGGGCCGTCCATGCCGCGATGGGCCGCACTTGGTGCATCCACTCTCCAGCCGACGTTGTGTCGCTCGCATCTCTTGGCTACCGTAAAGCTTATGCACGTTTGTGTGGAAGTTTTGTGTGGATGTTGTTTGCAATTCCCTTGGGAAGATACCTCGGAGGTATTTGGCCAGGTTCTGTGGTAACACCATGTTTAACATTTTGCGGAGCTGACGAGATTTTTCCAAAATGGCTGCACCAATTTCCAACCCCGCCAGCAACGTTCTCCCAACGCTTGTTACCGTCCACGCTTCTGCTTATAACCCCCATCACATGCGAAGTGGTATCACATTATGGTTTTTCTAAACAGACTTTATTTGTTAGAGTACTTTAGGGTTATAGAAAAACTTGGCAGAAAGTATAGATAATTTTTATACACATATATATTCATATATATATCTACAATATACACGTGATAAGTGTCCCCTTATCAGTAACACTACGTAACGGTGTGGCACATTTGTTACAACTGATGACTGATACATTATTATTAACTAAAGCCCACGGTTTACATCAGGGCTCTTTCTTGGCTGTACGTTCTCGGGGTTTGGACAAATACATGACACCCTGGGTCTACCACAGTAGTGTCACATAGAGTAGTGTCACTGCCATGAACATTCCCTGAGCTCCACCATCCGCCCGCCCTTCCCCCAGCCCGGCAACCACTGATAATCTTACTGTCTCCAGAGTTTTGCCTTTTCCAGAATGTCACAGAGTTGGAGTCACACGATGCAGAGCATTTTCAGACTGACTTCTTCCCTAACAGTATGCACTGAGGGTTCCTCCACGTCTTTTCATGGCTTCCTAGCGCGTTTCTTTTTATCACTGGTTAATGCTCCATTGTGTGGAGTCTCAAGGTTTGCGCACCCATTAACACATGGAAGAAGGTCTCCTTCCAAGTGCGGCGATCGTGAGTAAAGCTGCCATAGACATCTGTGTGCAGGTGTTGTGCGCACATAAGCTTTCATCTCATTTAGGGGCGCCTGGGTGGCTCAGTGGGTTAAGCCTCTGCCTTCGGCTCAGGTCATGATCTCAGGGTCCTGGGATCGAGCCCCGCGTCGGGCTCTCTGCTCCTCGGGGAGCCTGCTTCCTCCTCTCTCTCTGCCTGCCTCTCTGCCTACTTGTGATCTCTGTCAAGTGAATAAATAAAAAAATCTTTAAAAAAAAAAAAAGCTTTCAACTCGTTTAAAATCCTTTAAATTAAAATTTAAATATCGAGAAGCATGATTGCTGGTTGTACAGTAGGAGTTTGTAAGAAACCACTCAGCTATCTCCCCAAGAGGCTGCGTGGCTTTGCGGCGGGTGAGAGCTCCTGTTGCTGGCATTTGCTGCCGGGGCTCTGGGTCGTAGTCACTGCACTGGGCGGGCGGTGCTGCACCGTTGCTAAAAGCTGCGTCTCCCTGAAGACGTGGGATGCCCGGCATCTTTGCTTCCGCTCAGCAGCCATCTGAATACTGTCTCTGGTGAAGCATCCAAATCTTTTGACCACTTTTTAAGCAGGTGGTCGTCTTACTTGGGAGTCTTGACAGTTCTTTGTATGGTCTGAATAACATTCCTTTATCAGATAAGACTTTTGCAAATATTTTCTCCCAGCCTGTGGCTTGTCTTTTCATTCCCTTTACAATGTCTTTTGCAGAACAGAAATTTTTAACCTTAATGAGGTCAAATGTGTCCATTTTCTCTTTCATGGACCATGCCTGTGGAGATGTATCTAAAACGCCATTGCCAAACCCAAGATCACCTAGATTTCTTCCTATATTCTCTTCTAAAAACATTACTGTTTTCCATTTAATATTTGCATCTATGTTCCATTTTTAGTTAGTTTCTGTGAAAGGTTAAAGTCTGTGCCGAGATTTTTTTCTTTCTCGTAGACACCCAGTTGTTCCTGTACCATTTGTTGAACAAAACAACCCTTTCTAGGCAAAATACATGAAGGGGATTAAGAGGTAGTCAGAAAATACACCGCACCCAAGGATGTAAAGCACAGCACAGTAGTGCCGCGCAGCTTTGCGTGGCGACAGATGGTAACCAGACTTACCGGAGTGAGCATTTGTGTGTAAATGCTGAGTCACTGTTGTAGATCTGAAACTAACATAATATTGCATGTCGATTACACACCAATAAAATTAAGTAAATATAAACTTTTTAACCAGAAAAAAAAAAGACTACCCTTTCTCCATTGAGTTGTTTCTCCTTCTTTGTCAGTGATAAATTGACTATTTTGTGGGTCTATATGCAGGCTCTCTCTTCTACTCACTGATCTGTTTCTCTAGCCTGTGGCCAACAGCACACGGCCCTGACCAGTGCAGCTTTATGGTGCGTCTTGAAGCACTTGCTCTAATGCCCTGTTGTGTGAGCTTTTCCGGGTCTTTGCCTTCTCTGTATAAACTTCACAGTAAGTTTGCCAATGTCACAAAATAACTCGCTGGGATTTTAATTAGGATTATACTGAATCTATAGATCAATCTGGAGAACATTGACAGCTTAATAATATTGACTCTTCCCATCCATAAACATGGAATGTTTTTCCATTGATTCATATTTTTTAAATCTTTCACCAGAGCTTTGTAGTTTCCTTCGTACAGGTCTTGTACATATTTTGTTAAACTTATACCCGAGTATTTTACCAGTTTTGGTGCTAATGTAAATGAAGCTCTGTTTGATCTGAAATTCCAGCTGCTCATTGCTCGTACACAGGAAAGCCAGCAATCTTGTACACGGACCTTGCATCCTGCAACCTCACAATAACTGCTTACTAGTTCCAGGAGTTTTTTATTCTTTGGAATTTTCTACACAGACAATCATGTCATGTATGGGGGGGAAAGTAAATTTCTTCCTTCCCAATCTGTAGACCCTTACTGCGTTTTCTGGTCTTGTTGCATAGGCTAAGACTCCCGTTGTTGATTAGAAGTGGTGAGAGGGAGTTTCCTTGTCTCGTTTCCGTCCTAGAAGGAAAGCTTCAAGTTTCTCACCATTAAGTATGATGTTACTGGAGGGTTTCTAGCCAATCTCTTTTATTAACTGAGGAAGCTCCCCTCTATTCCTAGTTGGCAGAGAGTTTTTCTCACAAATGGGTGTTGGGTGTTGTCAGATCTCTTCTGCGTCTATGGATGCAATGATTGATTTTTCTTCCTTAGCCTGTTGATGTGATAGATTACATTAATTGGATTTTGAAAATTAGACCAGCCTTGCATACCTGAGATAAATCTCACCTTGTTGCAGTATATAATTAATTTTATGCACGTTGGGTTCAATTTGCTAATGTTCAGTTGAATATTTCTGCATCTATGTCCATGAGAGATATTGTCCAATTTATTTTTGGTAAAGTCTTGGTGTTAAGATAATGCTGGCTTTATAATATGAGTTAGGACGTGTTTCCTCTGCTTCTCTCTTCTGGAAGAGAGAGTAGAGCTGTTATTTCTTTTTTAGAATTCACCAGTGAATACATCTGTGCCTAGTACTTTCTATTCTGGAACATTATTAATTTGCGATTTGATTTTTTTAAAGATTTTTATTTATTTATTTGACAGACAGAGATCACAAGTAGGCAGAGAGGCAGACAGAGAGAGAGGAAGGGAAGCAGGCTTCTCGCTGAGCAGAGAGCCTGATGCCAGGCTCGATCCCAGGATCCTGGGATCATGACCTGAGCCGAAGGCAGAGGCTTAACTCACTGAGCCACCCAGGCGCCCCTGATTTTTTTAGTAAATACAGACATACTCATAATATCTACTTCTCCTTATGCAAGTTTTGATATAGTGTGTCTTTCAAGGAATTGATCTACTTTATCTAAAATGTCAGATTTGTGAGCATAAAGTTCTTCCTTTATTATCCTTTTATACATGGGATCTATGGTGATGGCCCCTTTTTCATTCTGATATTAATAATTTGTAAATTTCTAACTTGTCTGGTTTTTTTTAAGGGTTATTTATTCATTTGAGAGAGAGAGGGAGAAAGAGCACCGGCAGGAGGTGGAGAGGGAGAGGGAGAGAGAATCTTAAGCAGAATCCCCACTGAGGGCAGAGCCCAATGTGGGGCTTGATCCCATGACCCTGAGATCATGACCAGAGGTGAAACCAAGAGTTGCACATTTAACCAACTGTGCCACCCAGGTGCCCCTTATCTCTTTATTTCCTGGCGAGTCTTGCTAGAGGCTTATGAATTTTATTGATCTTTTCAAAGAATTAGCTTTTCATTCTTTGATTTTTTTTCTATTAACTTCCTGCTTTCAGTTTCATTGATTTCTGACATAATTTTTATTATTCCCTTTTTTATGCTTATTTTGGATCTAATTTTCCTTTTTCCGCCTATTTTCTTAGGGTAGTGGCTTATATTACTGATTTTAGAGCACTTTTCTTTTGTAATAGAAATGCATGGGATGCTATAATTTTCCTCTAAGCAGTGATTTAGATGAATCTTGCAAATTTTGATAAGTTATTTTTTCATTTTTATTTTATAATTTACATTTATATTATATCATGTGTTATTTGGAAATGTTTTGTCTAATCTCCAAATATTTGGGGATTTTCTAGATATTTTTCTGTTGTTGAATGCTGGTTTAATTGCACTGTGACCTCAACAGACATTGTATGACTTCTATTCTTTTCCATTTGTTAGGGTGTGTTTTATGGCCCAGAATGTGGTCTCTCTTGGTGAATGTTTTATGAGCTTGAAAAGAACGTGTGTTCTGTGGGGTTGAAGTAGTGGATGACTATCCATTATGTTCAGTTGGTTGATGGTGTTGAGTTTAGCGGTGTCCTTAATGAGCTCCTCCTGCCTGCTGGATCTGTTCATTTCTAAGAGGGGGTATTGACGTTTCCAAATATAAAAATGGATTCATCTATTTCTCCTTAAAATGATGATTTGACTTACATATACTGTGAAATAAGGCCCAGATAAGTTTAGTTAATAGCCATCATCTCAAATAGATACCAAAAGAAAAAGGAAAGAAAAGGGTCCTTCTTTTTCTCTGTGATAAGAACTCTCAGGAATTTACTCTCTTAACATTTTCATCCACGCGTGCCGTCCAGCAACGTCAGCCACAGCCACCGCGGTGTCTGTCACACCCCTAGTGCTCATGTATCTGCTCACTGGAAGTTTCTACTGTTCGACCACCTGCATCCGCCCAGTTTTCTTGTGATTGGTGTTAGCCATCCCTCTACTTGTACCCTATCTGTGTCTTCACATTTAACGTGGGTTTCTTATGAACAGCACACAGCGGGGCCACGTTCTTAACCCACTCTGATAGTCTCTCTCTCAATTGGTCATCGACCATTAACGTGACTGTTGATGTAGCTGAATGAGTGTTTATCCTATTTGTAACCATTTGTTATTTGGTTTCCTTGTCTCACTTTCTTGTTCTTTTTTCCTTCCACTCTTTTTCTGCCTTTTCTCTGGTTTTGAGGATATTTTTCTGTTTTCTCTCTTCCCTTAGCATATCAAGTACACTTTCTTTGAAAGCGCGAGCATAAGTGGGGAGGAAGGCACAGAGGGAGAGGGGAATCCCAAGCAGGCTCCAGGCCCAGGGTGGACCCGCACACAGGGCTTGATCTCACAACCCTGAGATCATGACGTGAGCAGAAATCAAGAGTCAGACACTTAACCAATTGAGCCACCCCGGTGCCTAATTTATACTTCAGAGTCCACTTAAGGAGGGTCCCTCTGAGGAGATGGGGATGACCTTGACGTCCCGAAATCACAGGCCTCAGGGCCCTTCCCGCGCTGAATTTAGCCGAACACACCAGAGCGGATGCACGCCCTTCCTCCATCCCTACGCTCTCTCTGACTCGCCCCTCTGCGTCCCTTTGGCAAAAGGGAAACAGCACACATTTCAGGGAAGAATTCACGGTCAGCAGCGTGAAGTGCTGGCACGCGTGTGGCGGCTTCACTCCTCTCCACCCTCAATGCTGGAGTGCCATTACCATGCCCTTTTGCAGAGGAGGAAACAGAGACACAGAGAGGTTAAATAACTTGTCCAAGGTGGTCCAGCCATCGGATGGTGGAGGCAGGATTTGGTGCCCAACATTCTGGCCAGGAGACGGTGTTCCTGATGGTGGCACTTCCTGTCTGAAACAACAGTGAAAGGGAGACTGTGCAGCGGTAAAGAACTTGCTTTCAAGAAATCATCCCGTGGAGAGGAACAGTGAACGTGCACTTAGAGAAACATAGCACAGGCCAAGGTGGTACATCTGTCTCTGCCCGGAGGACTGAGGGTGTGTGGAGTGCCTTGGGGTTGGGATGGGGTTCACTGAAGGGTCCATGAAGGATGCACTGGGGTCTCTGGAAGTGGAGCTTCTGGAAGTGGGCCAGGGCGCTGCAATGCCGCCGGAGCCGAGCTGGGCCCACATTCTGTCCACAGTCGAGCCTTGACACACCTATGTTTGTGGTCCATTGATGGCTGCTTTGCCTCTGCAGAATCCCAGCCATGTCACTGGAGCTAAGTGAGTCAGGAGCCGGCAGATGGAGGAGCTGGAACCCCATACTGAGCTCACGACTGTAGCACCCCCAATCTCCCCTGGCATCTGAGGTCCAACTCTGCTAAGGGTTTGTCCCCAGGACCCTGACTCCAAGGAGACTCAGTCCTCTCCTCTGCTTTGCTGGCTATTATGCTCACCAGGGCCTGGAGTAAGGGTCTTGCCCCGCTCTGGAGCTGCCCCAGCAGAAGCTGCTTCAACACACAGGGCAGGTGCCGGACCCTGCTTTTCAGTGCTCTGTGGGGACCGTGAGCTGTGTTCATGTTCACAGGAGTTCTTTCAAAGCACCAAGCACCCCCCGCCCATGTGTGCTGGCAGCAGCACCCCTTCCAGGCTCTCCGCTCCCAGCCCTGCCCTGTGTTCAGAAGGCTGCCCAGTGAGGGCAATCAAGTGGGATGGGCGGGGACCTGTCAGGAGCTTGGGGAGTAGGAGAAAGGCAGGCACTGTCCTGGGGTAGAAGTGAGTGTGGCTAGCAGACCCAAACCTGTGATAGCCCCAGCCCACCTCAGGAAGACATGGAGCGATCTGTCTTAAACAGAAAAAAAAAAAAAAAAAAAAAAAAAAAATCAGAGCGAAATGGACATCTCTGTGAGTCCCCTCCGCCAGAAGAGAGGCTCCCAGAACTCGGGTTCTCTCCCAGGGTCGGGGGTGGGGGGCGATGTCAGTTCTCAAGGCTCCTCCTGGAAGCAGGACTGAACACAAGGATGGCTGACGGCCAGAAGGGCAGTGGCAGTTCCAGAACCCCGGTTCTTACAGGCAGTCGCCCAGAGACACTCAGAGAGATCTTGTGTCCATCTTCTGGGGCTGCTGCGTTCCCTACTGTAAACCTGGCTTAAGACGGTACACACTTATTCTCTTGTGGTTCCAGAGGTCTGAAGTCCAAAAGCCGTTTCACTGAGCTGAGTTCCACGGGTTGGCTCAGCCACATTCCCTCCAGAGGCCCGAGAGGACATGACCTCCCCTTGCCTTTCCAAGTCGCATTCCCAGCTTCTGGTGCTGTGTTCCCGTGCTCCCTGGCTCAAGGCCCCTTCTCCCCACTTCAGAGCCAGCAGCCTCGTGGCTGACTTTTGGTCATCTCGCGGTCCTCTGGGCTGAATCCCCCTCGGCCTCTAGCTAGGTCCTTGAGATGACCTTTACGGCCCATCTGGGCGATGCAGGACAATCTCCCATCTCTAGATCCCAAGTTCCATCACGGCTGCAGAGCCCCTTTTGTATAGAAGGGGACCTTCCCAGGTTCCAGAGAGTAGGACCTGATATCTTTGGGGCCTGTTATGTTGCCAACTATGTCACCAACTACAGGTGCACTCACACAAACACGGTGGTCACATAGATGCACACACACACACAAACACACATGCTTCATGCAGGCAGACGCTGTCCAGGAGAACCCCACATTCATTTGGTCACACGTGGCTGCACATCAGTCTCACACACGCCTCACCTCCCCACCTCTCCCCATCCACTGCTCACGCCAGACCTGGGAAGCTACAGAGCTCTTCCCTGGCCCACGTGACAGTCTCCTTTCCCTGGTACTACCGTACGAGCCCTGGTGTCCCCTCGGCCCAAGAAGCCCTTCTTCCCTGCTACCTTCAGAGTGTCACCTATGTTGAGGCCCCAAAGTTGAAGGTCTAGTTCGGAGCCAGCCACTGTCTTCCCTGCCCTGCTGACACCTGCTCGCGGCTCTCCCGTGCTGCCACGCCCTGTAGGTTTTCAGAGTACAGTACTGGGGGAGAAAGATTAGACAAAAATCAAAGGTCACCCAGCAAAACTCTTAAAGGGTGATTGTGTGCACATGCCCAGGTTCCTGAGTTCGGGAGCCTGGTGACTGCTGAACCAACATCTCAGTGCCGGCTGAGCTACAGCCCTTGGGGCTCGGGCATGGATGGAGTTGGGCAAATCCCCTAGAACTTGGCTTCCGTCAACCTGGGGAGAGGAGCCTTTCTGATCCTTGCGTCTGCCCCAAAGCGCTCCTCCTAGGTGCCAGACTCCATGGACCAACCAGAGGCCCTCCGCTCCGGGTGAGTGCTGGCTTTCGGGATGGTCGCTTGGGAAGCCCTCTAAGGCATCAGGCTGCTGTCTCCCTGGGGCTTCACACGCCTCATCCACGCCCTTTCCCCAACATGCCCCAAGCTCAGAACTCTAGGGACTCCATCTGCACAGAAGGCATCAGGGGCTCTCTTCCCTACCAGGGGCTCAGACTCAGGCCCTGGTGTGAGGCCCCCCCAGCCTGGGCCCCACCAAAGGGCGCAGTGAGATGAGTGTCACAGGGACCTGTGGGGCACAGTCTGGCTCTCCACTGAGGCCAGCCTGGCTCTGTAGGAGGCTCCCAGAGAGGGAAGGAGGAAGGGGAGAGTGCAGGCTCTGGTAGCATCTTGGGCTTTTGACCTGGCCTGCCCCCGCTTGGCAGGGACACAACAAGCGGGAAGGCGCCCCTCGCGCTGGGGTCAGCGGTGGCCAGGGCCTTGGGGGAGGGGGGGTACCCACTCACCACCAGGCGGCAAAGCCTGGGAGCAAAGCCCCGCTCCCCGCTCCATGCCTCTCCTCCCGCCAGTGTTCCTTGGAGCAACGGGGCCTCGTGGGAGCCGCTGACCGTCGTGCACCCCGGGGTCGGGTAGGGTGGGAGGCGGGGCAGGGCCGGGGTCCCGCAACCACACGCGTGTTGACCGCCACCGCCCGCCTGCCCCCAGCACGGAGGCCCACGCGGCCAAGGCGCGAGACCTACTCCAGGCCGCGCTCGAGGACCTGAGCCAGGAGCAGCTGAAGCGCTTCCGCCACAAGCTGCGGGACGCAGCCCTGGACGGCCGCAGCATCCCGTGGGGGCGGCTGGAGCGCGCCGACGCCGTGGACCTCGCGGAGCAGATGATCCAGTTCTACGGGCCGGAGCCTGCCCTGGACGTGGCCCGAAAGACCCTGAAGAGGGCGGATGTGCGCGACGTGGCTGCGCGACTCAAGGAGCAGCGGCTGCAGTGTGAGCGCGGGCTCGGGGGTCGCCGGGGTCCCTGCCTCTCTGTTCCCTTCCGCCCGGACAGAGTCTAGGCCTCGCGCAACCATCCTTCCCGCTTCCCCATGCACAGCCCCACCAGGGCTGATTCTCGGGGCTCGGGTCCTGGGCGCTCCCAAGGGGGCCCCCAACTCCCTCTTGCGGCCCCCGCCCCGCCCCGCCCCTGCGCGTTCGGCTGGGCCTCACTGCAGGTCTCCCTTCCAGGGTTTAGCCCCGGCTCCTCCGCACTGCTCTCCCTGTCGGGTAAGTCTGTCTCGTGCGAAGCACCCGCCCCAAGCCGTGGGGGCGGGGGTGGGGGTGGGGGTGGGGGAGGGTACGGTGACCCTCAGGTCTGCAGCACGAGCGTCCGGGGCAGCTGGGGGAGGGTGTGCGGGAGGGTGGCTGGGCGGAGGGGCTGGGGGTGCGGCCCGGGAAACAGACCTGAACCTAGCGGGCTGGGGAAGGGGCCGGGAGGGTCCAGGGACGCGGCTCCCGTCCAAGTCCTCCCCCCGTTCCCTTGACACCCCCTCCGCCCCCCTCCCGCCCCCGCCAGAGTTCAAGAAGAAGTACAGAGAGCACGTCCTGCAGCAGCACGCCAAGGTAAAGGAGAGGAACGCCCGCTCGGTGAAGATCAACAAGCGCTTCACCAAACTGCTGATCGCGCGCGAGAGCGCCGCGCTGGTGGACGAGGCTCCGGGGCTCGCGGAGGAGCCGGAGCCCGAGCGCGCTCGGCGCTCGGACACCCACACCTTCAACCGCCTGTTCGGCCGCGACGAAGAGGGTCAGCGGCCTCTGACGGTCGTGCTGCAGGGCCCGGCGGGCATTGGCAAAACCATGGCTGCCAAGAAGATCCTGTACGACTGGGCGGTGGGCAAGCTGTACCACGACCAGGTAGACTTCGCCTTCTTCTTGCCCTGCCGCGAGCTGCTGGAGCGACCGGGCCCGTGCAGCCTGGCCCGCCTGGTCCTCGACCAGTGCCCCCACCGCAGCGCGCCCGTGCGCCAGATGCTCGCTCGCTCCGAGCGGCTGCTCTTCATCCTGGACGGCGCGGACGAGCTGCCGCCGGGACCCGCCGACGCCGCGCCCTGCACAGACCCCTTCGAGGAGGCGGACGGCGCGCGCGTGCTGGACGGCCTGATGAGCAAGACGCTGCTGCCCGGAGCCCGCCTGCTGGTGACCGCGCGCGCCACCGCCCCCGGGAGGCTGCAGGGCCGCCTGTGCTCCCCGCAGTGCGCGGAGGTGCGCGGCTTCTCCGACAAGGACAAGAAGAAGTACTTCCACAAGTTTTTTCGGGACGAACGGATGGCGGAGCGCGCCTACCGCTTCGTGAAGGAGAACGAGACTCTGTTCGCGCTGTGCTTCGTGCCCTTCGTGTGCTGGATCGTGTGCACCGTCCTGCGCCAGCAGCTCCAGCTCCACCAGGACCTGTCGCGTACCTCCAAGACCACCACGTCCGTGTACCTGCTCTTCATCACCAGCGTCCTGAGCTCGGCGCCTGCCGCGGACGGCCGCCAGATGCAGGAAGAGCTGCGGAAACTGGGCCGCCTGGCCCGTGAAGGTACCCTCCGGCACAGGGCGCAGTTCCCTGAGAAGGATCTGGAACGACTGGAACTTCGTGGCTCTAAAGTGCAGACGCTGTTTCTCAGCAAGAAAGAACTGCCAGGCGTGCTGGAGACAGAGGTCACCTACCAGTTCATGGACCAGAGCTTCCAGGAATTCTTCGCAGCGCTATCCTACCTGCTGGAGCATGAGAAGGCTCTCGAGGCACCAGCTGACGGCATAGGGGCGCTTCTGCAGGGGGACACCGAGCTGCGCGGCCACCTCACGCTCACCATGCGCTTCCTCTTCGGGCTGCTGAACGCGGAGCGGCTGCGTGACATCGAGCGCCACTTCGGCTGCGGCGGCATGGTTTCCAAGCGCGTGAAGCAGGATGTCCTGCGCTGGGTGCAGGAACAGGGCCAGGGTCACCCGAGGGCGGCTCCCGAGGGGACTGAAGAGACGGAAGCTCCGGAAGGCTCCGAGGAGCCAGAAGAGGAGGAGGAGGGCGAGCTCAGCTACGCGCTAGAGCTCCTGTACTGCCTGTACGAGACGCAGGAGAGCACCTTTGTGCACCAGGCGCTGCGCGGCTGGCCGGAGCTCCTGCTGGAGCGAGTGCGCTTCAGCCGCCTGGATCTGCTGGTCCTGAGCTACTGCGTGAGGAGTTGCCCAGCCGGGCAGGCCCTGCGGCTGGTTAGCTGTGCGCTGGTCCCCCCGCAGGAGAAGAAGAAGAAGAGCCTGATAAAGCGACTGCATGGCAGCCTCAGCGGCAGCTCGTGAGTCCACAGACCCTGGGTGGGGGGTTGTGCGCCCTGCGTCCATCTGCGCAGGGGGAGGCCGCCCACGCCCAGAGGCCTGTTCCCCCAAGGAGGAGCTCGAGCCCTCTCAAGGAAGCCTCCGATGTCCATCTGTCCATCTCCCTCCGGAGGGGCCCTTGCCATACCAACTCCCAGCCGGTCCCCTCAGAGACAAACCTCTTACCATGGCCATGTGGCTGTGGTCCAGCTTTCTAATAAGTTCTGGAATGCACTATGCCAGCTGTGCCCTGAGCTTTGTACCTGCTGTTCCCTCCACGCAGAACACTGTTTGCTGCCTGTCGTCAGTGCTCTGGCAGGCTCCCCCAGCTGGCCTGGGACCCCTTTGTCCCCAGAAGTACCCCATAGACCACTGTATGCATGACTTCTGCCCATGTCTATCCCCCTCACCAGACCCTCAGCTCCTTCAGGGCAAATCGTCTTAGCTCCAACCCGGCACTCAACCCAGAGCTCAGCATCTATTGACGTAATGACTGTCGGGGTGTTGGCAGGGGCTGGGGCTGGGGACGCCCGCCGCAGGTGCAATGACCAACCCATCTCGGAATGACAGCGACACCCCACACGCACAGGCCGGACTCACAGAGGCCACTTCAGCAGGGAGGCGCGTGAGGCCCCAGAGGAGCAGCTTCCCTCTGGGTTTGGAGTGAAGAGGGTGGAGGGGTCCCGGCTAAGTTTGGGGCTAAGGACAGAGGCAGCTCTGACACCTCAGGACCACAGGAAGGAGGGAGGGACTGGGAGGCGACAGGCGGTCTTCACCTTGGTCTCTCTCCCACCAGTTCACAAGCCACCGCGAGAAAACCCCAGGCCTCTCCACTACGTACACTCTTCGAGGCCATGACTGACCAACACTGTGGTCTGCACAGCCTGACGTGAGTGACCGAGCCCCCACCCTCCCCTGGAAGGGATGCAAAGCAGGATAGTCTGGGCAGGGACAGAGATGTAGCCCTGGCTGGAAATGGCCAAGGGGACTCTGGTGTCCCGGGATGGGGTCAACAGGCTGTGCCCACTCAGGACGGGGAAGGAGGGGGGGTGCGGATCGGGGCTCCCTCACCAGCTTTGGTGGTCATGAGGAAGGAGGCTTTGGCCGCAGGTTGAGTGGAAAGCGTGGTGCAGCTTTGCATTCTGGGGGAGGGATAAGGAAGAACAGAATGTATTTTCCTTCCAAAGAAAGGCTGCGAGGAGCTACTAGAAAGAGGGGTTCCTGGGCAGCCCGTCTGAACTCTCCCAGGCAGCGGAGGGAAGTACTCGGGCCACAGGCTTTGAGTCCCGGCTGCCTGCCGCCGAGCCCTTGGGCAAGCCAGTCTGTCTGAGCTCGTTTCCACCCCTGTGAAACTGAGCCAGTAGGTCTTGCCTCAGCAGGCAGCTAGTAGTGGGGCATGGTGACATGGCTGGCCTGGTGGGAGGGTACTCCAGCAACCTGGGAAGAAACAGAGGGCAGTGATCAGCAAGCTTGGCCTACCTAAACTCAGTGCATGAAAAGGTTCATCACAGCATTGTTTCTAAAGGCAGCGAAGTAGAAACAAGCCAACCGCTTGATTGCTGGGGACTGGCTAACTGCATAAACCACGGCCCCCCTAAACTCAACGGGCGGCGACGCAATTAAACACATGGCAGTAAGATCTAAACGGGCTCTTCAGATGCTGGGAGAGAATTGTGCCGTAAGGGAGAGGTGTGCAGGCCGGCCCTCGCTCGGATGGCCCTGGCGCCCCAGGCACACATGCGGAGACAAAGGACAGATCTCTGCTCCGGCCGAGCCAGCCCGTCCTGGACTGAACCTCCCCCTCCCCACCCCCACCCCCACACAGGAGTGGCCAGTTTGCGCAGTGGGCTATAGCCAAGCAGCCAAGGGGCCTGAAGCCAGACCTACGTGCCTCTTGCCCACAGGCTGTGCCACTGCAGACTGCCGGACTCCATCTGCCGAGACCTCTCCGAGGCCCTGAGGAAGGCCCCCGCCCTGAGGGAGCTAGGCCTTCTCCACAACCGGCTCAGCGAGGCAGGCCTGCGGGTGCTGAGTGAGGGCCTGGCCTGGCCGCAGTGCCGGGTGCAGAAGCTCCGGTGAGACCTGGCCTGGGAGAGGCCACGGGTGGGACAGGTTGTGGGCCAGGGAGGGGGGTGTCTGCAGCCGTCCTGAGGCTCCTCCTCCCCCAAGGGTGTGGCAGCCCGGCCTTCAGGAAGCCTTTCAGTACCTCACCGGCGTGCTCAGGCAGAGCCCAGCATTGACGACCCTGGAACTCGGTGACTGCCAGCTATCAGAGCCCACAGTGACCGATCTGTGTGCTGTCCTCCAGCACCCGGGATGCCGCCTACAGACCCTCAGGTAGAGGCGGGGGCGGGAAAGGTGCTGGGGACTCAGCCTCTCAACCATGGGTTGGGCTGGGTGCCTGGGGACTTCTCCCGGATGCTGAAGGGGAAACCCTCCTGCCCCCCGCCCCCCGCCCCCAGCAACCACTCTCAAACCAAGCCCCTGAACAGCCGTGCTCCAAAGCCCTGCCCAGCCCTTGGCCTCAGCCGCTCTACCAGACTGAAATGTCCAGGTGTCATCTGGGGCCCATGGCAACTCTGGGCCAGTGATCCCAACACCCTTTGCTCCCCAAAAGGCTCTGGGCCCAAGCCCCTTCCCCCAGCCTCTGACGCCCCTGAGTAACCACCTCCTGTCACTGTGTCCCTTCAGCACTGCCTGGGCCAACAGCACCATCACTGCCCCCCCTCCCCCCCGCCTGTCACGGTCCCCCTAGTCCTAGCCTCAACTTCCCCACCCTACCCCCTCCTGTGCTCTGTGCGCGCGGCCACAGGCTGACCTCCGTGCAGCTGAGCGAGCAGTCCCTGAAGGAGCTTCAGGCAGTGAAGACAGCAAAGCCAGGCCTGGTCATCACCCACCCAGCCCTGGACGGTCACCCCAGGCCTCCCGCAGGACGCAGCAGTGCCCTCTGAGTTCCTGAAGGCCGGGGGAGGGCTCAAGTCAGCCCTACGGAGTGGACTTCCTCATCCCAAGGGCAAGAGGACACTGCTGTCAGCTCTGGGCAGCTCTTTTGAGCCTGAGTTGCTGGGGGCAGGCAGATGGGAGGTGAGGACGCACGTGGTCCCTTACCTGGTCGGGGACAGGTCCTGGGACATGCCCCTCCCCCCACAGCCTGGGCACATGTTACCTCTCTGTCCTCCACGCCAGCGACCCCTCCTCCCCCAAGCCCCCACCGCTGCCCCACCCACCTGCCTCTCCTGGGCCCTCGCGCCCCCACCGCCGACGCCTCCAGCAAGAACAATGGCACTGAGCGCCCCAGTCCTGGAGCGCCTGCCACAGGTCCGCCTGCACCTGGTGCGTCCCGCACAGACCACTGATCCCACCCCCACCCGCACTTCGGGCCCCACAGTGCAACTCTGGCCCTGCTCCCGGGGGCCATGTGGGGGCTGACCCTGACCAAACGTGGGCAGGTGGCCATTCCTCCCCAGGGATTCGGGTCTTTGACGCTGTCGCTGGGGCTGTGTGGTCCCAGTGCAGAGGTGTCCGCTCACGGCTAGGCCTTCGGGGATGGAGCCCAGGGCGAGGCCTGGAGCAGCCGCCGGGACGGGGGGCGGGCTGTGGTGACACGGGGTTGGTAGGCCGCCTACCCCCACCCCACACACGGGTGACATGTTCCGCTTTGGATTTGCTTCTGTCGGCTTCTGTTGCACATAGTCAAGCACCCTCACAAGGGCTCACCTCTTTTCTCTGGCCACCAACCCACCTGTATGAGGGGGGCTCTATTCCCCATCGCCCGGGAGAGGAAGCCGAGTGATGCCGGAGCCGAGCCACAGCACTCAGCCCCCCGGTGCTCGGGTCTCTGCTGCACACGGCGGGCCCGACCAGCTCCTCAGACCTCAGTCCGGGTGGATGAGAACCACGGAGTCAACACCTTCCCTTCCTGGGGGGACGTCCCCTCCATCAGCTCAAGTCCAGCGTTCACTCCACAAAACAGACAAAAATCCCCGAGCCTGACAGGAAGAAAGACAATAAACATGTACAGACGGGCCGACCAGTGCTTTGGGGGAACATGAAGTAGTGCAAAAGGCAGACAATGGAGTCAAGGCTTTCGGGTTACAAGGTCAGGGGTCTGGGGAAGTCTAACGGAGGACAGGGCATTGGAGAACAGAGGGATGTGAGCACCAAGCCCTGAGAGCATCTTGAAGGAACCTGCTCCAGGGAAAGCAAGAACCAAGTACAAAGGTCTTAGCCCCTCCTCTATCAAGACAAAATACCACACACTGGGGACTGGGGAAGGGTTTATTTCTCGCCGTGCTGGAGGCTGGGACGTCCAAGGCCAAGGTGCCAGTCATCCTGGCATCTGATGAGGGCCCTCTCCCTGGTGGCAGAGGGCTGTCCTCTTGCTGTCTCGTCACATGGCAGAAAAGGAGCCAGCTAGCTCTTGGGCCTTTCCTGTGAAGTCGCTAATCCCACTCCTGACAGCTCTTGACCTAATTACCTCCCAAAGGCCCCACTTCCAAATACGGTCACACTGGGGATTAGATTTCCGCTGATGGATTTGGGGGCACACATTCAGTCCATGCCGGGGCTGTTGCAGAAGCAGCAGGGAAGCTAGTGGGGCGCCGGACACTAGCGCAGGGGGTCAGGGCAAGTTCAGGGATGCTGGCTCCTCCCCGTGAGGTGGGCACCACTGCAGGCTTCTGAGCCGAAGACACAGTCCCACCGGGTCAGTCTCGGGGTGGCTGTGGCCCAGTGTTACCAAGGACCATAGAGGGCAGAGGAGAAGCACATGGTGAGGGCTGTGTTTACCCAAGAGGACGACTTGTTCTCAGAGGTTGCAGTGGGCAATGGGGAGAGCCGGCAAGCCCTGGCCGGCGCAGAACCACGGACTCGGGACTCGCTGGGTGGAAGTGAGTGTGGGCCCAGCAGGGGCCTGAGCAGCTGGTCCCCCGCCGTTTCCTACACCCGTACTGGGGGAGGTGGCAAGTAGAGCTGGTTCCAAGAGGTATGTTGACTCGGAGTGTCTCTGGCTGAGCCCGGTGGTCAAAGCACAGGCAGGGCAGAGCGGCAAGGCGTGCGCCCAGGGCCCAGCGCTGGAGTGACCGCATGGGCAGGTGGGGAACCAAGTCTGAGAGCAGAGGCCCGGGAGAGTCAGAGGGTGGGGCCAGAGCCAAGGGAGGGACGGCTCCTGGAGGACCGCGTCACCACCCCTCCGAAGGGGAGACACGGAAGCTCGCGGAGAGACGGAGGAAACCGACGCGGGAGCGGGGCAAGCGCCGACCAAAGGCCCTGCCCCTCTCGTACCCGCCCTGGACACCTCCTTGGGGTCTGAGTTCAACCTGTGCCTCCCGCGCACTTTCCCGCGAGCGCCACCCGCGCAGCGGCAGCACCGGGTCTGTGCACGGACTAGCGCGGCCTGTCGCCCGCCAGCTGCCCCGCCCCGGGGTGGGGGCCCGGCTGTCCCGCCCTGCGCGGCCCTGAGGGCGGGACCGCAAGGCCTTCCGGCGACGGGGCGACGGCGAGCTGAGTGTCCTTTGGCCGTGGAGGGGCGCCGCGGAGCGGGCTGGAGCCTGGGGACACACAGGGCCGCGGTGAGCCCCAGAGACCCTCCCCAGCCTGCCTCCCGGAGCCCCGGCTCCTGCCACGTCCCAAGGCCGCTGGCCTCCGCCCCCACCCCACCCCCGCCCCCACCGCCCCGACAGTCCGGGACCGCGCTGCGGCACAGACACCCCCTCTCCCAAGCCCGCCTTCCTGAGGACCACCCTTTGGAAGACGGAGGCCTCCTCACTCCCCACTGACAGGTCGGGGCTCCTGGGGGTGTGGCTTGGAAAGAGCTGGAAGGTGGGAGTTTGGGGACCCAGCTGGGTGTCTGGAGATCATTGTCAGGGGTTGAGCATCTCTTAGGGTGGAAAGTGTTTCCTGGGGGGCTCAAAAGTGGAGTCTGTGGAAGACCGAGCTGCCCAGGAGGCCCACACCCTCCCCACCAGCTGTCCCAGGCATCAGCCAAGCTGTGGGGTGGGAGGAAGGGGGCTTGGGACTTTACAGTCAGAAGAGGGAGGCCCAGCCAGTTGTGGAAGCCCCTGACTCCCCCTTTAACAGGCCCCTCTGCTGAGCAAGGCTTTCCATGGAGGATGCCAGTGAGGACCCCACCATATTCACTGCCCGTTCTCTGCCCAGCGACCCCCGGCTCTTGGCCACCATGACCAACACATACCTGGGCACACGTGTGTATCATGACACACTGCATGTAAGTGGCGTGTACAATGGGGCTAGCGGGGACACACACCGGGCCGTTCTGCCAAGTCCCCTCAATGTCCAGCTGGAGGTCCCTGGAGACACAGGAGATCAGCTGACAGAGACCTTTGTCCTGGACACTAACACAGGTAACCAGCACCACCCTGTGCCCCCCCTGAGCCATTGACGGGATGGCAGCCCCACCCTGCCACCTTCCAACTCAGGATGCCCGCCTCACAGAGAAGAGGAGGGCTTCAGCCCTGCAGGCCTCCCGAACCCGGGCAAGCTTGGCGTCCTCTGTTGTCTGTGCCGCTGGAGCTCTCCAGACAGGGCGACTGGCGCTCAGAGGGCGGCTCCGCCTCCCTGAGGGGCGAGTGGCTTTGTAACCGTCCTCACTGGCCCTCAGTGGGGCATGCAGGTTGCCCTGACCACACCCCCCGCCGCCCGTTCCCAGGCTCCTTTCTGCACACCCTAGAGAGCCCCAGCTTCCGGGCCTCCCAGCGCATCTACGCCCACCGCGCGCTGCCTCACGTCATGGCGTTCAGTGTGTCCATCTCCCGTGTGGCCGTGGGGGACGGCCCTGTCACGGTGCTGCTACGGTCCACCTTCTCCCCAAAAAGCCCAGACCTGGACCTGCATCTGGGTCCTGACTTCCAAGGAGCCCGGTGAGGAGCGGGTCACGGCTGGCCAGGTAGACCAAGGAGGGAGCTGGTCCCTTAGACATGGCCACACTCTCGCAGGTATCTTTATGGCCGCACGCTAACCCCGGAGCAACCTGGGGGTTCCCAGCAGGAGGTACACATGCTGTGGACACCAGTGCCCCCAGCCCTGACGCTTGGGGAGAGAGAGCAAGACCGGACCTGGGAGTTCCTGACCGTGGTGGGGGGCAGCCAGGCTGAGGCCCGAGCCTGCCTTACCGAGGCCCTGCGGCTGCAGGCAGGAGGCGCTCTGTACCCCGCCCATGCCCAGGCCTGGGCCCAGCTCTGGGCTGGCTGTGGCCTGGATGTGCTAGGGCCCCTAGCCCTGCGCCAGGCCTTGCGTGGTGCCCTCTATTACCTGCTCAGTGCACTGCCCCAGCCCGGGGCCCCAGGATACACCTGCCACGGCCTCAGCCCTGGGGGCCTGTCCAACGGGAGCCGAGAGGAATGCTACTGGGGCCACGTCTTCTGGGACCAGGTACGCACCAGTCCACCCCCGGCACACAGCAGCCACAGACGGGGCGGTACACGGGCACAGACGGTGCTAAGGGCACAGGCAAGCTGCTATCTCTGCCCTCCCTGGGATGGGGCTGTGAACTGAGGAAGCACAGAGGCCATGGCAGAAGGGAAAGCTTCCTGGAGGAGGTGGAATCTCAACCAAAGAATATATGGGCATTTGGTGGAAAAGAGTGATTCAGGCAAAGGGGTCAGAGGGTACAAACAGCAGAGCTGAGGGGGTGCGGGGCATCTGCAGGGGCAGAAGGAGGAAGAGCCGTTGCAGGGGCTGTGAGGGCCACGGAGACTTGAACTGGAGAGACGCTGCCAAAGGTGTACTCTGGGAGGGCCCTCGTGGCTGCTGAGGGGGCAGAGGAGGGTCGGGGCTCAGACAGGAGTGGGAGCCGGGAGAGCCTGGGGCTCGGTGTCCATTGAGCGTGGGAGGGTCCGAGCTGCTGCCCCTGCTCCTCAGACACCTCAAGAGGCCAGTGCTGTGGCCCACCCTGGTGAGGCTGAGTCACTCACTCCAGGTCAGGCAGCTAGTGGGCCGTGGTGCCACCCACGCAGCTTCTGGCCTGAGCTCCCGGGGGGCCCCAGGTGCCTGCTGAGGACCAAAGCTGAGGAACACCTAGTCTGGAGGCTGGGACATGGGTGGGGGGGGCAGGTGCGGGGGCCCCAGGGTGGACCCAGGGTGGGCAGCACAGGAAGAAGCTGGACGGAGACAGGAGCTCTCAGGGAGGCGGCGTGAGCAGCGCTGGCTCTGGCCAAGGCAGCATGTGGGCAGGGGAGATACAGAAGGGGTGTGAGAGCTCTGAACCTGGGGCCCTTCCTCACTCGCTGTCAGGATCTCTGGATGTTCCCAAACATCCTGATGTTCCACCCAGAGGCCGCCAGGGCCCTCCTGGAGTACCGTGTCCGGACCCTGGGCGGGGCCCTAGACAATGCCCGGAAGCTGGGTTACCAGGTGAGGGGGCCCAGGCACCCACCCTATGGAGCCCCTGAAGGACCTGATGTCCCCACATCCCTCCTAGGCCTGCACCCATCGCCTCAGGCTCCTCTGTGGGTGGGGAGAGCACCGGGAAGTGGGTGGGCCGTCCCTGTGCGCCAAGGCCCTAGAAGAGTCAGGTCTGCTCCATGCCCCCAACCTCTCAGGGAGCCAAGTTTGCCTGGGAGAGTGCGGGTTCTGGTCTGGAGGTCTGCCCTGAGGACATTTATGGGACGCAGGAGATTCACATCAATGGAGCCGTAGCATTGGCCTTCGAGCTGTACTACCATGCCACCCAGGTGAGGGGATGCCATGCCCACCAGGTAGGACCACGCGCCCATCCAGCGGGGCCGTGCTCCGCTACCCCCACCATGACTTGTCATCTGGGGCCGGACCCTCACTTCTGGGCACTCAGGAGGGTAGGCACTGGCAAGAAATGCAGTAACCGATGCAGACTGGTCACTGGTGGCGTGGTCCTTGTCCCAGCTCTCCTGTTCCCCCAGGACATGCAGCTCTTCCGGGAGGCTGGTGGCTGGGATGTGGTCAGGGCTGTGGCTGAGTTTTGGTGCAGCCGTGTGGAGTGGAGCCCTGAGGAGGGAACGTACCACCTGAAGGGTGAGGGCGCGAGAAGGGAGGGATAATCGTGGGGAGGGGCTTGGTCCCGGGGAGGGTGAGGCACGGACAGCTGTGGCAGGGAGAGTAGGTGGGGCAGGTGTGGTCCTCGGTTCAGCCGGGATCTCCATCACCTGATGTGGTCAGGCCCACACTGGCTACTGGCATCAGGGGCAGGTCCCTAGGACCCTTCACTTAAGCACCATCCTGCACTTGTGTGCCCAGGAGTCATGCCTCCCGACGAATACCATTCAGGAGTCAACAACTCCGTGTACACCAACGTGCTGGTCCAGAACAGGTCAGACCAAAACCCCTGGCCAAAGCTCCACCACGCAGAGGCCCAGCTGGGAGGGCTCAGGCCATACCCTCTCCCTGCCTCTGCCCCAGCCTGCGCTTTGCTGCTGCCCTGGCCCAGGACCTGGGTCAGCCTGTCCCCAGCGAGTGGCTGGTGGTGGCCGATAAGATCAAGGTGCCCTTTGACCCGAGGCAGAACTTCCACCCTGAGTTTGACGGGTACCAGCCTGGTGAGTGCACTGGGAGCTACCTCAGCGCCCCTTCACGCCTCCCACGGGATCTGTGTCCGCCCTGGCCGTCCCCTACCTGAGGGAGCAGCCCCCCTTCCTGCTCCCACCCGCGTCGGCAGCACCCGTCCCTCCCCAGGAGAGGAGGTGAAACAGGCTGACGTCGTGCTCCTGGGTTACCCCGTCCCTTTCCACCTGAGTCCTCACATTCGCAGGAAGAACCTGGAGATTTATGAGGCTGTGACATCTCCAAGAGGCCCTGCCATGACCTGGGTAAGGAAACGGCAGGGGTGTGGGGGGGTGGTCCTCACAGCCACCCCAGCCCTCCCCCACTAGCCTCCGTCTCCCCTCCCTATGTGCTTTGCCCCAGCATGTCCTCTGACCTCTGACCCCAGAGCATGTTTGCCGTGGGCTGGATGGAGCTGAAGGACCCCTGGCGGGCGCGGGACCTCCTGGAAAGATGCTTTGCCCACATAGCTGAGCCCTTCAAGGTAGCTGGGTCTCCATGTCAGCTCACGTGCTTGTGTGCCTGGTGCGGGGAGCTACACACCCGCCTCCCGCTGTGGCCCTGGGGGGCAGGAGTGGGAGCACAGCAGGGGCAGGTTCCTGGGGACACATGCCTGACCCTTGGAAGCAGGGGCAGCAGCTCCCGGGGGCCCATATCCTGGGAGTCCGGCCACGAACTGCCTTGGCACGTGCAGGTGTGGACGGAGAATGCAGACGGGTCGGGCGCCGTGAACTTCCTGACAGGCATGGGGGGCTTCCTGCAAGCGGCCCTCTTTGGATTCACAGGGTTCAGGTGAGTGCATGTCTGGCCCAGAGCAGTCCCCCCCCCCCCCCCCGCCCCGCCACCCCGCCCGCTCTCATGAACAGCTTCCCTCCCCCCAGGATCACCAGCGCTGGCGTGACCTTCGACCCCATATGTCTGGCTGGGGTGTCTGGAGTGTGCATCTGTGGCCTCTCTTACCAGGGGAACAAGCTGGACTTCTCCTTCTCCAAGGGCTGTGTGACAGTTGAGGTCAAAGCCCGGGCGGGACCCTGGGCCCCACCCCTGGAGGCTGAGCTGTGGCCAGCACACACTCGCCTCCCCCTGCTCCCAGGTAGGCGCCGCCCAGACTCCCCCAGGGGTGCGGAGCAGGTGAACCACCAGGGTGAGGGTAACCCCAGCCATGTGCCCCCACTCCCTGCAGGGCACAAAGTCTCCTTTCCCTGCTCAGCTGGACGGATACAAAGGTCAGCCCCAGAGGCGGCAAGTTCTGCTCCAAGAGTTTCCTAGGAGAGTTTTTGAAGATGCTAGGCACCGGCCCCAAAGCCACAGGAACCCCGTGGGACGCGGCTGGGTCCTCCATCCCCACCAGGGCCCTCACCCTGGCGCTGTCGTGGGTCGTGAGCCCTGCACCTGAACAACCTGGGCTGCGGGGCTGTCTCCTGGGTCCTGGGATCTGGCCTCCCTCTGTGGGTACCCCCAGCCGGCTGCAGCCAGCCCCCACCCTCAGGGCCTGCTGGTCCCCTTCCTCCCACCCACTCCCCACCTGGCAGCCCGGCTCACAGGCTCCAAGGAAAGTCTGAGTTCATTGGCCCCAAGTTGAGGATGGTCCGCCTCTAGCCTGAGCCCCCCCCCACCCTAACCCTCCCTGGCCTGCAGCTTCCTCGTGGCCTCCCACTCAGCCACATCTGCGCCTGCCTGTCTGGGCTGACACCTGCACCTGTACCTTCCCCAGGACACCCCAGGGTGGGGCCAGGGTGTGGTGGACGCTCTCCGGAGAAGGCAGAAATGGGCAGGGTAGCCAGGCGGGGAGCCTGAGGCACGGTCCCCCGTGGGTTCCCTGGGACTCTCAGTTACAGACCAGAAAGCAACTTCATGTGTCATACAGACGAGGTCAGGCATGGCTGAATCCAGGTGCACTCAGCTCCTCAGCCCATGGCTCCTCCAGCCCTGCGGCAACTTCAGTGGGTCTCCGCCACGAGCCTTTCCTCAGCCAAGAAGAGAGGGGGCGGGGTGCAGAACAGGACCCCGCATCTTCCCTCTGACCAGCCAGAAGGACTGGGGCCGAGGGTGCGTGGGTTGAAGGCCACCGGCCTGGGCCCATCTGTCCAACAGGCTGCCTCTCCGCCTGGGGCCTCAGCCCCTTGGTTGACACGTCCCCCCGGGGTCTTTGGGGGTTTCTTGAGAATGAGGTGAGATGGTACCACTGCCAAGATTTGGGCGAGGCCGCGCACCTGTGCCAAGTCTGCCTGAGGAATTAAAATCCCATGCTGGGACAAGTGCGTCTGCGATCGGGAGCTGGTGGTCTCCTTCCCTCTGAACAGGAGGGCTGCCTGAGGGACAGGGCAGGTCGGGAAGTGCAGTCCCACGCCATATGGTGGGTCTCCCACCCCCTTCCCCTATCCTCCCTCCGTTCTTGGTGGAGAGTTGGTCCAAGTTCTCCAGGAAGCGGCCACTGGGCATCCCAGCTGTAACGGACAGAGCCATGTGGGAGTGGGGGCGTCAGGGACCCAGAGCCTCGTGTCGGTTCACCATGGGGAGCAGCACGAGGGAGGAGGGACGGCCTCCGAGGGAGCTCCGCCGGCCCAGCTGCAGATCCACGTGGATGTCCGTGCTGGTCCCTGAGAGCAGGTGGCCTCAGAGCCTGAAGCCAGCACCTTGGCAGGGCTCGTCCGGGTCCCCAGGGCACTCCCTCAACGGTCAGCTGCAGGCAAAAGCTGAGGCCGACCTGCGAGAGCGGGGTGTGGCAGCCGGGACCATCCTCATAGAGCAGATGCTTGTTCCCACAGCCCTGGAGCAGCTGCGGGCACAGACATCACAGGTGGGCTGGTGGGGGACCCTGCCCTCACAAGGTGCACACAGCCTGACACTACTGCCCGCAGGCCACACATGTGCACCTGCACCTGGGCGCAGAGAGAGCTGACCCTCTGGGGTACCGTGGCGAGGTGGTGGGGCACAACGGTCAGGGGTCCATGGCAGCCAACTGCCTCAACTTAATCAGGGCCCCTCAGTCTGCCCGGGAGATGGCCTGGGAGAGGGCGGGCCACCGACACGCTCTGTGTCCTTGGCACTGGGCACAGGCCAGACTGTCTCTGTTCCCCACACCAGATGTGGGGACCGGCAGACTGTCCCATGCTTAGGGACACGTACCTGGTGACAGGCAAGCTGATCCCCGCTCCCAACCCATGCGTCCAGCCCCGGTTGTCCCCTTCATGAGCCAAATCTGGAGCACAGGATTGGTGCTGTGTCCACCCTGTCCCAGCACTGGCACACTGCCCTTATCCCTGGTCCAGTGTGGGAGCAGCATCCAGCGTGGGCCAGTGCACCACCTCTGGCCCCAGGCCCTAGGCAGCACACACCCCTGCCCGCACGGGCTGGCTTGGAGCAGCGCTCACTCCGGCACGGGGCTGGGATGCTGCTGCTGCTGCTGCTGCTGCTCCTGCCACGTGGCCAGGATGCCACCTCTGCTCGGGCACCGTGCGCGCAGCTAGGCCAGCTGTTGGCTGTCACAGAATGGGGGTGCTCTGAGGCTCCAAGGGTAGCAGCTGGACAGACCCCCACACCCAACCCAGGCAAATGGGCCGGCAAAGGGGGCTCCCTGGGTGGGGTACTCAAAACCCCGACCGCCCTGCTGTTAAGGCCCCTGCAATTAGCCTGCCCTGTCATTGGGCCGGCCACAGAGAGACCTAAGGGACTTGGTCCCAGCCGCACGGGGTGTGTGCGTGTGTTCAAGCAAAACCCATCTTTGCCAGGCTCTGCCGGCTTCCAGGAAGGCAGAGAAGGTGCGCAAAGGGGGTGGGGGCACGAGGACGTGTGCCCCAAGAATGCCCAGAAGGTGCCCCCGCCGTGTTCACTCCCTGCCCAACTCCGTGTGTGTATGTGAGGTATGTGTGCGAGGGTCATGATTGTGGGCTTGTGTGTCTTTGTGTCCAGCCTCCCTGTGCCAGGAGGGAGGGAACCCACGGTGGGGACCAAAAACTAAAGGAATGCAGGCCTCACAGGGACAGACAGAATGACCCAGAGAAGGAGGCTGGCCCTCGCCTGACCCACCAACAAAAACATGCAGGGTGAGGACAAGCAATGTCCCCTTTGGGGCTCTGGCTTAACGCAAGTGCACTCCCAGATAGGGAAGGGCACACATGTGCTGGAAGAGAGGCCGCTAAACCACAGTGCCCAGCAGGGCAGCAGAGATCAAAAGCCCGAGTTCTAAAATACGCAGGCGTCCCCACCCCAGAAGCCACAAGCCTCCCAGCGCCAAGTGAGGGCAGCAGTCAAGTCGGGGCAGGGACAGCAGACAGAACAAGTCACCCTAGCATCAGGCTGCGTAGTCCAGGGGGATTTAGTTTGCGTGGTCCCCGGGGTGGTTCCTCTCAGGAAGAAACCCTCTCCCACCCCAGCAAAAAGCCCAAGAGACAGCTTCTGGAACCGGGTGCTTTTAATTATGAAACCAAGCCTGAAGGAGTCTGGTTTGAGGAGAGAGGGTCCAGCCTGGGCACAAGGAGGTAGGGGAGCGGGGACCATCATGGCTGGAGTTGAGGCCACTGGGGTCCAAACAAGGGATCTTTGGGGTCAGCATTAGGTGCCCAGGATGAGATGGTGGAGATAGGGTTCCAGGGGGTCAGGGTGGAGTCCCCGGAGCAGGGCCCTGGGATTTGGTCCTGGGGTCAGGGTCCGTAGGCAGGATGCAGACAAGGCCCAGCCCGTCAGTCATAGTCCGAGTCATCGAACTTGGTGCTAAAGAAGGCAGCGGAGTCCTTCGCCAGCCGCGACAGGTGTAGCGCGCCTGTCACCACCAGCGCCAGCAGCAGCAGCGGTGGCACCAGCGCCCACATCATGGCCAGGATGTTGTAGCACTTGGCTTTGGACCCCAGACGCCGGGCTGCCTCCAGGTCTCCAGCCACCTTCTGGTCCCGGGCCTGTGGACCAGGGGCAGGGCCAGGTCTCTATGTGCCCTGGGGGCCCTGCCTCCTCCCACTCCTCCTGTGGACCCAGAGGCCATCCTGGGCCAGCCTCAGCCTCCAAGGACCCTCTGTGGGTGGAGAATCCTGGGATGCAGAGGACCCTGAGGAGAAGCCGGAGGGCTTTTGGTAGCAGGAGCCCCCAGCATGTGAAAAGCTGTTTGATGAAAGAGACCCCCTTGGGTAGCCCCCGACCACCTCTGTGCTCTTCTGGATGGACTAGACCCCCCCTCAGGACCATAGCCCTGCCTCAACGGAGAAGCCTTCATGAGGCAAAGAGCTTGTCCACTGCTTGGCTAAGGGAGTGGCCTTCTCACAGGCGTCACCCCCTGGAGAGCCCCTCCCCCCAGGAGCCTCTGGGGCCCTCTGGAAAAGCAACCCCCTCCGGAGAGACTCCTGCCTGCCCACCTGGATGGAGTAGCCACCCCCAGAGCCACCCCCCCTCGCCCACCTGGATGGAGTAGCCACCCCCAGACCCCCCTGCACAGGCCCACCTTGATGGAGTAGGCCAGCGCCAGGAAGCCGAGGCAGCACAGGTTCAGGTAGAGCGTGCTGAACACCGACCAGATCAAGTGGTCTCGAGGTGGGGGTCTGGGCGCCCCCAGGGTGAGGGCCGTGTGGGCGGCGCCGTCTGCCTTGTGGGCCGTCGGGGCCCGGGGGTCCTCGCGGGGGTACGACGTGTCCATGGGTTCCAGCGCCGTCTCCTCCTCGCTCGGGCTCCGGCTTCGAGGGTGGGCGCCCCGGGACGCTTATAGCCCCGCCGCCCCCTCCCGAAGCCCGGCCCGGCGCCGCCCGCTAAATATAACGACAAATTACAGCTCTGCGCGGCCGAGAGCACGGCCTCGCCCCGCCGCCCCCCAGCCCCCATCCCCCGCCGCGTGAAACCCTCCCCCGCACCGGAGCCCCAGCCGAGCCCCTGCCCCGCGGCCAAGAGGAGTCGGAGGGGCCATCTCGGGGCTGCGGGTGGGGACGTGTCGCCTCAGCTGCGGAGGAGGGTTGCAGACTGGGCTCTGTCCCCAGAACCCAGAGTTCGGGCTTGGCCATCCCGGGATCTCCTGGGCTCACCAGCGTCCAGCCTTGGCATCCCAGACGTCCCTGCCCCTGTGCTGGTGGGAGGACACGGGCCCCAGCAGGAGGGAAGCGGGGCTGAGGCATGGAGGGGGTTAAGCGGGGGAGGAGGGGGGACCCTAGCACCAGCGGTACCGCCGCTGTCGCTGTCAAGTGCGGACCCCCAGCTCTCTCTGAGCTCTGCTGTGCGCCCGACTGCCCTGGCCGCGGCCAGACAGCTGCTTCTCAGCCTCCGTGGCTGGTTCCTGTTGCCCTCCCCAGTCCACCGAGGTTTGGAAGGATGAGCTCAGGGCTCTGTTCTGGGCTCCCTCTGGAGGGCCCAGCAAGCCCTGGGCTGTCAATGCCACCCGTGCGCCACTGACATTTACAACAAGGGGCCAGAACTCACTGTGGACCCCAGCTCATATACTGACAGAAGGGCTCCCCCGCCTCACAAGAGACCTCCGGTTTCTGTCCCCCAACTGTTGGGTTGGCGGGCTCTGGGAGTGCAGGAGGAACAATAGAAATGACCTGCAGTGCCAGAGGCTCCCGAAGTGCAGGAAGAGCATGGAAATGACCGCTGGGGGGTCTCGCCAGGAAGAGCATGGAAATGACCGCTGGGGGGTCTCGCCGTCTTCCAGCCTACCCCCCCACCAACCCTTGACTTAACCCTTGACTCTCCCACCAAAAGGATGTATGCCCAGGTCGCCTCTCCATAGGTAACCCGATACCTATGCAGGAGACAGATCAAAGACCCCGCCAACTCCCTCCCAGGGTGACTTCCCCCACTCTGCTTTCCAGAGTCAGGGAACCTCGCCCGAGGTGCCCACCTCCTCCCCATGCAACTTTCTTGGCTCCCCTTCTCCTGAGCCCTGATACTTCACCGGAGAGAGCCTTTAATAAGCCTTGCCTTGCACCCACTTCGCCTGGTGTCGTGTTTATCTCGCCTATAAAACATTACACCAACCTCCTGTCTTCCTCAGCTGTGGTTGTTTCAAAAAGCACCACAGACTGGGTGCCTCATAAACAATAGAAATTATTTCCCACAGGTCTGGAAGCAGGAAGTCCCATCGGGGGCCAGCGTGGGCAGGTTCTGGTGAGACCTTCATCCTGGTGGCCTTCCGCTGACTTCTCAGTGTGTGCTCATGGGCGAGGGAGTTCTGTGGGTCTCAGAAACAACATGAGGGCTCTGCCTCATGACCCCATTACCTCCCAAAGCCCCCACTTCCTGCTACCAACACTTTGGGCATTAAGATTTCAAGATACAAATTTTGGAGGACAAAAACCAGGGCCCCAACAGAGAGTGTGACTTGGGCCTGCCATGATTCCTAGGACCCATTATGTCCTACCAGTAAGAGGGGCCAGGATGATGTTTTGCCTGTTGAGGTATTGTGATTTATATGAAGAAATACATATTTCTCCATCCTGGTTTCTGGCACACAACCCCTAAAATCCTTGGCATTTCTGAAGGGATAAAGGTGTCTCTTGTTACGTTAATGAGGTGGCTTCGGAACTCTCATCTACGGAGGAGGGCTGGCTGCCAGGAGAGCCGACCAAGGGATCAGAGGGCTGGTTCCAGCCCACCCTGTGACCTCTGGGATTGGCAGCGGGGCTGAAGACCGGGTTCCATCGCCAAAGGCCAATGAGTTACCCGTGGCTGAGTAATGAAGCCTCCATAAAGCCCCAAGGACAAGGTTTTGAGAACTTCGGGATGGGCAACACGTGGAGACCCGGGGGGAGGGGTTTGCCCGGCAGGACCACGCATGTTTCCCCAGACCTCACCCTGGGCATGTCTGTCGGGCTGTTCCTGACTTGGATCCTTTTGTAATCCGCTGGGGATCTAGTAAGTGAAATGTTTCCCTGAGTTCTGTGAGCTGCTCTGACGAATGACTAGAACCAAGAAGTCACAGGAACCTCGGATTTACAGCCACTTGGTCAGAAGCCCAGGTGACAGCCCCGCCGTGTGCCTGGCCAGGAAGTGGGGGAAAGAGGACAGTCTCCTAAAGCTGAACCCTAACCTGTGGGATCTGACATTACCCCTGGGTAGATAGTGACCACACTGCTGGCATCCAGCATTTGCTTAGTACTCTCTGGGCAGTCCCCCACGCATTGGAATTGGGTTGTTAAACTTAAAAATAAAACTGCCAGTTATTTTACCCTCAAAAGGGTTTATCTGGGAATAGCAGAAAATTGCAATTCTAGAAAAACAAGCTATGGCACAACCATAGATAAGTCCCCAGAAAAGAGCCAAGCTCTTTTATAGGTACAGGGGTGGAGTTGGGAGGCTCAAACTAGAAGTCCCTTGGAGAGAACTGGAAGCCGCCAGCGTAGTGGCTTCTCTCTAGTTGAATTGTGATCAGCGCTTCGCGGTTGGGCTCGGCTCTCATTGGCTGAACTGTGCTGGCCTTGGCGGGGTGGTGCTCCCATTGGCTGAGCTGTGACGGGCTCTCCTGGGCTGCGTTGTGCTCCCATTGGCTGGGCTCGGCCCTCCCTCACTGGCTGGGCTCTCGTCTCTTTGGGCTGGGCTCCGCCCTCATTGGCCCGGCCCGGACGGGCGCGGCCGCCCCGTCCCACCGCGGAGGCGGGGGCTGCGCGCAGGCGGTGGCGGCGGGAGACTGGCGGCGGCTGCGCGGGACGTAGGGCCGCAGGGGCAGGACAAAAAGCTTTACTTCCTGGGCTGGGCCCGGGGTCCACCAGTCGTCTCGGATCCCTGGGTTTCCAGACCCGGAGAAGGCCTCCGGGCGCTGCAGGGGCGGCGGGAGCCAGGCTGCGGAGCTGGGGATCGGGGCTGGAGGGAGGCCGCCCGCAGACCGAGGGTGCGCGTCCCGTCCAGGCCGAGACCGTCCCCTCCCGTCGCAGAGGCGCTCCGCGGCCCGGATTCTGCGGCCCGCGCCGAGCTCGGCCGGGGTGAAGTGAAGCCCGGAGAAGCCTGGACCCCGTCCACCGCAGGAGCCCGAAGTCACCCATGCTCAGGGCACAGCCCGCGGCCAGTCCCGGCGCGCGGGAGAGGCACCCACCTCCCCGATCAGGGACATGTCGGTGGCGGGGGATGAGCCGCGGTGGAAGGGGCACCCCCAGACCCTGCGGAGGGCAGCCAGTCAGGACTTGGGCCCCGGCAGCGCTGGGGCGGCCCCGCACAGCCCCGCACAGCCCCGCGGCGGCTTCACTCTGGGTGTGTACACAGGCGGGGTTGATGGGGACCGCTCCTGGGGCACAGTGGGTCCACAGGACAGCGGACCTCTGGGAAGTGACCTAAAGGTCATGTGCTGCCGCAGCTGGCGGCCAGATACAGGCCAGGCCTCGGCCCGAGCCCACCCGCCCCACACGTAACACAGGGCAGAGTACAGGGGGCAGTGGGGCACATGCTCTCAGAGGCAGGATGGGGAATCTGTGAAAACACGGCACCCACACACAAGCGCTTTATTGACTGCAGCGGTAGACTGACGCGGACAGAAAAGGCTGCCGCCGGGAGACAGCCTCAGGCCACGGGCAGCTCCTAGTAGCCTCCATGCTGTCTGACCATCTCGGAAATCATCTGCGGAATCATCAGCGATCCAGTGGCAAAAAGGATGATGAACATGAGGGTCAGCAGGAGGCCCAGGACCAGGGCACAGACGTTCAGGCACTTGGCAGTGGAGGCATAAGTCTGGGCCCCAATCACATCACCCACCATCTTCCGGTCCCTGGACTGCGGGGGAGAGATGGAGGGTGGGGTCAGGACAGGGTCCTCGGGTGCCTCCTCCCCCACCCCGGGGTGGTCCCTGCCCAGAGCAGCAGGGTCCACGTGCCCTTCACCCTCCCATTCCCCAGAGCCTGAGCAGGACCCCCTCACTGCCGCCGCGGGCCCCTCCCTCCTGGGGCCTCCGCCTCCTTCCTCAGCCTCTCAGCCTCTCAGGGGACCCCAGGCCTTGTCCTCCCTCTGCTTTGGCCCCTTCCCTGGCCTCACTCCCCAGGCCATGGGTGGGGGCGGTTTCCTGTGAGCTCCTTTGTTCTTTCTGGGAGAGCCTTAGAGCCTCCCGTGCATCCCAGGGCTGTGACTTCCAGCACTGGTCAGTAGGGGAAGTCCTTGGAATCCTGGGGACAAAGGCTGCTCATGGCCATCCCCAGGCCCCCTCCTGCAGCCTCACTGCAAACACACGTGCGTGCACACACTCGCTCACATCGTACAGTCAGTCACATGCACACATACACACACAGTCTTGTACCCGCACGCACCAGCGCGCACACACATGCACGCCCTCTGGCCAGGCAGACCCCCGCGGGCTCACTGCTCCTGCACCTCCCGGGAGAGCCCCCCCCTGCCCACGCACCTTCACAGAGTAGGCAAAGGCCACGAAGCCCAGGCAGCACCAGTTCAAGAAGATGGTGTTGAACAGGGACCAGACGATGTGGTCGGGCACGGCTGTCTCACCACGGATATTGATCACGGTGGTGGTCACGGGAGCCGAGCTCTGGGGGGCCCCGAGCACAGCCACCTCGTGCTCCTCCTTGAGCATCTCGTAGGTCGGGGGGACGCCGGCGTGGGTGCCAGGGAAGAAGGGCTGGGCGTTGTGGCTCATGGTGCGGACGCGGGTATTATACTGTGATCTGGGCCTTCCCTTTCCCCTGTAGTTTCCATTTCTCCAAAGTTTCTATTTCCTGCTGTTTCCAAAGTTGGGAACTGGCCAGGATCCCAGAGGGCGGACCAATGCCTGAGTGTCCGGTTACAACAGGGCCAGCTAGAGGAGCGTCCTGGCCCAGGCACTCTAACTGGGCCTGGGTAGCTACCCCACTTCCCTATTTAGAGATGTGGGTGGGCCCTGGGGTCTTTTTCAGCCTGGGACTGTCCCCACTGTTTTAACAGTTTCCTACAGTCTCAGCTTATTAATAACTGGTGTTGTGGTTGACCCGCTCTGGTGGTTCTTACTGTGATCACAAGAAGCCCTTCAGCTACAACGACCAGCAAACCTGAAAACACTTTTAAATCAGAGACTGGAAACTACACAGCACAGTTGTGGCCACGAACTAGGAGGGGGTTGGACGGAAGAGAGGCGGTGGAAGGGGTGGGAAGCTGGACTAAAGGAGCACCTGACACCCCAGGGAGTTCAGAATAGAACAGCAGGAAATCTGGGCCCAAACAGTACAAAATCTACCAAGATCTTTCCCATGTGTCCACTTTATCTTGGCATGAGGCTGACAATCTGCTTCCTTGAGATGGCCGACCCTGAAATGGGGCCTCTGATTAGTCAGGCACTTGCTGTACAAGGAAGGGAGGGGGAGGGGGGAGGGGGGTTCCAGGAGGGTAGACAGAGGGAGGGAGAGAGAGGAAGCATGAAGAGCTGCTGACTTCAAGGGGAGCCCTGGGACTGGCCCGGCCCCACTGCTGGGACCCCGGCAAGCCTGGCTGCCCCAGAGGGCAAGGTGCCCCTGGAGAAGGGGTTTCCACCCTGACACCCGCCTGTGGCCGTCCGGGCTTCTCCAGCCTCTCCAGGGTGACTGTGGGAGTAGGTCCCCCACCCACCCCCTGTGGGGCCTCAGACAGGAACACCCGCCTGGGGCCAGCTCCTCCTGCACAGGGCAGAGGATGGCCCCCACCCCCACAGGCAGCCTCCAACGAAAGCTCCCACCCAATGCCCAAGGGTCCCTGGTGGCGGGGAGACCCTCCCCAGGGCCCTGGGCAGCTGCTCCAACCTGCAGGGCCCGGCCAGGTGGGGTGGAGGGACTGAGGCCTTCCGCTCAGGCTTTCTGTCCCTGGGGCTCAGCCGCCAGGTCTGACGACTGGCTTCTGCAGTCAGTCCACAGCCCAGAGCTCTGTCCCTCCCCCAGGCCACTCGAGGGCTGTCCCTGCCCCCAGGGGAGCAAGGACAGAGCAGGTGGGCAGGAGGAGGCAGCTGCACGAGGTGGCCCTGTCTGGATCCGCCGGAGGGGCTGGGAGGTGTGGGTCTCCACCAGCCGCACCCACAGAGACAGGATCCCGGGTCCTCCCCCCAGGCCCTGAGCTGCCCATTCCCCCTAGCACCAGTGTGCCCGCACCCCTGAGCGTCAGGGAGCCCCACCCTAGGGACCAAGGGTGTTCTGGACACGGGATGTCCTTGGGTCGGGGACCCCCATCCTAGGGCCCTGGTCCCGCTCTCGTTCCCAGCAGGGGGCCGGAAACCAGCACAACCTGAGGACAGGCCCTGGCCCCTCAGAGCCCCACAGCTGGGCAGGGTGTGGGGAGATGGGCTGAGTCTCGGGGCAGGCTAGGGACTCCGGCAGCGCCCCCCACCCCCAGGAGACGTCACAGCACCATCACACGCAAGTGCACTTTATTGAACTCAGCTGTAGCCAGGCAGGTCTGCAAACACAGTGCAAAGGGCTGGGTGCTAAGGGGCAGGGCCAGAGGCCCCGGAGCAGGGCCAGCAGCACGTGGTGGATGATGGGGTCCTTGGCCATGAGCTCTTAATGGTAGCCACCACTCTCCTTCATAACCTTTAAAATCATACTGTAGGCTGTAGTATAGGCAATCACCAGAAGAACAACAGATACAGTGGTCAGCAGGAGGCCCAGGACCAGGGCACAGACGTTCAGGCACTTGGCGGTGGAGGCATAAGTCTGGGCCCCAATCACATCACCCACCATCTTCCGGTCCCTGGACTGCGGGGGAGAGATGGAGGGTGGGGTCAGGACAGGGTCCTCGGGTGCCTCCTCCCCCACCCCGGGGTGGTCCCTGCCCAGAGCAGCAGGGTCCACGTGCCCTTCACCCTCCCATTCCCCAGAGCCTGAGCAGGACCCCCTCACTGCCGCCGCGGGCCCCTCCCTCCTGGGGCCTCCGCCTCCTTCCTCAGCCTCTCAGCCTCTCAGGGGACCCCAGGCCTTGTCCTCCCTCTGCTTTGGCCCCTTCCCTGGCCTCACGTGCCATCACAGGGGAGCAGACTTTGAGTACCTTTTGCTTCTTTTGCACCAGACTTGAGGTCTGAATCCACCGTGTGAGGTTGGAGTATCCCCACTTGGGCTGGGAGGGAGAACTCCTTGGGGACAGTGGGGACATGGGCCGACCCTGCCTGTGCAGCCTCAGCCTGGGCTCTCCCTGGGAGCGGTCCCAAGCACACACGCACACACGCACACACTCACACTGGTACACACACGCACACCCTCGGGCTTCCCACACCCTGCGCGCCCTCTGGCCAGGCAGACCCCCGCGGGCTCACTGCTCCTAAACCTCCTGGAAGAGCCCCCCAGCGCCCCCAACCCGCACACGCACCTTCACAGAGTAGGCAAAGGCCATGAAGCCCAGGCAGCACCAGTTCAAGAAGATGGTGTTGAACAGGGACCAGACAATGTGGTCGGGCACGGCTGTCTCACCACGGATGTCGATCACGGTGGTGGTCACGGGAGCCGAGCTCTGGGGGGGGCCCAGGATGTCCACCGTGTTCTCCTTGACCATCTCCGGCTCTGAAAGGAGCAGCTGTGTCCTGGCTGACACAGAGCGGGGAAGTGGGCTCTTGATGCAGAGACCGAGTGGGTGAGTCTGATGCGGGGACAGTGCTCAGGGGCCCTCCCCACCGAGGGCAGGTTTTTGGCTTCTCAGAAGTTTCTCTTTCCTGGTGTTTTGTAATTGGTGACTTGGCTGGCACTAGGTGGGCCAACCACGGGGTATCAGTTTCCACCAGCGCAGGGTGGCACAAAGGGCTGTGTGCTGCTTAATCTTCACTTTCTTTTACTGTAACTGATGGAAGTCGTATTTTATAGAACTTGGCTTTTTAACCCATGTAACGTGCAAAACAGAGTTTGCCGTTTTATCCATTTCACAGTGTGTCAGTGGAGACACACTTGGTGTGCGACAACCATAACTACTATTTAGTTGCAGATCATTTTTATAACCAAAAATAAGCCCCATCCGGATCACTGACTCACTCGCCATCTCCTGGTCCCCTGTGTCTGGCATTCCCTTTATCTGTTGGAATCTCTCTGCATTTCTCTCTTTCTGTCGCATGCTCTGGGAGAGGCTGCTTTCCCGTCGAATAATGTTTTCACTAATGTTGTCTTAGCGTCTGTCCATACTTCTTTCCATCTTACAGCCACATGATGCTCCGTCCTGTGGGTAGAAGACCTTTCTCACCCAGTAGTGACTTGCTGGACACTTAACAGTCTCCACTACTTGGCCGCTCTGAGTTCCGTTGTGCCCATCCCCCGCTCAGCACCTATTTCTCCATCTGCGGAACAGCCCCGGTGTTTTCCCCACCGGCTGCGTGGCCACTTCGGAGCGGCTGCAGCTCCAGGACTCCAATGTGGGTGCGTCCCTGTCAGGCTGTGGGCCTCGCTCGCTCTGTTCCAGTGTCCTGGTCTCAGCAGGATGCGCTGTACGCATGGCCTGCTGTGGGGGTCTGTCACGCCAGGGTGAGGCCTTAGCCCTTCACCAGCCCCCCTGCCCCGGCCGGCGACCTTTCTTTCCTGGCTTAGGGTGGATGGGAAGGCCAACAGGGCTGGGCAGGGTCTCTCCATCCCCCACAGTGGCTGGGCTCTTCCCGAGGCCGTGTCTTTGCTCAGGAAGACAGAACGCTCCAGGCGTATTTCAGAGCACTGGCGTTCCATCTCCTGCCAGAAGCAGGAGGGCATTTTCCTCTGTTCCTCACTCCGAGAACACGGTGGGTCTCCCTTGAGCTATGGAAGTTTTATCCCTGGACTTGGTCTCCCGAAGTCTCCCCCAGAGAATCAGTGCCTTCGGGGGCTCCTGGTTTGCAAGCCCCTCTTCTCACCCGTTTCTCTGGTGTGGGGCTCTTTACCCTGTGCCTTCTCAGAGGGAGCCAAGACGAGTTCTCCATTTTCAATTTCTGCACCTGCTCTCCTGTTGCCAAGCCGGGAGTGAGAATCTCCAGGCTCCTTAGGTGTAGGGCTGGAGACCAGACGTTCTGTGTTGAACTGTTAGATTTCAGTGACTATCCTTTCCTTTGATTGATTTTTCCTCTTTATAAGAATAATGTCTCTCTCCAGTATGGTACTGGCACAAAAACAGACACACAGACTATTGGAATAGAATAGAGAGCCCAGAACTGGACCCTCAACTCTATGGTCAACTAATCTTCGACAAAGCAGGAATGGATGTTCAATGGAAAAACGACAGGCTCTTCAATAAATGGTGCTGGGATAATTGGACAGCCACATGCAGAAAAATAAAACTGGGCCATTTCCTTATACCACACACGAAAATAGACTCAAATTGGATGCAAGACCTAAATGTGAGAAAGGAATTCATCAAAATCCGTGAGGAGAACACAGGCAGCAACCTCTTCGACCTCAGCCGCTGCAACTTCTTCCTAGAAACATCGCCAAGGGCAAGGGAACTATACAAAAATGAACTATTGGGGCTTCATTCATCAAGATCAAAAGGTTTTGCACAGCAACGTTGTCTTTTGGTCAAAACCAAAAGACAACTGACATAATGGGAAAAGATATTTGCAATCAACATATCAGATAAGGGCTAGTATCCAAAATCTATAAAGAGCTTATCGAACTCAACACCCAAAGAACAAATAATCCAATCAAGAAATGGGCAGAGGACATGAACAGACATTTCTGCAAAGAAGACATCCAGATGGCCAACAGACACATGAAAAAGTGCTCCACATCACTCGGCATCAGGGAAATACAAATCATAACTGCAGTGAGATGCCACCTCACACCAGTCAGAATGGCTAAAATCAACAAGTTAGGAAATGACAGATGCTGGCGAGGATGCGGAGAAAGGGGAACCCTCCTGCACTGTTGGTGGGAATGCAAGCTGGTGCAGCCACTCTGGAAAACAGCATGGAGGTTCCTCAGAAAGTGGAAAATAGAGCCACCCTATGACCCAGCAATTGCACTACTGGGCATTTACCCTAAAGATACAAACGTAGTCGCTCTCGCCAGCAAGAACGACCCGCAAACGTGATGAGGAGCAAACTTCTTTATTAGCGTCTCTTTTTTCTCTCTTTGTTCTCCCCCCTACAAGCAAGTTCTGGCAATATATACATGTAGGCGGTCCAGCCCAACTATCCAATCACAGCCCCGTGCACGCGGTCTCCTCGTGGACCCTTACGTAACCACAGAGGGCTCTATTGTTCTCAAGCAGTAATCATGCGTTTCTCTCTTGGCTCCTGGTGCTGTTCATGTGTCAGCCACGAGCGCACCCATACCCTACCTAGCCAATCATTCTCACTTCCTCATTCTTCAGGCATTTTCGTCTACGTGACTCCTTGCATCTGCTGGATGGCTCTCCACACGTAGTGATCCGTAGGGTCACGTGCACCCAAATGTTTATAGCAGCAACGTCCACAATAGCCAAACTATGGAGAGAACCTAGATGTCCATCAACAGATGAATGGATCAAGAAGATGTGGTCTATATACACAATGGAATACTATGCAGCCATCAACAGAAATGAAATCTTGCCATTTGCGACGACCGGTGTGGATGGAACTAGAGGGTATTATGCTGAGCGAAATAAGTCTATCAGAGAAAGACAATTATCATATAATCTCCCTGATATGAGGAATCTGAGAGGCAGGTGGGGGGTTGTGGGGGTAGGGAAGGAAAAAATGAAACAAGATGGGATCGGGAGGGAGACAAACCGTAAGAAACTCTTACTCTCACAAAACAAACAGGGTTGCTGGGGGGAGGGGTGTGGATGGGAAGCTGGGGACGGACACGGGGAGGGCGTGTGCTATGGGGAGTGCTGTGAAGTGTGTAAGCCTGATGATTCACAGACCTGCACCCCTGGGGCAAAGAATACATTATATGTTAATAAAAATAATTTTTCAAGAAGAACCAAGTCTATCTCTTTACTGATGTCCTCGGCTTTGTGTAGCTTTGCCTCCTTTGCGCCCTGGAGCAGGCTTTCCTCTAGCTCTCTGACCATGCTCCTAGGCTGTTCCGCGTCTTTTCCTGTGAGAGGCCACATCTGACTCTGACGTGCAATTCCTGTGGGCCGCTTTTTCTCCGGAGAACGGGCCATGGTTTCTCGGCTTGCTCTTCCGTTTCTGCTAGAACCTGGACAGTTTAGACCATATGCTGCAGCAATGCCAGGTCCCCCTTTCCGGGCTGGGGGCTGCTGTCTGCTGGCTCAGTACTGAGCGCCTGGTCTGATTCTTTCATTCTCCCCACGGCCCCCGCTCGGGGAGGCACAGTGGCGGCCTCGGCCCAGTCACTCTGCTGTACCCATGTGCCGGCAGGGCCTCCTGACCGCACCCCGCCGACTCCCCTGACTGCTCGCTGGCCCTCAAGCGGTTCAGCCAGGCCTTCCTGGGCGGAGTGCTCTGCACACGCGCCAGTCCAGTGCGGGCTGCGCTGAAGGAGCGTTTTCTGTTTTTCCTGACGTGAGGACTCAGACTGCTTATTCCACGGTCCGTTCCTGCAAAGGGGCTGACCTACAGCTGAGACTGAGTCTTCATGGGTCCCTGCCTGTCCTCCACCACGGCTGCACTGTTTCTGACACTGACCTTGGGTTTGAACGTCCCGTTCTATTGCAGAGGAAGCCAGTTTTATGGGAAGAGATTGGAACTATCTGCTTTGTGGCCTGTTTCTCTTGCCCAGCAAAACCTCTGAGCAGGTTCTTTGGAGCTGCAGGAGGGAACTTCTCTCTGAGGGGCCTCCCCTGCCCTCCAGGGGCTGAGCACTCTGTGGAGGGAAAGCCGCTTGCCTCCCTTGACTTCAAGAGCCTCCAGCTCATGACCCAAAGCAAGGACAGTCTGGGTCCCTACATGCCCAGTGCTTCAAGCCCCAGGCAGAGCCTCTGTTCCAGGACTGGGAGCTGCGCAGCAGGGTGCCCCAGTCTCGGACTTCGCTCACCGGGGGCTCAGCCAGAGGCAGCCAGGGAGGATGTGAAGTGATGAGGTCCTGCTCCTGCGGGATAGAGCCCTCCGGCTGACGCTGGGGGAGAGAGCCCTGTGTCCGGCCCTACGGTCCGGAGAGGACTCAATCCTGAGGACCTGGTGGGGCCAGGTGGGGGCAGAGTGTGATCTTGGCTCCTGCCGCGCAAGCTCTGACCCCTCTTTCTACATGTTCATAGCCGTTCCCGGTAGAGGTCTCTTCACCGGCTATTTGGTTTGGGGGCCATTTCCAGAGCCTCTACAGGGTCATTTGATGCAATTATCACAGGTTTGCCTGGGGACTGGGCTTTCATGCTGGAAGGCTGCCCCCAGAGCTTCTCAGAGGCATTTCCCTGTGGGCTGACAGCTTCCTGACCCAGAGCTCCAGAATCCTGGGCTCAGCGCAGGCAGGGCCACGCTGGAGAGGGTCTTGCTTCCTCTCCTCAGATTCTGAGACTGAGGCTGGGGCTGCCCCGACCCTTCCCTGCTTTCTAGCCGCTGCCTTCATCTTCAGGTTAAATTTCAGAACCCGGCAAGAATTTCTGCGAGTCATGGGCCTCATCTAGGAAATCAAGAGCTTTTTCTGTGAGCTGGACACGGCCCCCTGTGAGCGTCTCGGATATTTCCAGAAGGGCTGCCTTGCACGAGGAGACTGCTATCTCTCACTGTCGGTTCATTTCTCGTCTGTCCCAAGCGAGACAGGTGGAAACTGGCCCGGGTTGGAGAAAGCCTCACAGAACCCCCTCAGCCCCCTTCCTGTGTCAGGACTCCCTCGGGGGTTCCTGCTGGTGTGGGGTCTGTCAGCCCCCGGGGAAGGGGCTGCTGTGAGTGAGTGAGTCATGTGATTCTGGAGTCCAGGCTGTGCTGCCTTCCGGAGCCACAGCTCAGGGACGGACCAAGACCCCGCTCTTCCTGCAACTGCCGGAGACGGGGGAGGGACAGGTGGGAGGGACAGGCAGAGCGACCCCAGGCACTGACCTCCTCTGCAGGGTGAGGGCCTGGGTCGCCACCGGACTAGGGACCGCTGGAGCATGGGGCAGGTGTGGAGGGAGCTGACGGAGGTATTTCCTCTTGGGGCCTTGGGTTTTCCTTACACTCATTCATCCGTGAGTCGTTTATTTAATATTTTTGCATATCAGCTTAGTGTCTCTCTCCGAATATCCTCTTCCCTAAGGATTATATATTTTTTTAGTGTACATACATATACCAACAAAGTATTTCTGACTAGATCTATATTTTGACAATCTCTCCCGTCAAGGTGACCTTGAAGCCCAGCATGAGCAGGAAGTGAAAACTAGAGCATGCATGCAAATTACCAGAGTCTTGAAGGTGTGTCTCCCACCCCCAAAACCCCCTGGCAAAGGCTGGGTGATTTGCTGGTTCCAGCCTTAATCTCTGTGCACACAGGAGCTCACCACAAAAGTAACTGAGTGGAAACTCAGAGTCTACGCCCAGCACAGAACACAGGGCCTCCCAGAACCCGCGCAGGAGCCTCCCTAAACAAACAGCAACAGCAGCCAGAGTGGGCAGCAAAGCCCGGCGGGCGGGGGCCTGGCTTCCAGCACGGCCAGGTCGTGGGATTGAAAATGTCCGGTTTTCCAGTAAAATTCCAGACCAAGAGCCACAAACACACAGTCCACACACAGAGGGACACGTTCAGCAGAGTTGCCTTTGAGGGGAGAGACACGCCAGATGAAGATTTAAAATAGGATCGGGAAACCCCAAAGACACATCGAACAAGTTAAAAGGAAACGAGAACAGTGTTTCGCTAAGTGGAGACTATGAAGAAAGAGAGAAAACATTTTCAGAAGAATCCAGTAGAGATTCTGAGGTTGGGCAGCGTGCAAATGAACCGAGAATTCGCTGCGGGTGGAGAACACGCCCGACCGTCAGGAGTCAGCGAGCGAGCGCGGAGGTCGCTAACTGGCTAACTGGCTCGAGCGGAGGACGATGCGTCGGGCCTGAGAGGCCTGTGGGATGCCAGCCACGGTCCCACATGGTGAGAGGCCCCAGGGTGGAGGCGGGGGAAAGCACAGAACGAGCTTGTGAAGAAAGAATGGCCAGAAGCTTACCAAAATCGAAGAACAAATCCCCACTAATCCACATGTCCAAGAAGTTCCGCAAGTTCAAGGAATGACCCCAAAGAGATGTGCACGTAGATGCGTCACAGACTGTCCAAGAGATGTGCACGGAGAGGTGTCATGGACTGTCGAAAGTCAAAGACAAAGAAACTCAGGCACCCAGTCTCGGGGAGAGGGGCGTCTCACCGTCGTGCTGGCTGGCGTTGGCCCGTGACTTAGGAGGCCCTGCCTCTTCTTCTGTGTGCTCCCAGCCTTGAATGTTTTCCCTGGAGAAGTGTCTAACCCAACCCTTGGCCATTCTGAACCGGGTCATTTGTCTTTCCCTGTATTTGTGTCCTCTGTGCCCCCTTGAACCCGTCTGGAGATGGTGTGCGCTGACTCCTTCATCCGGCTCTTCCGACCCGTTGCTGTGCCGCAGTCCACCGCACTCCCCTAGTCCTGCTATTGCTGGAAGTCGGTGGTAGTGTCCCCACTTTCATGTCTGACTTTAGAAATCGGAGTCTTTTTTCTTCTCAGTCCGTCTAGCTGAAGGGTTGTCCGTTCTGCTGGTGTTGTCAACGAACCCACTTTTGGTTCGTCGATTTTTGTGGCACCTAAATGTCACCATTTCCTTCCTCCGGCCTTCATTTTAGTTTGGTCCTTGTTTTCTCTGGTTCCCACAGGGAAAGGCCTTGCCCTGGTCCTACTTCTCCTCTTCGTGTAGGAGTCTCTGCCTGAAGGAGTTCCCTCTGAGAGCTGTTTGCCTGCTTCCCAAAATGCTCATATGTTTGGGTTTATTTTCATTCATCTCAAAGCTCTTTTTGTCCATCTTGTGATTTATTCTTTGTTTTTCTGCTTATGCAGGGAATTTCCCTGCATTACTTCTTTTTTTTTTTTTTAAAGATTTTATTTATTTATTCGTCAGAGAGAGAGTGCGCACAAGCAGTCAGAGGCAGAGAGAGAAGCAGGCTCCCTGTTGAGCAAGGAGTCCGATGCGGGGCTCGATCCCAGGACCCTGAGATCATGACCTGAGCCGAGGGCAGAGGCTTTAACCCACTGAGCCCCCCAGGTGGCCCAACTGCTTTAATTCTGTTACAGAATTCTAACTGTATTTCATTGTGGTCAGATAAAACATTTTGTATGATTTCGAGCTGTTTTCGTTTATTGAGACTTGTTCTACGGCCTCGCATGTGTCCCATCTGGACAGTACGGCATGTGCCCGTAAGAATGTGCGATCCTCTGTTAGTTCAGTCGGGTTGTACTTGCTGTGAGACCACCCCACAGGACGAGAATGTCCCCCCACCCTCCCCAAAACTTCCGATCCCAGTGTTGACTGTGACGAGCCCCCAAGTCTGCCAAGAGGCTGAGGTGAGGCGTATTTCTCACATGATGACGCGATGATGCATTATGGGGAGAGCGAGGTGATCCCAGCAGGTCCACGAATGGCTTGAGGGGGCAGAGCAAGGAGGCTGCTCAAGGCTTTTCCTGTGGCTCAGCAACTGGGGCCGGGATGTGTTTGCCACGCGTGGTTTGGACTCGTCTCCAGCGCCAAAGGAGACAGCAGCCAGGCTTTACTGTCAGCGTGATGGAGGACAGAAAGGGAGGCCAAGGGTGAGGCTTGAAGCGATCAACAAACACCAAAAAATGGAATCAGGGGCGCCTGGGCGGCTCAGTGGGTTAAGCCTTTGCCTTCGGCTCAGGTCATGGTCTCAGGGTCCTGGGATCGAGTCCACATCGGGCTCTCTGCTCAGCAGGGAGCCGGCTTCCTCCTCTCTCTCTGCTGCCTCTCTGCCCACTTGTGATCTCTGTCTGCCAAATAAATAAGTAAAATCTTCAAATAAATAAAATAAAAATTTCTAAATAAATAAAGAAAAGAAAATTAGACTTTTATTATTTTTTTATTTTTCACAATAATTGCACTTCTAAAACAATACAAGGTAGCAACTTGGGAAACTGAGTCCACCCTCTCCCCAGCGGGACTGTTCTGCCCCTTCTGCTGTGGCCGCTCTCGGTTCTCTTCTCTGAAGTACTTCTGGTCAGTCTGTTTGCTTGGCCCCTGCGGCCACAGACGTCCTGCTGAAATCTGCGGAGAGCTCATGTTGGGACAGAGATTTCCCAAACTTCGGACACAGCGATCCTCTGTCCTGGGCCGCGCTGGGGCCTGCGGGGGCTCTCCTGGGCGTGAGCACCGCCCCACGTGCGCGCTTGGCTTCCGGAATCCCGGGAATATGTCGGATTTTGTCTCTTTTTTTCCGTTTTTAAGCTGAGACGACGTTCACCTAAGGGCGATGACCGTTCAGTGCCTTCACCATGTCGTGCCACCGCCACTCCTTCTAGTTGCAAAACTGTCACCAGCTCCGGGAACACCTACCCGCTGAGTAACCCCGCGGGGCCGCTGCGCGCTCCGGGCACCTCCGGGGAGCGAGAGCACACAGTAGCCGCCGTCTGTGTGCGCCTGTCCCGCGGGGTCCGTGCCAGCCGCGGCCTGAGTCGGGCCGGCCGGGGTCCCGCGTGCGCTCCGCGGCGACAGGGTCCCCCCCACCCCCGCCCAGGGCTCCCGGCCGCGCTGGGCCCCACGGCGGCGGCCCCTCGGGGCGACTCTGCGCCCCCGCGCGCCGAGGCTCTCCCTTCCCCGCGCCTCGCCGGCGCTCGCCATGCGCGGTCTTGCTGCGGGGGAAGTCGTGGACCCCCGCGGCGGTTTGGGTCGCGCTTCCCCGGCTACCCGCGACGCGCTCCTGGGTTCTCGGTGCATCTTCCCGGAGAAACGTTGGTTCAAGCTTTTTGCGCGATTTAAAACTGCTGGACATGTTCAAAGTTCCCTACGGACGCCTCCTCCCCAGCTTTTCCTCTTGAGCTTTCGGGTAGCCCCGGGCCTGTCTGACCCTAACCCGGGCCTGTCTGACCCTAACCCGTTTGCCTTGATTTCTCCCCCGACGCACTTCCTAGATGACAGCTTCTACCCACGCGGCCTTATTTATTTTGTTAAGATTGTATGTATTTATTTGTCAGAGAGAGACTGCAGCGGAGGGAGGGCCGGGGGAAGCAGGGTCCCCACTGAGCGAGGAGCCCGCGCAGGGCTCGAACCCAGCTCCAGACGCTTAACCAACCGAGGCACCGAGGCGCCCCTGTATCGTTTTATTTCCGCCCGAAGATTTTCTTCTAGCATTTCTTACAAGGTAGGTCTGCTGACGAAGTCCTTGTTTTTGCTTGAGAAAATACGTTTCATCTCACTTTAAAGGAGTCATTTCAGTATATGGGGAATTCCGGGTAAATGGGTTTTTTCTTCTTTCAACATTGTAAATATTCCACTCCACTTCTTGCTAGCATGCTTTCAGAGCCGATGTTTGGTGCAATTCTTTGATTTTCTGTAGATAAGGTGTATTGGTTTAGGTATTGGTTTTAAATCTGGCTTTTTTCCATATCTTTGCCCTTTGAATATGATATGTCTTGGGGTGGGTATCATGGAATATCCCATTGGTAGTGTTTTTCCCCTTAATGTCTACGTTGTCCAGTATTGTTACTAAAAGTGTCCCAAGAAATTTGCGGTTAATGTTCCCTGGTGTATAATTTCCATTTTACGAAATTCAGTCTGTTCTTATCTCAAAAATATGTGTCTCGCCGGAAGAATAAAGGCTTCTATTTTAAATCAGCTCTAGCGTCAGTGAATTCAAGTCAGTCTTCCATGTCTTCCATGTTATTATTGGACTTTCTTTGGCTCGTGCTTCTCTTCAGCCCCTTTCTTACTTTTTCTGACCAGACGATCCGTGCCCCAGTCCCGTCGCAGGGTCTGCGCGCCCTGTTCCTGAACTCCAGATGCTTCTCTCAGAGCCCAGCCCGCCACCCGGGTTTGTTAATGCCAGAGTCTGTCAGCGGTGGGAGCATTTCCCGGCAGCGAAGCGCCTTGAAGACTTCACCCTTTGCTACCGGCCGGCTGCACCTTCTCCTCTCCGTGCATTTCGTTTCTGCGTGTGTGTCCGCTGCTCGTATTTCGTCTCCGTGAATTCACGTTTTCTTAATCCATTTTCTGTGATCTCACTTGACGGCTGAGTACTGAATGATACATGGCTATGTCTCTCTATTTAACTACTGTATCTTTCATTAGTGGTTTCTGGATGAATTCTGCTCTGATCATAGAACACACTATCAATTATTTAAATATTTGAAGTGTTTTATATTTGCTGAACATTTGGCAACTGTCGAACTCGAACAATTCCACAATTTCAACAGATCGTTCGTTTGTACGCCGCAGCCTACGCAAACACGTGGAGTGCAGTGTTCGTGGAGCCCAGTAGGTCAATTTTCTTAGTGTTTTGTTCAGATGTGTGATAATATTACTGAATTTTTTTAAATATTTTATTTATTTATTTGACAGAGATCACAAGTAGGCAGAGAGGCAGACAAAGAGAGAGGCAGAAGCAGGCTTCCCAAAGAGCAGAGAGCCCGATGCGGTGCTCGATCCCAGGACCCTGGGGTCATGACCTGAGCCAAAGGCAGAGGCTTAGCCCACTGAGCCACCCAGACACCCAATATTAATGAATTTTTACATGTATTTTTTTCCCTATCAAATTGGTTTTTTCAGCCCTGAGGGGTTTGTGTTAAATATTTACACTGTGGTTATGTTTCATTGTTTCTTGTTGTGTTCCTGTTCCCATGTATATGTGCTAAAAAGTTACATATTTAGACTTGTCAATGAGGTACTTCATTAACCCACATTTAATATAATTATGGATATTTCTGGGTTATATCCCTCATGTTCTCATTTTTCACATTTTATTTACGGTTTCATTTGAGTTTCTAGTTTTAAAAATATTTTATTTATTTGAGACAGAGAGAGCATAAGAACTTGTTTATTTGAGAGAGAGTGAAAGAGCACAGAGGAGGAGCAGAGGCAGAAGCAGGCCTCCCGGAGCGGGGAGCCTGACACGGGGTTCGGTCCCAGGATCCCAGGATTGTGACCCAAGCCGGGGGCAGGCGCGGTGCCGACTGAGTCCCCCAACCCCCGAGCTTCTGAAACGCTAGCTCTTGCAGAATGCACCGCTCCACAAAAGTCTCTGGGGGCACAGGGGCACAGGCGTGCACGGTCCTGTGGGCCAGCGGTCATGGCTTTGCCTTCATGTCGCTGCTGGCTGGGGCCACGCCACCTTCCTCAAGCACGTTTTTGGCTACAGCAGAGTTACAAGAGGCCAAACCCCATATATAGACATTTTCAGGACACTGCTCCCTTCACTTTTATTGATTTTTCATTGGTCAAAACGTGTCCGTCGCCAGGCCTGACATGCAGGACCGAGTCCCTGACCAGGCGCACGGCTGCGAGGCCCAGGCCATGGGCTCACCTGTTTCCCTGAGCACCTAGTGTTCTCTTGCCTCTGTGTCCCAGCGCCCTGCCGTTGCCCCGTCTGGTCATTTTGGAATGATGCCACTTTGCTGTGTAAACCCTCGTCAGCATTTTCTGTCTCCAGAGCAGGTCCATCCCGCCAGGAATGGCACCAGCCTGGGGCCAAGGGGCACACGACCGGGTTTCCATCAGTGCTTCTGCGGGTATGTCCTTGGGCCCCCGAGCACTGGCCGGTGTCCTATAAGCTGTGCCGTTTGCCTCTTGGAGGACGCTCTTTGCTCATGTCATTTGCCTCCTACTGGGGGAAACTCCAGGCCCAGCTGGATGGGGTCAAGACCACTACTGTCCCTCTTGTCAGCCGAGCTTACACTCCGGAAGTACGCTGGAGACTCCGTCAGGAACGCCGTGATGACAGCTAACGAGAGGCGTTTTCTTAAGACCAAGCATTTTATTATGTGACATTTTAGACTTTGGCTTGCACGTTGGTTTGAGTAATGTTTCTCCTCTTTCCCATCTGTCAGCCCTGACTGGTACAGGCATCAATTAACCCTGAAGCAACAGAAAAACCACATGGTTTCTGAGATGTTTGCAGCTAGGATAATGGCTATGCAGTTCACTGCATAGCCAACGCATGGGACACGCTCAGGCCCCCGACTGGGGCTGGGGCAGGAGCCGTTGGGGGAACCCTTCATGCCCTGGACAGGACTGATGGTCGTGGGCCTGAGAAAAGCCCAAGGGACAAGCATGGGAACGACCCAGGTGCCACAGCAGCCTCCCGGGCTTGGCTCTCACCCCCACACTCAGGCCTGGAGTGCCCAACCCTTGAGGGAACGGTGCTTTGGGCAGGGGAGGTCGGCATCTGCCCCAAGCCAGGCTGCGCTTTGCACAGAAGGGGCTCGTGTGGTGGTAGACACAGTGAGGTGTGAGAGCCCTCGGGGGTCCTCATCTGAATTCATCCAACTGGGAAGGGCTGGCGGAGTTTCAGTCACCTGCTCCGTGGGGTCTGGACCCGATCTGAACAAGGGCCCCCGGGGATGACGAGCCACAGCACTGAGCAGTAATCTGGAGAAAGGGAGCATCTGGGTTTCCTCATGTTTCCCTCCACAGGAGAGCACAGGCACGCTTTGCCTGGGTTTTCTCAGGGTGTGGGAGGGACTCAGACTGATACAATTTGAGGTATTTCCCATCTTGTTTGGACCCCGAGATGAAGGTGGCGCCTAGACTCTCTCCTCCTGGCTCCGGAGGGGCTGATGTCACTGGACGTGGGGGAAGCCTCTAGGCCTGGGGTGTCAGCGTGACCTTGCCTCCCCCTGAGCTCCTAGAGGTGGGACCTGCTCGGGACCCTGCGCAAAGGGGAGGGCTCAGATGGCCGCTGGGGCAGGATGGGCTGCGGGGGCCCCAGCTCTCCCGAGCTTTGACTGATGAGTCGGAAGCCGAAAAAGACCACCGTGCAGAAGGGCAGGAGAGAAACCTCGCAGGGAGTCTGTTTCGCGGATCCCACCACCACCCTTCCTCCCACGCTACCCGTACTTTGGAAAATTAGCTTCTAGATAAAGAAACTTAGTTGTGTACGTAGATAAGGTTAAAATTAGAACTTAAAATATTGTACATTTTATACTCTATATACTTCACCACAATTTTTAAAAATTGATTTTGAGAGTTTATTCTTTACCTTTGTGGGGTGGTGGACTTGGAGTACTCCACCTTTTCCCATGCGGTTTCATTTTAACAACAGTTGTGTTTCATAATCAGCACAGAAAATTCCTTGACAGTCACAGCCCACTCTTGCGAGTTAGCAGGAGCTGGCCCCGCGCATCCCCGCTTCAGGACATGGGAGGCCACTGAAGGCGCCACATTTGGGGTCAGCATCTTAACGTCCTTGAGCTTGCCCCTAGAGCCTGGGCAGGAGCCGAGGGACAGTCGTGGGACAGCAGCTGGATGACACGGGGATGGCAAACGGCCTCACTGGTCTGGAATGTTCTGCCTCCGGCCCCTCGTGCAGGCGCTGGACCCACTCGAAGCTCTGACTTGGTGGGTCTGGTACAACCCTCCTCGTGGTGAGCAGGTCGGCCCCAGGGACACCTGGTGGCCGGTCATTGTCCCCACCAGGCTGTGGGGGTGGTCCATGGTTCTTACCCAGAAGGCCACTGATCCAGTGTGAAGATGAGTCCACCACCACCATTTATCTCTGTTCTCATTACTGGTCTGAGCAGTGGAAAATGCCTCCTGGGAGGGGACAGGGACCCCACCAAGAGCCTGATTTGGGCCAGGACTCCGTTCAGAACTTGGCTTCCATGTGCCCTCATGCAACTTTCTGCCATTTTGTCATCTGTCCTTCTCTTTGCCTTTTTTTTTTTTTTTTGGTCCTTAATGAACCCCATTTTATTGCTTTTACACATTTTGGCCAGGGTTTACCTTCACTGAGAGGCACACATCTTAGCTGCTCAATTTTCAAACCGGGAGGCACCCGCACTTCCACAGTCCAGAGCTCTCCAGGGTTGGATCTCGTCCCTGATGACGTGCAAGAGCTGGTCTGTCAATTCAGTGCCCGCATGAAACAACCATTATCGTCACGCAGGAAAATGGTGGCACAGGAAACCCCCAAAGCCCATCCTTCCACCACTGTAGCAAGTAAACTGGGGAAATGATCTGAGTTAACATTTTCCCACTCTGGGCAGTGGTAACAGCTGACAGAAATCAGAGGAAAGCTTAATCAAGAAAAAGTCGTGAAATCCCAGTGCAGTGGTTTGTGGCATTTTAACTCACGCCCCACACCCAGCTGGGCAGCAGCTACAGCCTGTCGCTCGCTCTTCCACAAGTCTAAAGAGGAGGAAACTCCCTGGAGGAGGCCAGCCTCACCCTGACACCAAAGCCAGACAAAGACACTGCTAGGAGAAAACCGTAGACCAAAATATCCCTTATGAGGACAGATGGGAAAAGACTCAACAAATTCCTGGCAATCTGAACTCAGCAATATAGTAGAAAGACCATACACCACGACAAAATGGGATTTGTCCCAAAGGTGATTTAAGAGATAAAACACAATTATTAGGGCGCCTGGGTGGCCCAGTGGGTTAAAGCCTCTGCCTTCGGCTCAGGTCATGATCCCAGGGTCCTGGGATTGAGTCCCGCATCGGGCTCTCTGCTCAGCAGGGAGCCTGCTTCCTCCTCTCTCTGCCTGCCTCTCTGCCTACTTGTGATCTCTGTCTGTCAAATAAATAAAATCTTTAAAAAAAAAAAAGTTTAGTTCTGTGCACACAGGATGGATTTCATTTATTTATGCTTTAATTCCTTTCAGCAATATTTTGTAGTTTTCAGCACACAAGTCTTGCATCTATTCGGTAAAATTTCTTACCAAGTAATTTTTTATGATACTGTTGTAAACAGACTTCTTTTCTTAGTTACATCATAGGGTTGCCAATTGGTACTGATTTTTGTGTACTGATTTTATCACCTGCAATTTTGCTAATGTCTTTAATATTTTTCAGTGATTTTGTCAAGTTTTTCTGTCACAAGGTGGTGATGGTTTTACTTTTCCCAATCCTGATGCCCCCTTCACTTTCTGCCTTCTGCCCCAGATGGAACCTTCGCTACAGTGTGGGATGCGTGTGCAGTAAGCAGATGTCCTTGTCTTGTTCCTGATCTGGGCGGGAGCTTTCAGGCTTCACCATCAGGTATAATGTCAGCTTGAACTGCCCATAGATGTCCTTTATCAGGTTGAGGAATCTCTCCTCTATTTTTAGGTTTTTACTATGTTTTTTATCATGAAAGTTTGTTGGATTGTGTCAAATTACTTCTTCTGTCATAACTGAGATGAGCCTGTGCTCTTGCTTCTTCTCTTGATACAGAGCATCACACCGATGATTCTCTACGTTGAAGTGTGGTTGACACACGATGTCAGATTGGTCTCAAGCATGCGACACAGAGACCCAGCAAGTATGTGTCGTGCTGTGCTCGCGGGAAGTGTGCTGCCGTCCTTCACCTGACAACACTGTTGCAGCGTCCCCGGCTGTGTTGCCTCTGCTGTGCCTTCCGTCCTCCTGACCCATTCCCTCCTTAACTGGAAGCCTGGGCCCCCCACTTCCCCGCCACCTCCCTCTGACAACCATCAGTTTGTTCTCTGCGTTTATGACTCTGATTCTGCTTTTTTTAAGACTTTATTTATTTATTGGACAGAGAGAGAGACAGAGATCACAAGCAGGCAGAGAGACAGGCGGGGGGCGGGGGAAGCAGGCTCCTCGCTAAGCAGGGAGCCCGATGTGGGGCTCAGTCCCAGCACCCTGAGATCATGACCTGAGCTGAAGGCAGAGGCTTAACCCACTGAGCCACCCAGGGGCCCCCACACCTGAACTCTTAACATGATTAAGATGGCAATACCAACTAAATTTATTTACAGTTTCGATGCAATCACTATCAAAATTCATACTTTTTTTTTCCAGAAATGGACAAGCTGATCTTAAAATTCACATGGAACTGTCAGTCCAAAACAATCTTGGAAAGAAAGAACAAAGTTGGGGTGCCGCTTTCCGACGACGCACAGGAAGACAATGAGGCACAAACACGTCTGCTGCAGGAGGGGGAGGGGCGGGGGGCGACAGGAGAGAAGACCCCTTGGTCTCATATTTACCGGAAAGGACCATGAGTCTTGTGGGTAAGTAAGAGGAAAGGCGAGGTCTGTCTGGTCCCGTAGTCTGTGACCTAGAGGGAGCGAGCCCATACAGAAGGGTTGTCTGCAGGTGCTCTCGGGGAAGGGGATAACGGAAATGAGGCAGGCGGCGTCCCCCCAGCTCGGCTTCAAGGATGCGTATCGTCCTCTCCCCCAGAAGCCTGTTCCCCGTACCTGTTTTTCTTAAGCCTACATCAAGCATGCCTGGTGGCTAGTATGATTTCTCATGGGTTCTATTTTAAGCAGTACATTGTTCTGAGGGACGGTTACATAGGGGCTCACACTTCCTGATTTCAAAACAGACTGCGAAGCCACGGGAACCCAGACAGCGGGGCACTATCTTGAGGACAGACGTACAGACCAACAGAAGAGAGCTTAGAGTCCAAGCATAACCCCACAAAAAGGTACGGTGAACTGATTTCCAACAAGGGTGCCAACGGCGCTGAGACTACGGACACCACGCGGCAAGGTCGACAGTCAGACCACAAGCTTACAGACCACACACAAGTCAACTCGAAACGGATCCAAGACCCCACAGAAGAGCTGAAACTACAGAACAGACAGAAATATGAGAATAAACTTTGGGACCTTGGATTAGGCACCGGGTTTCTTAAATGGGACGTTAAGCACCAAAAGAGGAGAGATCAACTGCACTTCGGCAAACTAAAACATCTGCACGTCACAGGTGAGAAGACAACCTCCAAGAGGACAGAGCACAGGTGAACCACCAGACCAACAGCCAGATGAGTAAAGGGACAGAGACTTGACCAGGAACAACCAACGAGCAGGTGAGAAGGCGCCGGCAGCAGCACGCACCAAGGAAACGCACGGCGGACCACGGCGACACGCCACTGCCGGTCAGGGGGACTGCTCTCATTTTGTTGAGGTAAAAGTGTTGGTGAGTGAGGAGAAACCGAGGCCTCGCACCGGCTGGCGGCCGGCTGGCGGGTCCTCACAGAGCTGCAGGGGGGCGCCCGGGAGGCTCGGCCGCTAAGCCACCTGCTCTTGGTTTCAGGTCGTGGTCTCCGGGCCAGGCTGTGCGCTCAGTCTGCTTCCCCCTCCCTCTGTCCCTGCTCGTGTGCTTTCTCTCTTTCTGAAACATATAAATCGACCTTTTCAAAAGAAGTGACACGAGCTGTGACACGACCGTCACTCCACTCCTTGGAGCACTAAAGAGGAGTAAGAACGTGTCCACACAAACGTGGCCAACAGCGTTATTCCTAAGAGCCAAGAAAACTGGAAATGCCCAAACGTCCATTGATCGATGAATAAAGAAGCAGAATACATTATGTCCTTGCGACACGATCTCTGTCAGCCAGAGAGAGGGCCGCAGTTCTGACTCCTGCTGCGGCTCAGGGGAGCCGGGGAAATATCAGTTCGGACAAACAAGGCAAAAGAGGCCCAAAATCCCGCTAAAGGGGCGCCCAGAGCAGCACAGGGGGGCCGTTCTAGGGTGGGGCTGACGCCACGTAGTTTGTGCTTCGTGGGTACCTGATGTCTTTTGATGTCGGGGGTGGGGGGCACAGTCCGAACTAGTCGTGACAGCTACACACACCAGAAACATGAAAGGCCACGTGTACACTTTCCATGGGTAAAATGGCAAAAACTTGTTTGGCATGTTTTATCTTTTTAAGTCAGATCATAGAACCCTTAAAGAGATGGTAGTAAAAATAAGTAACGGTGAGGCAAAAACACCTCCCCTGGCAAGGACCCTAACCCGCTGGTGGCTGAGCTCCAGCCCCTCGCCACCCCCTCCACCAGCAGGGACAGTCCGCTAACTCCCCATCCCCCGGCTGGGCTGCTGCCTGGGGATCCCCTGGCTGGGCCGCCAAGTGCCCAAGTGCGCGGGCACCGGCTCCCCGGGCTCCCACAGTGTGAGCGGCAGCGGGACCACCCCAGGGAGGGTGGGCCTTGCGGGGGGCGGGGGACGCTGCAAGGACCCGCTCCTATCCCTGCGGGGCTGGCGGGGTCCGGGGAGGTGTGCGGCCACAGCCCCCAGGTCCCGGCCGGAAGGGCAGGTGGGCCTCCCACCGCAGCTCGGGAAGAGGGTCCCAGCCCGCACGACCGCACCAAGCTGCGTCCACTGGGGTGTAGGGTCCTGCAAGGCGGGCCACCCTCTCTGGCAGCAAACACACCCCTTGGACGAGGGGCTTCTCAATCACAGCTGAGCGGTGAGGCACCTGCAGGCCAAGCGCAGGTCACTGGACCGTCCTGGCTGCTGATGGTGGGGCACCGGGAGGGCGGCCCAGAGAGGAGCCGGGCGGCGTGGGTGGGGGGCACCCGCAGCCCAGGTTTCTGCAAACAGCACTTGGGAAAGTTTTTGCCCTCCGGCTTGGTGTGGGGGGATCCCAGGAGGGCATGGATGGGCAGGACTGCAGAGATGCCCGGGTTCAGTCCAGAGGGGGCAGTGGGTGTGGGGCGGGGGGGGGAGCATAGATGTGTCCTGGGCCGGAAGGTAGTTGCCTCCCTGCCCACTCAGCTGGGGATCAGGGCGACAGGCCCTCTTCCAAACCAACCCCGAGGCGCGGATCCACCAGCGCCCCTCCTCCACCCGGGGTACCCCAAGCCCTGTGGCGTACCCTCGAGGTGGGGCGCTGCAGTTGGGGCAGGGATACAGGTGTGGCTGAACCACAGCAGGGGTCGAAGTGTGCAGCAGAGGAAGGGGGAGATATCGCCAACCCACCTCACACCGCTGTCCCACTGGTTGTGAGTGAGCGTCGGCCTTGGGGCATCCGGTGTCCACAATTCGGAGGCCAAGGCAGGAGGAGGTAAGGAAGCTTCCCCTCAGGGCACGGGTGCACGGCTCTCTGGAGAGCAGAGCACTGCGAGCACAGGGGGCCCGAGGAAGGCTGTGGACCCCCGTATCAGGAGCCCTGCAGCTCTCCCAGCCAGAGGGATTCTGGGACGCTAAGGACATTCTGGACCCAGCGCCCGCCTTCTCCGGATAAACCCATTCGGTCAGGACAGCGGACCCCTGGGAAGTGACCTAAAGGTCATGTGCTGCCGCAGCTGGCGGCCAGATACAGGCCAGGCCTCGGCCCGAGCCCACCCGCCCCACACGTAACACAGGGCAGAGTACAGGGGGCAGTGGGGCACATGCTCTCAGAGGCAGGATGGGGAATCTGTGAAAACACGGCACCCACACACAAGCGCTTTATTGACTGCAGCGGTAGACTGACGCGGACAGAAAAGGCTGCCGCCGGGAGACAGCCTCAGGCCACGGGCAGCTCCTAGTAGCCTCCATGCTGTCTGACCATCTCGGAAATCATCCGCGGAATCATCAGCGATCCAGTGGCAAAAAGGATGATGAACGTGAGGGTCAGCAGGAGGCCCAGGACCAGGGCACAGACGTTCAGGCACTTGGCGGTGGAGGCATAAGTCTGGGCCCCAATCACATCACCCACCATCTTCCGGTCCCTGGACTGCGGGGGAGAGATGGAGGGTGGGGTCAGGACAGGGTCCTCGGGTGCCTCCTCCCCCACCCCGGGGTGGTCCCTGCCCAGAGCAGCAGGGTCCACGTGCCCTTCACCCTCCCATTCCCCAGAGCCTGAGCAGGACCCCCTCACTGCCGCCGCGGGCCCCTCCCTCCTGGGGCCTCCGCCTCCTTCCTCAGCCTCTCAGCCTCTCAGGGGACCCCAGGCCTTGTCCTCCCTCTGCTTTGGCCCCTTCCCTGGCCTCACTCCCCAGGCCATGGGTGGGGGCGGTTTCCTGTGAGCTCCTTTGTTCTTTCTGGGAGAGCCTTAGAGCCTCCCGTGCATCCCAGGGCTGTGACTTCCAGCACTGGTCAGTAGGGGAAGTCCTTGGAATCCTGGGGACAAAGGCTGCTCATGGCCATCCCCAGGCCCCCTCCTGCAGCCTCACTGCAAACACACGCGCGTGCACACACTCGCTCACATCGTACAGTCAGTCACACGCACACATACACACACAGTCCTGTACCCGCACGCACCAGCGCGCACACACATGCACGCCCTCTGGCCAGGCAGACCCCCGCGGGCTCACTGCTCCTGCACCTCCCGGGAGAGCCCCCCCCTGCCCACGCACCTTCACAGAGTAGGCAAAGGCCACGAAGCCCAGGCAGCACCAGTTCAAGAAGATGGTGTTGAACAGGGACCAGACAACGTGGTCCTGCACAGGCGTCTCCGTCGGGATGTCGATCACGGTGGTGGTCTTGGGAGCCAAGCTCTGGGGGTTCTCCATGACGGCGGCCTGATGGTCTTGCTGGACCGTGTTTAAGCTTAGCGGACGTTGCGTCCTCGCGGGGGAAGGAAGCCCAGGGAGTGCAATTAGGTTGCCAGAGTCCTAACCGCTTGCAGGGTGAGGCCGGGCTGTGGGCAGTGGCCCAGGTAGGGCTCAGCCCCAAATCAGGGTCCCCTCTCCCCATGTCAGCTTCCTTCTGCTTTCTCCGAAGTGTGTCTTTCCTGCCGTTTTGTAACTGGGTGACTTGGCTGCTGCAAGAGGCCGACCAGCCCCCGAGGGTCAGGTTCTGAGTGCTCTGTGTGTGCAGGTCAGGCCCAGCGGCCTGCGTTGCCTGTCCCAGAAGGAGCCTCCAGCGTCTCTCCAGGTCCCGAGGAGCGAGATCACTGCTCCAGGAGGTGAGGAGCCCGTGCTGCTGGAAGACCGCAGGCTCCTGGCCCGGCGGCCGTCGCTGGGAGCTCTCCTCCCTGGCCCCTGCCCCCATCAGGTCACCTGCAGTGGAGGATCTTGGGGGGAAGGGCGGAGAGCCGCTCTCGCCAGGGGCTTGCCCCACTGCAGGCCCTTCCCTAACTTGCACTCGCACCCCTTCCACCCGCAATCCACCGCCACGGAGAGATGAGTTCATCAGAGCAAGAGAAGCGTTCCCCCTACGGTAAAGCAGGCCCTGGGTTGGGGCTGAAGGGATGGTCATCGCCCCTCGGACACCAGAAGGAACACCGGCAGCGGCCTGGCTCCTTCCCCAGGCCTCGTTCAATGTCCCTCCAGACCCTGCTGCTCTGCTCCTGCGGCCCCCGGTCAGCATCCGTCCCCATCCGCACTGGAGCTTCCAAGACCCCCAGTGCCTCTGCCCTGTCCTGTCGTGTGGCCACAGCTGGTGGCCCTGCTCTCCGCACGGCCTCTCCAGGGCTCCTCCCGTTTGACCCCCACTCCTGGGAGGGCTTCCAGGCTGGTTGAGTTCCAGTGGAAAAGGGCAGTAAGTATAAAAACTCATCATTTTGAAGACTTGGTGAGAAAAACATTTTTGATAAGATATAATGTGTTTCATTGATGATGTCTTTTACTGATTATATGTTGAGATACCTTACATTTATTGGCTTAAATAAAATAGATCATTAAAGTAAATCTTACTTATTTCCTTTTACTCTTTTAAAATGTGGTTACGGGAATATTTAAAATCGGGTTTGTGGAAAATAAATACAAATGGATGAAAGACGTAAACGTGGACAGGAAACCGTCACAGCCCTAGCAGGACCGCCCCAGCACCCTCCCTCCGTGACCTCTTGGTCGCGAGCCGCTTCTTGCTGGACGAGTCCCCGGAGGCCAGGGAAACAGAAGCAAAACTGAACCACCGGGACGTCAGGATGCAGAGCTTCTGCGCAGCAGAGGAGAGTGGCCAGGACCACAGGGGTCTACCGAGCGGGAGACGTGTCTGCAAGTGACGCACCCGGTAAAGGGTCCGTGTCCACAACCTGTAAAGAACTCCCCAAACTCAGCCCTCAGACAGCAGACAATGCAGTTAAGAAATGGGCAGGAGACACGAACACTTTCCCAAGAAGACCCCCGACGGCCCACAGAGACGGAAAAGATGCTCAACCTCACTCAGCGTCGGAAAACGCATCGAAACCGCAGCGAGACGCCACGTGGCGCCTGTCAGAACGGCCGGAGCGAGTCGGGAAACGCCAGGCGTCGGCGAGGACGCGGACAAAGGGGAGCCTCGTCCCTGCGGGCAGCCGCGCGGGGACGCGGCGGGGAGGGTCCTCGGGGAGGGGACATGGAGCTGCCGCCGCCCCAGCGGTCGCGGGCTGGGGACTCCCCCGAAGGATACAGAGAGAAGCCGTGAGGGGCTCGCGGGCCCCAGCGTTCCCAGCAGCGCTGTCGACAGCAGCCGGACGAGGGAGACGGTCCACGTCCGTCTCCGCGGACGAGTGGGTACAGACGGGGTGTGTCCGTATGTCCGGGGCATCCCTCGGCCGTCAGAAAGCACGACCGCTCGCCGTTCGCGGTGACGTGCGTGGAGCCCAAGCGGGTAACCCTGAGCAAGAGAAGTCAGACAAAGTGACATGATTCCTCTCAGATGTGGAATTTCAAAAACAACAAATAAGCAAAGGGAAAAAAGAGAGAGAGAGACAAACCAAGAAACGGACTCTCAGTTAACCCTAGAGAACACACTGCAGGTCAGCAGAGGGCGGCTGGGCACGGGGATGGGGGTCCCCGGGAGGACATCTGGATGCGCACTGGGAGCTGGACGCGGTGCTGAGTCGCTGCACTGCACACCTGAAGCCGACGGCACGCTAAGTGGGAACTCATGGGAACTCAAATAGAGTTGGGTTCGTGGCCTGCACTCTGCTGAAGTCACAGCCACGGGCAGCATCGGAAACCCGGAAGGCGGCATCGAGCCAGGTGTGAAGAGGGGCGCGTCTCAGGGGGACCCACCTTCCCCGGCCCCGAGTGTCTCGGCCGCTCTCGCGCAGGCTGGGCTCTCCCGTTGAGTCTGCCGCTGGCCCCGCTGGGTCTCTGCCCACACAGCTGCCACACAGCTTCCCCCTCTGTCCCCCAGACCCAGCCACTCTTTGTCAGATGGCGCTGGAAGGTTTACAACGAGTCATGCTCGTTCTATTTAAAGTCTTGGGAGTTTTACAAGAATTTTTCTTTTATCTTTATCTTTTTTAAGATTTCATTTATTTATTTGACACAGAGAGCGAGAGAGGGAACAACGCGGAGGGAGCTGGAGAGGGAGAAGCAGGCTTCCACCAGGACCCTGGGGTCGTGACCTGAGCCAAAGGCAGACCCCAGGCGCCCCTGCAAGACTTTTCCAGCAAATTCCCGAGGACAGATAATCAGGGGAGTGAACAACACGGTGACAGTTAGGAAAACTTACCTAACTTTCTAATCGCACAGGACAGTAAGCCTGGTATCTCCTCGAACACGCTATCAAACCAGATGTTTCCAGAGTCTGGGGCCGAAGATGTCTCCTCCTCCCTGGAAGCTGAGTTCGCAGTTTAAGGAGAAAGGTCATTAGCAGCCAAACAAGCAGGAAACAGAGTTTTGCTTCACAAAGAAACGAGGAGCAGAAAGAGCAATCGGAAATCATCTCCCTACGTAGGTCCCTCTGTCCCTGGGGGCCCGCGGTCCGCTCAGTCAGGTAGGGACCCGGCCACCAACCCTTCCTTCCCAGCACCCGCTGCCCAAGAAGTGCCTTTTTTTTTTTTTTTTTTTTTTTTTGACACAGAGAGAGAGATCACAAGCAAGCAGAGAGGCAGCAGAGAGAGAGAGGAGGAAGCAGGCTCCCTGCTGAGCAGAGAGCCCGATGCAGGACTCGATCCCAGGACCCCGGGATCATGACCTGAGCCGAAGGCAGCGGCTTAACCCACTGAGCCACCCAGGCGCCCCAAGAAGTGACTTTTTAAAAAGTATTTTTTCATTGAAGTTCAATTAATTCACATACAATGTATCACTGGTGTTTGAGGTACAGGCCTGTGGTTCCTCAGTCTCAGGGACACCCGGGGCTCGTGGCGTCCGGCCCCGCTGTCCCCTCCCCCGCCTCCCCCCAGCAGCCCTCAGTTTGTTCCCCGACATTGAGAGTCTCGCTCTCTGGTTGCGGCTTGTTTCATGTTTCCCTCCCTTCCTCGACGATCCTGCCTGGTTTCTCGAATTCCTCATACCAGGGAGGTCAGACGATCGTCTTTCTCCGACTGACTTGTTTTGCTCCGCGTGATGCCCTCTAGCCCACGCGCGGCGCTGCGGACGGCAGGATCACTTCTTCCGACGGCCGCGTCCTATTCCGCGGTGCGCAGGGACCACGTCTTCCCCGTCCGTCCGTCTGCGGGTGGACATCCGGGCTCTCCCCGGAGTCCGTCTGCGGGGGACATCCGGGTCCTCCCCGTCCGTCTGCGGGGGGACATCCGGGCCCTCCCCGTCCGTCCGTCTGCGGGGGGACATCCGGGCCCTCCCCGTCCGTCCGTCTGCGGGGGGACATCCGGGCCCTCCCCGTCCGTCCGTCTGCGGGGGGACATCCGGGCCCTCCCCGTCCGTCCGTCTGCGGGGGGACATCCGGGCCCTCCCCGTCCGTCCGTCTGCGGGGGGACATCCGGGCCCTCCCCGTCCGTCCGTCTGCGGGGGGGACATCCGGGCCCTCCCCGTCCGTCCGTCTGCGGGGGGACATCCGGGCCCTCCCTGGAGTCCGGCTTTTGTGGACCTCGCTGCTCTAAATGTTCGGGAGCGCGGGCCCCTTCACCACATTTGTAACCCATGCGACGGCTGGGTCGAGGGCAGCTCTATTTTCCACTCCCCGAGGACAATCCCCGCTGCGCTCCCGTGTGGATGCCCCCCTCACATCCCGGCCAGCAGTGTAGCGGGGTTCCCCTTTCTTTTCTTTTTTTAAAGATTTTATTTATTTAAGACACACACACACACACACCCCGAGCACGAGGGGGGAGGGGCAGAAGCAGACTCCCCGCTGAGCACGGAGCTCCCTGAGATCATGACCTGAGCAGAGCGTCACTGGGCGCCTCCAGGATTCCCCTCCCCCTCCCATGTCCTCGCCACCACCCACCGTTTGCTGACTTGTTAACTGTAGCCACTCTGGCGGGGTGTCCCTGATGCTGAGGGACCGGAGCTTTCGTGCCTGTGTGGGCCGGCCCTTTGATGTCAACAAGTGCCTTTGGGAGCTGCAGCTGGACAGCAGGCACGGCCAGGGAGCCAGAGCTTGGAGACGAGGCCCGGGTGACCCTGGAAACTTGGGACAGACGTGAGAGAAGACCCGGGGCCCAGGGCAGAGGGGGAAGGCGTTGTGCGTGAGTCGCAGAGAGAGCCTCTGTCCTCCTGCCCTGGAGCCTGGAGGGGCTGGACTCCCGTGCCCTTCTCTCCTCCGTAGCCTGCCAGATCCCTAGAACCACGGACTCCACTCTGCGGTGCTCCTCGTGCTGTTGCCCAGGGACGGCCTTCTCTGCCCCGGGGCGCCGGTCCGCACGTCCCTGAAGCTGGTCATGACCCAGACTCACAGCGGCTCCGTGGGGGTTCGAGGGAAGGGCGTCTCTCCAGGCAAGCGTGACGGTGGGATTCCCCACGGTCCCTGGGGTGTGCGGAAGCACGTGCTGGGGAGCCCCGCCCTGGGGCACGTGCTGTTCCCAAGGACAGCACCTGGATCGTGCCGCCCACGCAGACCCACGGTGGACTGGCTGCAGGAGCAGCAAACAAGGCTTTCTTTGAGGTCCCCACAGCTCAGCCTCGCTCACCCTGAAGGACCCAGGGAGGGGCCACCATCAGTTAGGACTTTGAACATGTGGCATCTGCCTCCAGCTAGGCAGCCGGCCACAAAGAAGGACCCGTGGGGGCTTGAGAGCGCGACACAGGTGAGCACGTGTGACTGGACTGGACCACAGGGCCCAGAAGCCCGGCGTCATCCTGGACGTGTCCTGAGGGGTTCCGGGTGCTACTGACATGTCCGTCCGGGGACCGAGGGAAGCCAGGGGGCCTCCCCAGTGTCAGCGGCCTCCCCCAATCTGTCGGGGTCCTGACTAGAGCATGAAGGTGGAGGAACAGAGCCTTCACTCTGCGGACCTGCCTTTGAGAGGGGATGTCGGTCTCCTCCTGCCTTAGGACTCAGACTCCGGCTGGCGGACAGCCCTGAGCCTCCACCACCACGTGAGCTAACCTGCTGCTGCCCCTCGGAACAATTTGTTACTTAAACTGCAGCCCCTGGAGGATTTTACTAGTTATCAAGCACATTTAGATACGGCCTTCAGAAAAACGTAGACTGGCAACAGGTCTGTGGGGAGAAGGACATGTACGACCGTGAAGCTGGGCAGCTGGGGATGCCGGGCTCGCTCAGGGCGGAAGGCCGCCCCTTCACCGAAGCCGGGCAGCCGGGAACGTCTGGTCAGCTCAGGTGTGGGACGAAAACCGCCTGTTTCCCTTCTCCGTTCTCGCTCCCTTCTCTTCCCCGAAGCGCCCGTTGTCTTCTAGATGAGTCCTCTGAATGTGCTCGTTCAACTGTAAACTTTGTCCTCCTCCCCGCTGCTCCGCAAGACAGAGACGAACATTTGGCCTTCGTCAGCCCTCCTGTGGGCTACTGTTTCTCTCCAACAAAAGGGAGACCGTGGAGTTGCTCGCGGCAGCCGTCTTTTCGACTGCTGTCCCCTGCTCCCAGTCTCTTGCAGCTGACACGTTTGTCCCTAATTCTTCTCCCGTCACCGACTGGAAGCGGCACTGACCCTTGTCCACCACCACGTGAGCTAACCCTTGTCCTTGGTGTCTCGCTGTGTGTGTCCATGGGTTCTGTTTCTCCGGGAACCCAGCCTCGTACGAGCAGTGAGACCGTGGTGAGACCCCAACCCTGTGATGTCTGGAGGAAGGCCTGAAATACAACCATTTATAAGAAAAGTACATTTCTCAGACCTTCTTCATCCCAGGCTCCTGCGAGCTCTCAGAGGTGACCCAGGGTCTCCCTATAGTGAAGGTGACTCCCGGGCCCGCCCAAAGGTGTCCCGATGACCAGCTGTGGGACTGGAGGGTTGGAACCTCCAACCATCTCCAGAGGTTGGATCAGCCGATGGCCAGTGACTTAGTCAATGATGACTATATGACAGCGTCTCCATAAGACCCAAGAGGACAGTTTTCTGGTCCTTTTCCTCTTCAGAGACCATCCGTAGGAGGGGGACCCAAGCACTCCTTGTGCCCCAAGCTCCGTGAGGGCCGAGTCTCCTTTGTGCGAGCCCAGCACGGCTCCTCACCTGCCGATTCATGTCCGTTGTCACAGCCTTTAATGTCTGGTAACCCCACAGATGTGTTTCCCGGAGTTCTGTAAGTGGCTCTAGTAAGCCCAAGGGACCTGCGGAGGGGCTCGGAGCCTCCAGTCTGTAACGGTCCGTTCAAATCCCCAGCGACCACCAGGCCTGCGATGGCATCTGAGGTAGGTACGGTCGGATGGGGCCGAGCCCTCCGCCGGGGGCTGTGACACTACCTCTGCATGGACAGCGTCGGAACCCAGCTGGCCTCCCAAGAGCCACCGGGCGCTGTGGGCGGGGCCCCGCACTGGCCCTGGGTCCAGGGGCCACAAACCAAATGAACGTGCGGCCTGGGACAAGACGTGGGCAGACGTCTGTAGGGTGCCGGGCCCCGGAACCTGCCTGGCACCCGCCTCTCAGTCGGCTTCAGGGGCTGAGCACGAGAACGCCGGAGAGAGCAGAGCTGAGCGCGCGGGAAAGGGAGCGAGGGTGAGGCCGTTGGCTCGTGGGTCTGCCCGAAACTCAGTCAGACGCTTCCAAGTTGACAAAGCGCATGAAGGGCTTGCACTGCCCTAAGACACCATGACCCCTTCTCTGTGGTGAGATGGGCAGGGACGCTTCTGCGAGAGTGAGGGCGAGGGACGTGGAAGCCCGGCCAGGGGGCAGCTGAGGGCCCCCAGGGTGTCCAGGCTGGGCACGTGCCCCCCTGGGGTCTGGGGTAGGACTTCAGCTTTGCTCGGGAGACAGGAGGGCTGAGGTCTTCCCTGGGCTCCCCCAAGCCAGGGCTGACCCCAGCACCTGTCTCTGCTCCTCAGGTGTGGGGCCCCGATCTGAGTTCTCCCACTGAGAGGAGACATGTCTGGGCCGTGTCTGGGCCGGAAATGGGGTCTTTGCATCTGTCTTGATCTTCTCCACGTGGAGACGTGGGGGTGGTGTCCCTGGTCAGGGGCTGTGTTTTTTTCAGGGGAAGGAGAGGCTGTTGTAGCCAGGCAGTCCTTCATCCTGTGCACGGGGTCTCCAGCTCTCCCCGGCTGGAGTGGGCCTGCATCGCCCCTTCCCATGGGAGCAGGCACACACGCTGGGACTCGCGGTGTCCTGCGTGACTGTGGGGAGCAGGGTCCCCTCTGTGGCCTCTGCGAGAGCAAGGCAAGGGTGGACGGCAGCGTGGGAGCCTTGCAGTGGGGCCAACGCCCAAGGGCATCCCAGGCCCCAGGTTCTCTGTGGCTCTTCGGAGATTTCAGCCACGGTTTTACATGTTCCACATCTTTTCTGGCCGGAATCAGGGGGTATCAGGAACATGAGCCCTTCCCAGCACTTCTAGCGGCCGAGCCGGAGGAACTCAGAGTCTGGGCTGCCGGGCACACAGGGCTTACTTTTTCTGCTGGGGACCCTCGACCGGTCCTCAGCTCCGCTCGCGGCGGTGTGTTAATGGGATCCCAGAATGCACACAGTTCAGGGAACCACCGGACACGGGAAACCCGGCACTGTGGCAGCCTTGGGAGGCCCCCACCAGCCCCTCCAAGGAACCACCATGCCCTTCCCAGCAGGGCTGCTGCTGTCTGGACCCCCGCATGGAGCCGACTCTCAGCCCCGAATGTGGGCTGCACTGTCGGGGGCAGCTATGTACATAGCAGACAACATGGCACTTGCGCCTGCGGCCAGACAGAGGACCTGCGCACCACCTGAACGATGATCGGCTATGCCCAGCACAGGAAGCCCGTGGACACTGCGTGCCTTTTATCATGCTAAGCGTTGATCAGCTCCCTTTCACTGTACCGTCTCCTGATGGGAGGAGAGGGGATATAGATAGGGGTAGACATCCGGGTAAGGGGAGAACAATAAAGATTCGCAAGCTTGTCACTCCGTGTCTCCGGGTCGTTCTTGCTGGCAAGAGCGACACTGCACCGAACCCAAGCGAGTGCAGGCGAAGCCGCGGGTTACGTCTGCCGGTTTGACCTTTCGCAAGGAAGCCTCACGGTCTGGGTCTGGTCTCCGGCGCCCACGTCCCTGCGCTCGGGGCTGCCGGGGCTGCCGGGGCTGCCGGGGCTGCCGTCGTGAGCCCGGCCTGCGGGCGGCCGCAGTCCACAGACTCGCTCCCGTGCGGCGCGCCCCTCCAACTGGCCCCAGCTTGCCTGCTCTCCCGGCAGCGGCTCGGACGGCTGTTGCTCGGGTCCGGCACCCACGGCCAAGAGAGATTTCCTGAGACATCTGTGGTGCAGAAAGGTGATTTTATCAAAGCCTGGGTATTGCCCCGCGGGCGGGACAATCTGCACTGGGGCTTGCAGGGCACCGACGGTCTACCCAGGAGCTGGGGGAGGCAAGGACAAAGGCAGGTTGTCCAAAAGGACTGTCGCAAGCTAAGGAAGACCTTTGGGACCCTGGAGGCCCGGCTGTCGTTAGGCTAAAGTAGCAAGGCCCTGGCATGAAGACAGTGGAGATCCTGAGGGCGCCATGTGGGCAGTGAGCCGCAGGTGCCAGAGACGCGGGGTGCCACCCACCCACATTCCCTCCGGCCCGTTTCCCTCAACACTGTGGAAGCGGGGGAACGTTAGGGCCCCAAGGAACAGGGTCTTCGGGGCTTTGGGAGGTGACGCACAGGGAGCTTCTTCCCTAGAAAGCACGAAGACATGTGAGCTGAGGGAGACCCTGCGATCCCTGTCAGAGAACCATCTGCGGTTCCTTCCCGGCGCGCCAGGGTGGCCGGGCTGCCTGAGGAGTGGCCCCCGGACCCCCGGAGGACGTCAGCCTCTGCTCAGTCCTCCCTTGCCGCCCCCTCCCTCAACAGGGGGAACCAGTTCTCCCGCTTCAGCGGGGCAGCCCAGGCTGTCCCCGCAGTGGCCGCAGCATGTGGCCCCGGCAGCAGCCCCTGGGGGTCGCCGGCCCCACACCCTCGCTGTCCCTCCGGCAGAGCCGTCTGGGGCGGAAAGGGCTCTCTCCCGGTGGCTTTACCTGCTGTGCCCCTAATGCTGGGTTACGCGGGGTCACAAGCAGGCCGCAGCGTCGGCGGCACACTCCAGTGGCTTCCGTCCCCGCGCAGGCACCTGGGAGGCCTCTGCGAGCGCAGCTGACCCGACAGGCCTCACTTGGCCTTGGCCCACCGCGGCAGTCCGCTGCAGGTGGCGGGCACAGCTCCTCTCCGGCAGGATTTTCACTAGTTTCCATGGCCTCCGGGTCCTGTGCTGCACTGTGCGAGTCCCCCAGATGTGACGGCATCCTCACAGACACCGGGGTCTCGGAACCGGCCGTGTCCCAGTAACCGGAGCGTGCGTGGGAGGCCGCCCGCAGCGATGGCTCGGCCCCTTGTCGGGGGCGGGGTATGGAGACCTGAGGCTGATCCACGATCCCCCCACGGAGGAAACACGGCCCCTGTGTGCGCCCCACGGGACAGATACACAGGCAAGCTCTGTCCAGGCACTTTGACCCAGAAAGCTCCCCAGACGCCCTCTCGGGCTCTCACAGGGTTCTGTCTGGAATTTACCGTTTCATGTCTTCGTCTGAAGGCTTGAGCACTCCGCGCTCTTCCTGTCATTTTAGTGGTTGCTGATGAGGTTGCCAAAGGCTGGCTGAGGACAGGGCAGAAGCCGACACCCTGCTCCGCGCCCCCGGGTGGGGTCTGTGCGGCAGTCCTCGGGTACACACCCAACGGTCTCGCTGTTAACGCCTTGTTAGAGGGGAAAACCACATTATTAACGTGACCACGGCAGGGCCTCCAGCATCCCGTGAGCTTCTTTAACAAATGAAAATCCTCCTGAAACCCCCCTTTCCTTACTTCCCCCAACCCCATACGCAGACTCAGCCGCCACTCACAACCCCAACACAGCCACTCTGTGGGCTGTCCCGTGGGCAAAAAATGTCTGATACCATTACTTACAGTAACTTCCAAGTAACATAGTTCAAGTTCAGTAAAACCACCGTTTTTGCACCAAAGATATTTCAAGAATTCTTTCCTCGCTGTGGGTTCCAGACCCCGCTCCACCGAACCTCACCTTCAAAATTACATCACTCTCGGTGCCGAGAGCTTTTTCTTCCTTAAATTATTGTTTATTTCCTTTGTAAAGATTTTATTTATTTATTTGTCAGAGAGAGCACAAGCAGGGGGCACGTCAGCCAGAGGCAGAGGACGCAGCAGGCTCCCCGCTGAGCAGGGAGCCCCATGTGGGGCTCGGTCCCAGGACCCCGGGATCGTGACCTGAGCCAAAGGCAGACTCCCAACGACTGAGCCACCCGTGCGCCCGAGAGCCTTTCCTGTATCCTCGCTTAGTAGAACTCCATCGGTCCGCTCGCACTTAGCGCTCATGCACTCCCAGACTCCGCTCTCCTGATTCACCATGACGGGTTAAAGAGTGGATTCGTTTCTGTTTACCCGAGTAGCGATTCTGGGTTTCCCAGACCTGGGGTGGAATGTCTTCCAGCTGTCTTGTAACGTTCTTACCCTGTAAGTATTCAAACTCGGATGTCCCCCGTTTTCCATCCTTCTCCTCCTGGAACTCTGAGGAGCACACACGGTCTCTCCGAATCGCCTCCACGCCCGCCGTGTTCCCCCACATTGTCTGTGCTTCCGTCTGGGTGGTCTTTCTGTCCCCACGAGGCAAGACCTTGGAGCTGGCAGCGTTCACCCCAGCCAGAGAGCACTGCAAACCCACCCTCTGAGTCCTTAACTGCGATTTTCCTGCGTTTTGCAGTTCTAGAACTTCAAGTTCCCGTGTCCCTTTCTCCGGCTTTCCGTCCATGCTAATGGGCGCTCTCTCCGGGAGCTCAGGGAGCGCGGCTGGTCGGTCACCTGGGGAGTCCAGCACCCAAACTTCCTGTTGGCTTTTTCCTGCCGATCCTCTGCCATGTTTCCTCGTCTCTTCAGGGGCTCTGCATGGCTGATTTCAGGCCTCCGGTGACACTCCCCCCAGGGACCCTGAAAACACCTGAAATTACCTAACCCCCATTTCAGACATTGTGACTTCTCCATATTTCTGGATTTTTAAATAAAGATTTTTGTTTACTTACTTGAGAGAGAGAGCGGACAGCGGAAGAGGGAGAGAGAAAATCTCAAGCAGGTGCCCCACGGAGCGTGGAGCCTGCACAGGGCCCGATCTCACAACACTGAGGTCATGACCTGAGCCCAAATCTAGTCGGACGCTGAGCACCGGAGCCCCCAGACGTCCCTGCGTCACTTCCTAACGTGCATCCCCTGGTGGGTCTGTCAGTTCACACTCACTGTGACCTTTCTTCTATTGCGACTTCTTTGTCATGGTTTTCCTGTTTCCTATTTACATTTTTGGGTTCTTTTCTCTTTTTTGTTGATTTTCATGGGATGAATCATTTTTTATTTTGTAACTTTTATAAAAACTTGCATTTGTGTCTTGATTCAGCACGTGCTTACTGAGCACCTACTGTGCGCCCAGAATTGCCGTGCACGGTAGACGCCCAGCAGGTGCGGCCCCGTCTGGGCCCGGTGCTCTCCAGGCTGGCTCAGCACCGCTCCCTGCCCGCGCTGACGGCACGCCGAGGTCCCAGCCTCACGCACACTCCTCCCCAGCAGCACGGCTCAGGAGTGTATTTGGGGTTTATCTGGTCGACTCCTCTTTGCTGCAGCCCTCGCTCTCAAGTTTCTGGGGGGGTGGTTTGTCCCAAAGCCAGACTTTGCAAAGGGAAGAGTCTATTACTTCTGTGACCGCTCGCAGCTTGTCCCGCATCTTTCTTAGTGTTCTGTGGGTTTCTGGAACTACCTTTACTACGCTGTTACAGTGGAATGACAGTTTGGCTGGCTGTTAAATCCTGTATTTGTTTCTTTCAATTCTTCAAAATAACACCATATATATGGGGCGCTTGGGTGGCTCCGTCGGTTAAGCCTCTGCCTTCGGCTCAGGTCATGATCTTAGGGTCCTGGGGGGCTCAGCGTGGAGTCTGCTTCTCCCTCTCCCTCTGCCACACCCCCTGTTCGTGCTCACTTGCTCTCGCTCGCTCGGTCAAATAAAAAAATAAAATAAATTAACACCTTAGAGTCTCTGTACACGATTTGCTGAGAAACCTGTTACCAGTGGCTTGTTCCTTTCTCCTTCTAGAAACTCGGCTTTTGATGCAGTCTGGATGGGTCCAAAGACGCCGATGGGGGCCCTCACGGGACCGGACGCGAGGGCCTTTGGCTTCGTGTAGGTTGGAAATGGAGCACACACTGAGAAGAGCCAGCAGAGTTTGTTGGAGACAGAGACTGTGGATAGGACAGAGCATTCGGGAGACTCTGAAATGAAAGCAGAACGAGTCTCATCCTTGCTTGGGGCCTGTTTCTATTGAGGATGGTGGTCTGGGGCACATGTCCTCTCAGGCCTCTGGGGAACTGGTCAGAACAAGGACAAGGGTTCCCAGCAAGGGCAAGGTCCTGACCTATGCCCTTGATCAGGGGGTCTTGATCAAGGTGTCTGGAGCCGATGGTCTTGGAAAATATTCACAAGGACCTCACCTGGTCACTCCTTAGATGCTACCTGTTGTGCTGGAAATCACCAAAGAAATCACTGACCCCTTACCTGTACAAGGAGGACATATGCCGCCTGCGCAAGGAGGCGGGTGTTGGGCAGGAGTGCGGGTCCGGGCAGGAACAGAAGTGGGAAAAAGAAGCAAAATAAGCAGTTCACTGTGGGGCCCCTGGTCTCCCTGTCCCAGACCTGTGTTCTAAACAACCAACACTGAATATTAGGCAAACATACAACTTCCTCCCTCCCTGGGCTTATTGGTAAATAAACACATGTTACCTCTGCTGCATCTGTCAACAAGAAAAGTAACCTGGTGTGATGGAAATGTCATAGGTAACACAGACATAATTGTTAAGGAGAACAAATGAGTTAAATGGATGTAAGTGGAATAAAAGGTTTTAGGTGAATTTTTAAGTAATTTTCCCAAATCTGTTTGGTAACCTAAAACCTTAAAGTTTTGCTAAGTTAAATGAGGGACAGTCACTGAGTATCTAAATCATTTCCGAATAAAATCCTGGAACATGACTGAGTGAACACAGGCTGACCCGCTTCGGGACCCCATCTTCCAGAGAAGCGGAACCTGTGGACTGGGGCCGTGAGCGCGCGCGAGCCACGCCAGAACCGGCAGGGAGAGGGCCAGTGGCTGGGACGTGTCCAGGACGTCACCAAGCCACAGAATCCCAGGGGCTCTGTCCTTTCCCAGTTTGCACTAGAAATTAGGGTTTCTAAGGATTCAACACTCTAACTAACATCTAATTAAAACGGGTAGAAATAAGAAAATATCTCCATACGCCAGGAAAACGGGATGCGATGTGTATTTTTGGTAAAAGAAGGCATTAGGAGAGGAAATACAGTTTGTGGAGGGAAATGGAAGTAATTTCGTCCTAGAGTAAAGCCGGTTACTTCAGAAAGGGAATGAGAACAGGGAACACCCTAGAATAAAAAGCTGTAGAGGGATTCTGTGTTTGATGAGCTGGAAGATAGTGAGTGAATTTTTTTGTTTTTTAAAGATTTTATTTATTCATTTATTTATTTGCCAGAAAGCAAGAGCACAAACAGAGGAAATGACAGCAGAGGGAGGAGGAAGCAGGCTCCCCGCTGAGCAGAGAGCCCGATGCAGGGCTCGATCCCAGGACCCTGGGACCATGACCTGAGCTGAAAGCAGAGGCTTAACCCTCTCAGCCACCCAGGCGCGCCATGTGCTCAGGTTGAAAAACAAGCTTCAACATCAGTCGTGTCTGTGCATAAAACTGGGACCTAACTTCCTTTCTTCTGGAAGGACACTGGTCTGCTCCTGGTAAGAGACTGTGACAGCGTTTCCTCTATTTATCCAAATTATCTGCCCAGAAAACAAGCATTCTACATTTTGCCAAAATAATTTCCCACGTCTGTCAGGCCTTCGCCTGCCAAAGGAAACCTCGTCCTCTCGATATCAAGGGTTAAGTTTTGCTAAGATGCTCGTGACCTTCTGTGCTTCCTCTGAAGCCTTCGTCACTTTGGTTAAAGGATTAACCAAATATTGGTTCACGGCGACCTATGATCCTATTTGCCTAAGTGCTTGAAAATCTTCTGATCTTTTTGACAAACTTTCCAAAATTCAAATTCCAGGTAAAGCCTTTTTGAACTTGAATTAACTTTGAGTTTTACAGAGGGTCCCTGAAATATCTTAAGATTTGTTCTCTCTCCTTATATAAAGGAGAATTTAAACTAACTCGGCTTATTTGAGATGTTAGATTACACGGGAAGCCCTCTTTACCCTATGTCTGTATGGGTATATGTTATAAATGTTCCAGAAGTGATGTGAAATTTCTGGCCATCTCACCTGTCCTGATATAACACATCAGTCGTAATTTTAAATGCATGTCACGGCAATAAGCAGACGCTCTTGTCAGCTCGGCCACAGCGAGCTCCCATCGGACACATGGTGACGGCAGCCGAGCCTCGGTCACCTGCAGACACTGCCCTTTCACCAGGACGCAGCTGCCCGTGGCCTCAGCTGCAGAGAAATTCAGCAACGGGCTCGGGCAATGGCTTGGGCGTACTGTTCTCCGGGGACTCCTGAACCACACCGTTGCACTGCACAGAAGGACATCGAGCTCTTGCGGAGCCTTAAACCATTACCTTTTCTCCCTATCTGATCCCTGCAGAATTCAGACCCTTGAGTACTTCCTCAGGGCAGGGCACTCACTCGCTGTATCCGTAGGACAGCCGTTGGTCATCCTTGTAGGTGGGCTGTTGCTCCGGGGCTGAGGTCCTCTGGGGCTAAGGTCCTCTGGGACAGGGTCGTTCCTACCTACCCCCCAGCCTGTGAAACTCTCGAAGCACCCTCAGCCCTCAGAGCCAACGGAACACACGGATGGCTCCAGTGAGACTCTCGGCAAAGTTCATAGACAGCCTGGGAACACCCGATGGGGGGCTCCGTTGCTGGTCTGGATTCTCAGGTTTGTCCTTTCACAGCTCCAAGACTCACCCCTCGAGGGACCACAGCATACGCAGTGCGCCTGGTTCCTACTTCCGACCCGCAGCTAAGAAAGGGAGAGACACTTTAATATTGCGTGGCCCTCACTGCTTCCATGAGAAATAACCAGGCTTGGGGCGCCCGGGCGGCTCAGTCGGTTACGCGTCCAACTCTGGATTTCGGCTCGGGTCGGGATCTCAGGGTCGTGAGATCGAGCCCCACGTTGGGCTCTGGACTCAGTGGGGAGTCTGCTTGAGATTGCCTGCCTTCCTCTCTCCCTCCGTGCCTCCCCCTGCTCACACGCACGCATGCGCACTCTCTCTGGGATAAATAAACATAAATACACAAATAAAACCCTAAAAAAGGAAAGGAAAGAGAAAGGGAAAGGAAGGACGCGCTGAGGCCACCTTCTTACAGAGCTGAAGCCCTGCAGCCTCGCGTGTGGCCTCGCGGAGAGTCGGCGTCTCCGGCCGAGGCGTCCTCCTGCGTCTCTTCACGCCCACCTGGAAGACCCCCCAGGTGCTGTTAACCAACCCTTGTGCTGCCAACGGAACCCCAGGGGACAGACCCCCAGTCTCTGAAGAAAGCGCCGGGCCCTGAGCAGCCCTCACGCCCCCGACAACCCGAGAGTCAGGACTTCGCAGAGCAGAGGCAGAGGGCAGCGGACGGGCCGCTTGCCCCGGACAACCACGCCAGGCCCGTGCCCTTTCTGGCTTCGGCCCTGTCTCACTTCCTCTCTCTTCTGGAGAAGACGATGCTCGCTTCCCACTGCAAATTTGGGAACCTCTCCAGCCGTCGGGTCTGGTCACGGGGTCCCAGACCTCTCGGTCTCGCCGGCAACGAGTTCATCTCTAGTCCCCGGGGCCGATGCTGACGATCCGCGTAAGCCGCTGACGCTCCCCACCGCGAGGCGAGGCCCAGGCGGTCCCAGGCCTTCCCCCAGTCACACCTGTGCTGCCCAGCCAACGCCCTCCACCCTGTCCATGCACCGGCTTCCCTGCCCCAGCACCTTTCCTTACCTGAACATGGTCTCTCTCCGCAGGGCAGAGATCCAGGTGAGTTTGTGCTCTTTCAAGGTTTTTAGCAAAGACCCTTTTAGGAAGAGCGGGCCTCCCGGACGCCGTCCGGACTGCCGACCTGCGGGGGGGGAGAGGACCCCCCAGGAGGCTGTGGCTCTCGGTTCGCATCACCGCCGGGTCCTCTACGCTGCGTCTGGCTTTGCTTTTGCTGCGGTGGATGGCACTGCCCGGCGTCTAGGAATGTGCGGAAGGCTGGCAAGCCAGAGGTCAGTCCTTACCGGACACCTTGGTGTCCCTGTTCCCACCTGTAACACACCAGAGCTCCGATCCCGCGGGGCCTCCATGACTGCCCCTGGGTTTGCTTCTGGAGGGAGCGGGCGTCTTTCTTCCAGGGTCAGAAGAGGTGCTGAGCTGTCGCCATCAGAAGCGTCTCCCTCACGCGAGGAAATGGGCTCCGCCGCCACAGCAGGGGCAGCCCGGCCAACGCCGACAGACAGGCTGGCCGCAGGTTTGGGATGGCTGCGTGGCCTTGATCACCCGCTTACTGAGCAGGGGGGTTTGTGCGACGGCAAGACCACCTGTTGGAGAAGCAGAAATGCACGTCCACGAGATCAGGGAGGGGCTGGCTGCACCCGCCGCAACCCCCCCACCCCCGCCCCTCCGTCTGCTGGGCTGCCCACCTGCGGGCCGGGCCCCTGCCTTCGAGCCATCATACACGCTGGAGTTGTGAGAATTTTAATTCTGCCTGCTGTAACTGTTCTTGAACTTTGTTAACCCTCCGCACACAGACCCTTGCTCACGCTTTCTTCTTGAGGACCTAAGTCCTCCGTCCCTAGCAGAGCTAACAGCTCTCCTTGACGTCTGCAGACCACTGGCCTCACGGGGTGAAGGACCAGATGCTCCAAGAAGATGAGGCTTGACCGAGTCTGAGAACAGCCGTCACAGATGCCGGCAGGTCTGTTCAGGGTCAAGTCCACACCCAGTGGCCCCGGGGGCTCCGGGCAGCTGCCCTGCCCATGTCTTCTCCTGGTCGGGGAAGTGGGTCTTTGGGACTTGAGTTCAACCTTTTTCCAGGCTGCTGGTTTCCAGAATAAAGCAACACTTCCTTTCCCCCATCATTTCTCTCTCAAATATTGGTGTTCGAGCCGTAAGCCACCGATCCTGACAGAGCTGGAACCAGTCTTCGGTCCGGTAAGAGGGTGATGCCGTCTCAGCTCTGGGAGGTGATCCCGTGGACGATGGGTGGAAGTACCTGGGGGCTCTGGGGGCTCAGCAGGGTCTCGATTTCCAGCCCGCGCACTCTCCCTCTGACACGGACAAGACGGCCAGGAGAGGTCCTTCCAGGCACAGAGAGCAAACCCAGTAAATGCAGAAATGATCAGCAGTGCTTTCGGGGAAGATCTTGATCAAAAGCGGGGAATGTGAAAATAAATGAAGGACACTTCATTTAAAATGGAGTCAGGGGCGCCTGGGGGGCTTGGTCATAAGCTTTCGACTCAGGTCATGATCCCAGGGTCCTGGGATCGACCTGGCATCGGGTTCCCTGCTCCGTGGGAAGTCTGCTTCTCACACTCCCCCCTCCCTGCTTCTGTTTTCTCTCGAGATGTCTCTGTCAAGTAAATAAATAAAATCTTTCCCAAAAAAAAGAAAGGGAAAAGAAAGAAGAGGCAGGAAATCTCTCTGCGCCCAGCAGCCACACACAGCCTCCGACTCACCGTCCCCCCCCCATTTCCCCTGAACCCTGAAAGCAGCTGACCTCCCCTTGTCTGCTGTGCGTGCCTGTGGCTCCCCTCAGCTCCGCACTGTGTTTGTGTCTGTGTCTCTGCGGATGATGCTTTCCTTAGCGTCGGCCACCGGCTCCCCGTTCGGTGTGGATGCCGTCAGTCAGCGGGTGGCTCTCTCCAAGTCCCCTCCACAGCCGCACCGCAGCCATTCCCGGGGGGCGCAGGGGCTCAGGCCGTCCTTCCCCGCCTCCCCACATGGAGGGGCGCGAGCACGCGGGGAGGCGCCCATGGGAGAGGTCTCCCTCCACAGAGTCCGCTTCACTCGGTCCCAAAGCGAGATCAACACAGTCACCACGCGGCCCAGGTTTCCAAACCCGGCGACACTTCGCCAGGTGAGGAGCCGGGCTTCTTCCAGGGACGCATGTGGGGCAGAGCCCAGGGCCAGTCGCTCACAGACCCGGCAGGAGCAAAGCCGGTCTGTGGCCCGTCACGGGGATGAGCGCGCCTGCCCCACACAATGTAGGAAACAGCCTCCACCTCCCAGAGGCCTTTCTGCAGAGAAAGTGCTGGGCTGTCCAGGACCAGAGACTGGGGACATCCCAGAGAGGAAGGGGCAGAGAAGGAAAGCCATGCTTGGTTCAGGCGACCCCCAGAACTGACAGCCAGGAGAAGCAGCAGGAGACTGCCAGCCTCTTGAGACAGGACTGTCTGTGACCACTTCTGAAGGGGGCAGCCGCAGCCGGAGCCTCTGCCCTCGGCTCCCAGAGCCCAGCGCTCACGCCATCCACAGGGCAGCGTGGGCAGCAGCGCGCATGGGAGCTGGGCCCATAGGAAGACCCCTGGGAGGTGGAGAGTGTTTCCTACATTGTGTGGGGGCAGGTCTGCTGATGGGAAAATGCTCCTCCTCCCAGTGATGAGGGGACAGAAGGCTGGCTGAGGACAAAGCAAACTCTGAGCCCCCAAAACCTCCCCCCACCCCCACCCCTGGGTGGGACAAGTGTGACATTCTTCCAAAATCTCCCAACTATCTTAACATTAATGCCGTGCTCAGAGAGGGAAAACGACCTAGACCAGGGCAAGGCCGAGGGTCCCAGGTCTCCGCAGGTCGCCTTTAGCGTGTGAAAGTTCTATTGAAACCTCGGTTTCCCACCGTACAGACCCTGCCGCCCCTCACGTCCCGGGCAGCAGCACCTGCCCGCCCGTCCTGTCCCCAGGCTTTAGTAAACCACCATTTTGCATCAAAGGTGTCTCAGGAGCTCTTTCTTGGTCTCCAGCCCCCCGAACCTCACGTAGACTCTAAAACTTCATCACTTGAGCCCTTTCTTTTTTTTAGTATTTTATTTACTTCTTTGACAGAGAGCACGAGCCAGTGAGCGAGCAGGGGGAGGGCCAGAGGCAGGGGGAGAAGCAGGCGCCCAGCTGGGCACGGAGCCGGAGCTGACCTGGGGCTCAATCCCAGGACCCTGAGATCGTGACCTGAGCGGCCCCGGGGGGCCCTCCCTGGCGCCCTTTTAAAGCAGAGAGATTCTGGGTGTGCGGTTGAAGCTGACGGGGGCCGTCGCCGGAGGAGTCGAAGCTTCCCTTCTGCTGTCCCCCCTCCCCTCCCCTCCCCTGCCTCCCCCTCCCCTGCCTCCTCCTCCCCTGCCTCCCCCTCCCCTGCCTCCCCCTCCCCTCCCCCGCCTCCCCCCATCCCTCCTCCCCGCCGCCCTCCCCTCCTCTCCCCTCCCCCATCCCTCCGCGGACTCTTCTGCCCGCCCCTCCCCTCCCTTCCCTCCCCCTTCCTGCCCTTCCTCCCCTCTCCCCTCCCCTCCCCAGGCCTTGGAAGGGCGGAGCCACAGGGAGGGGGAGAAAGAGTGAAACAGAAGCGCTCCAGGGCCGGCTGTGGAGGTGGAGGTGGAGGCAAAGCCCGGGGGCAGGAAGCAAAACCAGGTTCCCCGGTCCGGGCGGGTCTCGGCAGGAACCCGTCCGGGCCGCTCCCCGCGGAGCCGGGAAGTCACGTGGCTGTGAACCAGAAACAGCAACGGAATCCCTGGTTTTTAGTGACCGAGTCCTGGGTCAGGGCTGGGTCAGGGCTGGGGCGGTGTTCATTCCTAGTACTTGCACCGTTTGGGCCTTGAACTGGGGGATTTCAGTTCAATCTCTTTGAGTCTTAGATGACGGAGGGAAAGGATTAATTCCCAAATAATTTCTCTGGGATACCGGATATTGGAAATGGGTTTATATTCAAGAACATTTAAAGAAGCTTTTATTTACTTGGGAGAGAGCACAGGCAGGGGAGTGGGAAAGGGAGAAGCAGGCTCCCCTCTGAGCAGGTAGCACGCGCCTATCCCAGACCCTGGGGCTTAACCATCTGAGCCCCCCAGGGGCCTCAAAAGGGTTCCTATTCAAATAGGGCATTTTAAATGCTGTCACTACAGAATCAGAGCTTCTTTGGGCTCTCCTCTGATCTAAGGGAGTGACTTCTATTTCAGTGCCCTGGATCCTGAGAGAAGAAACTCTCGAAAGGCCTGACACTCCAGGAAAGCCACCTGAGAAGTCTAAGTCAGCGTGACTGTCCTTAAACTTTGTTCAAAGCCAGAGCCGGATTTCCGGCCGCCACACAAGCGGGCTTCAGGAATGAGTGGCCTACAGGGAAATCATCCCGACCTTAACTAACGTCTCTATGAATGCCTCTGGGCCCTGCATTCTTCAGCATTATAACCCACATTTCCTGCCTAGATGCTAATCTAGAATCTTTCTTTTTACAGGATGTGACAGAGCATGTAACCCTGTAGGAACTGCTGGTTCTTCCTTCCCTGTGAAGTGTTTCCCAGGCGGTTGTCCTAACTTGAGCTGGAATAACACTCTTTCTGGTAGAGATTCGTGTTTTTTTTAAATACCATTTTTAAAAAGATTTTATTTATTTATTTCAGGGGTGGCTGGGCGGCTCAGTGGGTTAAGCCTCTGCCTTCGGCTCAGGTCATGATCTCGGGGTCCTGGGATCGAGCCCCGCATCAGGCTCTCTGCTCAGCAGGGAGCCTGCTTCCCTTCCTCTCTCTCTCTGCCTGCTTCTCTGTCTGCTTGTGATCTCTCTGTCAAATAAATGAGTAAATAAAATCTGAAAAAAAAAAAAGATTTTATTAATTTATTTCAGAGAGAGAGAGAATGCGCGTGCGCACCGGCACAAGCAGCAGGAGGGGCAGAGGGAGAGGGAGAAGCAGGCTCCCCACTGAGCAAGGAGCCAGACATGGGGCTTGAGTCCAGGACACCAGGATCATGACCTGGGCCAAAGGCAGATGCTTAACCCACTGAGCCCCCCAGGCGCCCCTGAAATAAAATGCTAAAGGGTTTGTTCACTTTGCATCAACAGTAAAATGGTAAAGGATGACTTGGGGTGGAAAACAGGTTGAAAGGGAACTGGGGCCCAGACCAAGGTCACGTTCGTCTAAGGAAGGGACTGTTCTTGCCCACATCAGGGAGCTAGGAAGCAAAGTCTCCCACCAGCAGCCCTAAGAGGACACCCACGGGCTGGTTTTGTGAGGGAAGTCTGACCTTGACTGGAGCAGGGCAGCCTGGTGGGCCACGGAATTGGCGCGAATTCTAACTGGCTGCAGAGAACAAAGGCTGGCCAGGGGATGTGGGGGGCTCTGGGGTGACTGCAGCTGTTCGGGAGGAGGGGCTCTGAGTTGATCTCTTTGGAGAATCTGGAGATTTGGAGAGTTCTTCTGTGAAGAACTAGAGGGTCTGAGATTTCGGCCCCGTTCCAAGCCGGCAGATGAGCCTGCCAGCGTCAGAAGACACAGAAGCCTGGGTGGGAGACCAGGTCAGCTCCGCGCCCACAGCAAGAACAGCAGCCGGTGTCGCCGCCCACGAAGGGTCTGGAGGGAGCCAGAGGAAACCTGCGCAGACCCAAGGTTCCCAGAAAGGACACCTGGGTGGAGAGAACCTGACGTTTCCTACTAGGTGTGGCCTCTGCCCCAAAAGAGCCGTTCATGTCATTCTACCGGACAGCAGACAAACCTTCCCTCTGCTGCAGAGTGACACGGTCTCCATCCTCCAAAACTGTTCAGGAACCAAACGTCCCCAAAAGGACGGTCTGGTACCAGGGGATGAGCCCCAAACAGTTTCTCCAAGCCCTTCCCCTCCAGCTGGTGCCAGTTCAGACGCTGGGGTCTCCCTCTCAAGTCTCTGCAGGCCGGCCCAGCGGCTTCTGTCCCCGGCAACTCAGGAGCGGACTGTGTGGAGCATTTCAGGGGACAGTCTCCCCAGGGCTCAGACCCGAGGGGACACATGGGGCCCCACCTGTGGCCGCTGTCCTAAGCTAGGCTCCCTGTGCCAGCAGCAGCCCCAGGCGTCTGCAGACACGTGTCCCTGTACCTGTGTCCCAACCACAAACCCAGGCCCCCTGGATTTCAGTTTCTCTCACGCAAAACTCTTCGGGCAGCCGGGATCACCTGACGCCTGGGCCAGTGTCCCTCACACTTAGGGCCACATTCTAGGCCTCCCGTGCTAACCATGCCCAGACCCATCCCACGTGCCCCCACAGGAGTGCCCACCACTTCCAGAAACGGGGAAGTGGGGAGGGATGTGGGAAGCAAAGGCAGAGAAAAATTAGAAATTTCCTTACTAGCGAAAGCCCAGTGACAAGTCCTTGAAACAGGCAGAATGGCCTTTCTCTAGGAGCTCAGCTGCCTCGATGTTAGTACTTAGGGTGAACAGCAGTCCTAGCCCGACCCCTCAAACCCAACCCAGGACTCCGCTAGTCTACCTGAGTATATAAAATTCCTTCGGAAGCTTCCTTGAGGGCCCTTGGGTGGCTCAGTCGTTAAGGCTCAAGCCAGGATCTCAAGGTCCTGGGTTCGGTCCCGGCTCAGCAGCGAGTCCGGGTCTCCCTCTGCAGCCTCCATTTATTTGAGAGAGAGAGTGCGCCTGGTGTGCCCTTGCATGCACACCAGGCGCACTCTCTCTCTCAAATAAATAAATAAAATCTTAAAAAAATATATTCTGGGCGCCTGGGTGGCTCAGTGGGTTAAGCCTCTGCCTTCAGCTCAGGTCATGATCCCAGGGTCCTGGGATCGAGTCCCGCATGGGGCTCTCTGCTCAGTGGGAAGCCTGCTTCCTCCTCTCTCTCTGCCTGCCTCTCTGCCCACTTGTGATCTCTGTCTGTCCAATAAATAAACAAAATCTAAACAAACAAACAAACAAAAACTTCCTTTATCTCTGCTCCCCAAGATACACGTTAGCCATCCTGCGGCAAGTAAACGAGCCCCACATACACCTCAAGGGTCTCAAGACGGAGTTTCTAGGAAGCAGTGGTGAGTGACCTTTCCTCACAACAGCTCGCCCCTCGGGGTTTCCAAAACACCTGGGAGACTTCGCCTCACCCGAAGCCCTCCCGACTTGAGCATATCTGACGGCCCCTCCTCACGACCCCGGTGCGCTCTTTCTGCCCATGGGTCCCGCCCCAGACTTTAATAAAACCCCCTTTTTGCACCAAAGATGTCCCAAGAATTCTTTCCGGGCCAGCGGCCTCGACCTCTGACATCCTCCCCACCTCAGAGAGGCTCGGGAGCGGCAGGCCCACCGCCACCCCAGTCCTCAGGGTCGTCCTGGCCGCGCCCCCAGGCTCAGGACCCCACCCCGCGCCCCTGCGCGCCCCCGCCCGTTCCACACCCCGCTCCAGCCCCTTTCGGTTCTCTGCCCCTTCCGGCGGCCTGGAGGGGTCTGGGCTGTCGGCCCGGGTCTCCGCGGGAGCCCTCAGGACCACCTCACCCCAGCCGGTGGGCACCCCCCACCCAAAACAGGTGCAAGACAGTGTGCCCCGCCCCGGCGCGCCAAGAACCGTGCTGCCCCCTCCCCACACGCCACGAGCCCCTCACCCCCCCGGGAAGCGGAGCTGAGGACCCCCCCAACCCCGGGCTCCTCCAGCCACGCGTGCCCCTGCGACGCCACCTGGTGGCCGCCTGGGCAAAATGCGGCCGCGGGAGGGGCGGGGGCGGGGCGAGCTCGGAGAGAGGAGGGTCCTCCCCAGGGCACCTCTTGCAGCACTGGCCCCTCAGTCCCAAAGAGAGCCAAGGACCCCAGGGGTCGCCGCACGGGCTTAACTCTAATTCTGATCCTGATTGGTCCCCATCGCATTTCTTTTTGTTAGAGATTTGATATTCATTCATTCATTCATTCATTCATTCATTGCGAGACAGGGCGCGTAAGCAGGGCGAGAGGGGGAAGCAGGCTCCCCGCTGAGCAGGGAGCCCCCCTGGGGCTCGATCCCAGGACCCCGGATCATGACCGGAGCCACCCAGATGCCTCTCCGTCGCATTTCTGGTCCGACTAAACCCCAAATTAGGACGTACTTTGGGGGGGGGGGCGGTCGTGGGAGGGAGGCTCTGGACCCAACGTGAGGGTTCCCGTTTTAACCTGCAGCTGTGGGCGCTCCAGCTGGCCCGGAGCAGATGGTGACAGGCCTGCAGGGATGACAGAAGGAACACGTGACTGGGCATGATTTTTTTTTTCCTAAAATTTTGTTTATTTATTTAACAGAGAGAGAGAGATCACAAGTAGGCAGAGAGGCAGGTAGAGACAGAGGAAGCAGGCTTCCCCGGCGAGCAGAGAGCCAGATGCGGGGCTCCATCCCAGGACCCTAGGACTATTACATGAGCAGAAGGCAGGTCGGAGTCATCCAGGTGCCCTGGGTATGAATTTTTTTTAAAAGCCCCAAGAGAAACCTTAAAAATAACTTGAACTAAATTAAAATAAAAACACAATTTACCAAAATTTGTGGGGTGAAGCAAAAGCAGTGGAAATCTGCAGAGGGAAATCTGTAGAAATAAACATATACTCAAAAAGAAGAAAGACCTAATATCAATCATCTGAATCTCTATCTTAGGAAGCTAGAGAAATAAGAGGCAATATAAGCCTAAAAACAGAAGAAAAGAAATAATAAAAACTAGAGCAGAAATCAATGAAATTGAAAACAGCTTCATTGGGGGGAAAAAATAAACAAATCCAAAAGCTGGTTATTTGGGAGATGAAGTCAATAAAATTAATAAACTGCTAGCCAGTATAGCAAAACTAAAAAGAGAAAACAGAGATTACTACATTGAGAAATGGAAAGGGAGCCATTACTACAGATCCCAGATCCCTCCACAGATGGTCATTAAAGGCATAATAAGGATTACGATAAATAACTCTGTGCTCACAAATTGATAGCTTAAAAAATGAACCAATTCCTTGAAAGACACAGACTATCCAAACTCACATAAGGAGAAATAGGTAAACTAAATAGGTCTATATTTATTAATGAAATTGAACCAATAATTAATAATGTGTCTAACAAGAAAGCACCTGCCACCTATGGCTTCACTGGTGAGTTGTAAAATATTTAAAGGGAAAAAATAATATCAATTCTCTATAGTCTTTTCTGGAAAATAGAAACAAAAAATGCTTTTAACTCATTCTGAGGCAGCAGTAGCCCCAATAAAACCACAAGTAGATAGACATAAAAAACAAAGAAAATTGCAGATCAATATCTCTCATGAGCATAAAAGCAAAAACACTTAACAAAATATTAGCAAGTCCGAACCAACAATGAATTATACACCACATAATAAGTATATTCTAGTAATCAAGTGGGATTTATTCTAGGTGTGCAGGACTGGTTCAACGTTTTAAAAATCAGTTAGTTGATCTTTCTAAAGATTTTATTTATTTATTTATTTCACAGAGAGAGAGAGAGAGAGAGCACAAGCAGGGGGAGCAGCAGAGGGAGAGGGAGAAGCAGGCTCCCTGACAGGGGACCTGATCCCAGGACCCCAGGACCATGATCTGAGCCGAAGGCAGTTACCCAACGACTGAGCCACCCACATGCCCCCCAAAATAATAGGATCTTATCCACTGATGTTGAAAAATCATTTGGCAAATCCAATATTCATTCATGATTAGAGCTCTCAACTAAGGAATAGAGGGAGATTCCTTCAAGTTGATTAAGGATTGTCTACTAAAACATGTACAGTGAACACATTCCTTAATTGTGAGGAACCAGGTATTTCTCCATTAAGATCAGGAACAAGGTGGGGCACTGGGTGGCTGCATCGGCTGGATGTCCAACTCTTGGTGTTGGTTCAAGTCGTGATCTTCTGGTCATGGGATTGAGCTCCGGGTCAGGCTCCATGCTCTGCAGGGAGTCTGCTTCTCTCCCTTTCCCGCTCCCTCTGCTCTTCCTCCTGCCTGTACACTCACTCCCCCCCTCTCTCTAAAATAAGTAAATAAATCCTTAAAGAAAAAAGATCAGGAACAAGGCAAGGATGTCCCCTTACCATTGCCACTGAACATTGTATGGGAAATCTAGGATGTGAAATAAATAAAATATATACAGATTGGGAGGGAAAAAATAAAACTACATTTATTCACAGATAACATAACTTTATGTAGAAAACCCAAAGAATTAACAACAAAATTCCTGGAATTAATAAGCGACTATTATGAGGTTGCAGGTTACAAGGTTAATACACAACAATCAATTGCTTCTCTATACACCAGCAATCAAACATGGAAATATGACATTTAAAACATAGTACTGGGTTCCCGGCCTGGGGGCTCAGTCAGGTAAGCATTTGCCTTCATCTCAGGGCATGATCCCAGAGTCCTGGGATTGAGTCCTACTTCAGGCTCCCTGCTCAGCTGGGAGTCTGCTTCTCCTTCTCCCCCTGCCACTCCCCTGCTTGTGCCCTCTCTCTATCAAATGAATAAAATCTAAAAAATAATAATAATTAAAAATAAATTTTAAAATATCATTTACATTTGCACCATAAAAATGAAATATTTAGGTATAAATCTAACAAAATGGGCTCAGGACCTACATGAGGAAAACTATAAAATGTTGATGAAAGAAATTTCTAAGTTCCAAATAAATGTAGGGGTGTGTGGGTGGCTCAGCTGGTTAAGCAGCTGCCTTCAGCTTGGGTCATGGCCCTAGGGTCCTGGGATCGAGCCCCACATAGGGATCCCTGCTCAGCAGGGAGTCTGCTTCTCCCTATCCCTCTGCTCCTCTTCCTACCTTGTTTTCTCTGTCTCTCTCTCTCTCTCTCTCTCAAATAAATAAATAAGTGGAGATATACCATGCTCATTGATAGGAACTCAATATTTTTAAGATGTCAGTTCTTCCCCGCTTGATCTATAGATTCAATGTAATTCCAATTTAAACCTTAGCAGGTTATTTTGAAATGTTGACAAAGTGATGCTAAAGCTTATATGAAAAGGAAACAGGGTGCCTGGGGGTTCAGTCGGTTGAGCACCGACTCTTGGTTTTGGCTCAGGTCATGACCTCTGGGTCATGGGACTGAGCCCTGCGTCAGGCTCCGCATTCTGGTGGGAGTCCGCTCCAGATTCTCCTCTCTTCCCTTCCCTCTGTCCCTCCACCCACCTGAGCACTCTGTCTCTCTAGAATAAATACACAAATCTTAAAGTAGAAGAAGGAAAGAGGAGAGAACAGAAAAGGCAAGCACCGGGAACTGAGTCCACCATACCGAAAAGAGTGAGACTGGAGGACTGATACCATATGACTTCCTAGGAAGCTACACTAATCAAGGCCGCCTAATATTGACAAAAGACTACACCAGTAGATCGATGGAACAGAACAGAGACCCAGAAATAGACCCATACCATACAGCTCTCTGACGAAGGAGCAAAGGCGACGCAAGGCAGAGGACGGTTGCACAAATGGTGGGGGGGCAACCGAACGCCCGTACGCAAAAAATGAGTCTAGACACAGACCAGAATTACCCAGAAAATTGGTCATAGACCTAAGTATAAATTCCGAAGTAAGACTTCCAGTAGATGACATAGGAGAAAATCTAAGTGAACTTGGATTTGGCAATGATGTTTTAGACAAGCCAATCCATGAATGAAAATACTGTTAAGTCGGACTTCATTAAAATTTTAAAATTCTGCTCTGTTAAATATACTGGTGAGACAGTGAAAAGAAGTCACAGATTAGAAGAAAATATTTCTAAAACATTTGTCCAGTATAGGGCTGTATCTAAAGTGGACAAGGAGCGGTCAACAATCAACAATACAGAAACAGCTTAAAAAGATCCGAAACAGGGGCGCCTGGGTGGCTCAGTGGGTTAAGCCGCTGCCTTCGGCTCAGGTCATGATCTCAGGGTCCTGGGATCGCGTACCGCATCGGGCTCTCTGCTCAGCAGGGACCCTGCTTCCTCCTCTCTCTCTGCCTGCCTCTCTGCCTACTTGTAATCTCTCTCTGTCAAATAAATAAATAAAATCTTTAAAAAAAGAAAAAAAAAAAAAGATCCGAAACAGACACCTCCCCAAAGACGATGTACCGATGGTGAATAAGAATTTGAAAAGAGGGCGCCTGCATGGCGCGGGGTGTCCCTGAGGGGTGGGAGTGACAGGGAATGGGGGGGTGAGAACGGCCCAAGGGATGACCGTTGGGAGCTGGAGGCACCAGCTTAATGTTGACACCGAGGGCCACGCATAGAAACATTCACAGGCTCGCACACGTACTGCTGGCGCACACGCGTATTTCTTTGGCTCATGTGCTCGGCAGCCAGGGAAACACTCCGGTGGCCAGGAACACACCTGTTTCCCAGATCCTGATTCATAAAACCGTTCTCTGATAAAAGGAAGGTGCCCGAGTCCTTGGGAAAATGATGATTTTAGGACTGAACAGGAAATATAGAGAATGAGCCTGGAGCATCTTGTGGGGCCAGAAAGCAAGGAGGTCCTCAACACACACACACACACACACGCACACACTGAGGAGCACACGACTGAAAGCTCCCCCAATGGCCAAAGCTGAAGCAATTTGGGCAACAAAATTAAAGCGGCGTCACATTATAAATCGAAGTATAAAATAAACACCCACAAGTCCATGTGATGTAAATAAATGACTGAATAAATTAGAAAGTGGGAGAGAGGAGACAAGTCTGCCAGGTGAGAGAACTCTGAATGAAGCACATCTGTTCTCCGCCGTAAGGGGGTGGTCACTGCCCGCCAGCGCGTCCGTGCAGGACGTCCTCCCAAAGCATGAGGGGTGGAAGAGGGGACCTCCTCCCAAAAAGCACAGGACAGAAGCGGGGGACCTCCATCCAGAGAGCATGGGGTGGGAAGGGGGACCTCTGTCCAGAGAGGGCAGGACGGAATGGGGGCACATCCTTCCAAAGAGCTCAGGACGGAAGGGGGGACCGTGAGCAACGGCACAGCAGAGACACCGGACAAGCCCACTGCAGCCGGCAGTCCAGGCAGCATCACGGTGGCAAGTCCTGTCGGTCTCGTGTACCTGACATGACGTGATGACAGTGGCTCTTGGCCTCTGCGCCCATCCCCTCAAAGCCACGACCCCAGCGTAGTGGGGAGAAAAACAGCAGATTCCCAGACGGTGACACCCTACAATATACCCGACTGCTCCTCCTTCAGACTGTGAGGATCATCACAAACAGGAAGTCTGAGAAGCTGTCACAGCCCAGAGGGGCCCCGGGACACATGAGGACCGAATGTCATGTGGGGTCCTGGGTGAGGTCCTGGAGCAGGAAAAGGACATTAGAGGAAACGGAGGAAATCTGAGTAAAGTGTGCGCTCAATCAATAATGATGCATCAGTATTGGCTCATGAACCGCGGCAGACGTACCACATAGTGTCACACAATGTTAACATGAGGGAAACTGGGTTTGGCAGCCTACGGGAACTCGGTGCTGCCTGCTCAATATTTCTATAAATCTAAAACTGGTTTTTTAAAAAAGATTTTTTATTTATTTGACAGGCAGAAATCACAATTAGGCACAGAAGCAGGCAGAGAGAGAGGAGGAAGCAGGCTCCCCACTGAGCAGAGAGCCCGATGCGGGACTCGATCCCAGGACCCTGAGATCATGACCTGAGCCGAAGGCAGAGGCTTTAACCCACTGAGCTCCCGCAGGCGCCCTCTAAAACTGTTTTTTAAGAATATTTTTTAATGCTGCATGAATGGCATTTGTATCTGTTCTCTCCCTCCCCGACGTTGCCCCTGGGGTGATCCAGAGGACCTTCCTCCTTGACCGGTCCAGGAAGAGGGGAGCTCATCCCCGGGAGCTCTGTGGACCAGGAAGGACCTTGGGAACTGCTGCCCTGATACCGGGCTCTGAGGACGCCCAGCGGCAGGGCAAAGGGCAGCACCCAAACGCCAGAGTGGGCGAGCGGCTGTGGGGCCAAAGCATAACCAGGACACTCTGACCTGCCGAAATCGCCGTGCCCCGGGACTAAAAGCACAAGCAACCTGCCGGAGTCCCACTTGATCTGTGTAAGCGCAACAGCTTTAGGCCCAGTGAATACAAGTGCCCAAAATACCATGGACGAGGGGATCGGGGTGGGGGGCTTCAACCACAGAAGTTTCCTCACTGTTCTGCAGACTGGAAGTCTCAGACCAGGGAGCCAGGGCGGTGGGGTCCTGGGTTGCAAGCGGCCCCCCTCAGTGTGTGCAAGTGGCCTCTCTCTGTGTGGTGCTCCCCGATGTCTCCTCTCCTAATCCCGAGACCAGGGCCCCGCCCTCAGGACCTCATCGAACCCTACCTACCTCCCCCAAAGCCCAGCTCCAAACGCCATCACTGCAGATTAGGGCTTCAGCGTATGAATTTGGGGGGTTGCAAACATCCAGTCCACAGCAGAAAGTTGTACCTGAATCACTGGGATAGAAAGTCATGGAGCCCTAACCGATCCCCAGGGCTAGGCCAGTCCGCAGACCACAGACCCAGAGCCCCCGGAAGAGGGCCAGGCCAGTGCCCTTGAGGCCCCCAAGGGGGCACTAACCATGTGGCTATAATGGGAAAGAAGAAATCCTAGGCTTTTCGGGGACATTGGCTCTGAACTGAGGTTGATTCCTGGAGACTCAAAATACCACTGTGACCCCCCCAGTCAGGGGAGGGGCTTAGGGAGGGTAGGCGATCAATGCTGTCTTGGTCATGTCTGTCTTCCCATGGCTCCAGAGGGTCCCTGAACCTATCTGCGGTTACTACCTTGTGGCAGAAGGCATGACTGGCGGGTAGCAGGACCCCACCTTGGTTTCCTGGTCCCTGGAGTGGGGGCTGTTAAGGTGGGAAGGGCCAGGTGGAACCCCAGAACAGCTCCTACCTGGGAAAATAGTAAGGCATCTCCGGAGGGACCGCAGGAGCAAGAGCCCCAGCAAGGACCTGAAGGTGCGGGCGTGGCACCTGCTGGCACGTCCTCGTCTGTCCCTCCGGCACCTGAGCAAAAAGGCAGCGGAGCTGGACCGGGTGGCGGCTCCGACGGCAGCTGTTGTCCCTGATGGGCTTTCACCACCTGAGCAGGTCAACAGGGACCCGGGTCGCCTTCGTCTCCACAGGACCTTGTCCCCATGGGACCTCACATCAGTCCATTACACGGGTGACCTCAAGTCGACTGAAGCGGTGAGCAGAAAGCCGCGATTCCGACGACACGTGTGCCTGACCGTCAATTCCACAGCGAGTCCCAGGCTTCCCGCGTCTGAACCATCTAGGGGCCCCACAGCCCGGTCTGTGTCCAGACTTCCCTTCCTAAGGGGAAAGCGAGTGGCTGCCTGCAGTCCCTTCTACGAAGAAACAGATGCAGTGACATGCATCTTGGTGTTCAGGAGACACTCATGCCTCATTCGGGTCCCTTACCCGAGTGACCGGGCACCAAAGGAGGTTGTGCATGTAGGCCCCGCCCAGGCTGCCTCGCAAACTCTCCGCCCTGTTTCCCCCACCCCCAAAGGGCTCAGGGCATCCCACCTGCCGACCGCCTCTGGCTGGCCCGCAGCGCAGCGCCTCTCCGCGCTGACCATCCATGATGCTGTCGCTTCCCAAAGATAACCGGCCCACCTGCCAGTGGGCAGAGACATGTGTGGCTTGCAGAACACACGAGAGACAGAAGCACACCGCTGCTCGCATGTTCAAATCACGCTCTGGTATGTTTCAGGGCAGGTGCAGGTCGTGCAAATGTGGGTGGTGGGCTGGAGGAGAAGAGCAGGAACGGGCGGGGGTCGGGGGGAGGAGGTCTGACGGTGGGCACTGTCCACACGGAGGGGGACAGAGCGCCGTAAGGGCGGAATGTGGCCTGCTTGATTCCAGGCCCCACGGTTAAAAAGAAAGGACACCAGGACTGCACCTTCCTGCGCAATGTGTCCAGGACACGGTGGGGACCCTGTCCCTCCTCTCCAGCCTGGTGGTCTGTGACAGCATGTGGCAGAACTGGCGTGTGGTGACCCAAGAGGCGCTTTGCCCCCTTCGCTGGAGTCTCAAGGTGCCTCCTGGGAGTACCCCCATCTGGGCGCCCTTCTTAACCACGCCAGCTGGGCACCAACACCGGGTGCAGCCAGTGCTGGCCCAGCCATGAGGGTCACCCCAGCCCTTCATTCTCCCCACTTGAGGCCCGTCACATCAGAGAGCGGAGAAAAGCTGTCCCGCTGGGCTCTAAACTCCTGACCCACAGAATCCATGAACCTCGGTGGCCATCCTGCATCACTCATGTTGGGGTGGCCTGTGGCTCAGTAACACAGAAGTGGGGCAGGCGAAGGAAAGGAGGTGGGGAGAAGGGCCAGTCTGGCTGCTGGACAGAGGGAGGGCTTGGAGTGGCCCAGGAAAGAATGGGAACCAGGTGGGGCAAAGCCCACCCTCCACCCACACTCCCCGCCACCCTCCGGCTCAACAAGAACCGCTCAGCAGACCCCAGAGTTCCAAGCCGAAGCGGAAGTGGGAGAGCTGTTGGGCCCCTCCTGCCCCTCGGTGTGTCCTGCCGGCCACCGGATAAAGCCCTGTCTTCTGAGTCTCCTCAGGCTCACCTCCATGGCCAGACCCCCACACTCCGGCCCCTCCCCCATCATCATCACCTACCACCTGCGCACCTCCCCCCAAGTTTCCTTTCCCTTTCCTCCACTTTGAGCCCCATTCCTCCGGGTTGCACTATTTTCTAGAGGCTTGCTCCAACTCCAAGACCATCCTCCAGCTTTCCCCCCACATTTCCTAGGCCTCTGGAGCCCCCTATCTCCTGTCCCTGAGTCTTCTGCTCCCTGTGTCCCCAGCGTCCCCCAACTCATAGCCTGTGCCTTCCACTGCCTCCATCCCTACACACCCCGATCGCCACCCTGGTGTCCCAGGTCCACATACCTCAGGCCTTTGCACCTCCACTTCTCCCGTGTCCCCCTGACTCTGCAGCCTGTCCTCCAAGCAACCGGAGTGCCCCCCGCTCTTCATGCCCGCTCCCTCCCCGACCACCAGGTCCCCTGCCCCGGTCTGCGCCAGCTCGCTCCGCGCCCACCAAGCCCTCTGCCCCGCCCCCCTCCCCAGTCCTCCGCACCTCGCCATCTCCAAGCTCCTGCATCTCCGTCCTTCGCGCCGCACTGTCCCTTGGGCACCCCCGACCTCTGTCCCGCGTCCCCGCGTCCTTCGCACCCCCATTCGCTCACACCCCGGTCCCCACACCTCCCCGTCCTCCGTGAAGCCCTCGGCCCCGGTCCCCAGCCCTCGGCGCTGGCAGGTCCCCGCGCCCGCGAGCCGCGCGGCCGGCGCGCCCAGGTGGATGCGCGCGCGTGGCGTGGAGACGAGCGGGCACACCCTACCCCGCCGGCCCCGCCCCCCGCGCCGCCGATTGGCTCCCCGCGGGCTGGCCGGGCCCCGGTTGGCTCGCGCCGCGCGGCCGCCGGGCCCGTTTCACGGTGGGTAGCACCGCAGCGTGGATGCTGCTCGGTCCCGCCGCGGCCCCCAGGAGCGAGGAGCCGGAGCGGCCGGGCGGGGCCGGGCGGGGGGCACCGCGGGAGCCGCTGCTCCGCCCACCCCGGCCCGCGGCCGAGGGCAGCCCGGGGTCGCGGCCGCACCGTGCGGCCGCGGGCGGCGGACAAAGGGCCATGCGGGGCCGGGAGCTGCGGCGCGGGGCGCGCGGGAGCCGGGGGCCGCAGCGCCGCCGCTGAGCAGGGCCCGAGCGGGGCGGGGCGGGCCGCGATGCCGCGGTTCCCGGTGAAGAAGGTCCGCAAGCAGATCAAGCTGCTGCTGCTGCTGCTCCTCCTCACCTGCGCCGCGTGGCTCACGTACGTGCACCTGAGCCTGGTGCGCCAGGGCCGCGCGCTGCGCCAGCGGCTGGGCTACGGGCGAGGTACGGGCGGGGGCGCGCGTCCTGGGGGCGGGGGGCGGCGAGGGCCTCGAGCGGCGCGGGGTCCGGGCCTTCCCGCCGCGCCCGGGGCTCGGCGCGGGCCAGACGCGTCCGGGGACCCTGGTCGCCCTACCCGGCTCGGCGATATTGGGGCGGGGGGCGCGGTTCGGCCCGGCCCGGAGCCCAGTGACGTCAGCAGTGACGTGCGCGACCCTCCCGGGGAGCGTCCCCAAACCTGGGCGGACTCCGGGATCCGACCTGGAGGCAGTAGTGACGGGGTTTAGGGTGGGTGTTGGAGGCATGGCCCCCAGGCCCTGCGCGCCGGGAAGGCCCTGCACCTCCACCACCTGGCTCCTCGGCAGAGCCTGATCACCCATCTGCGGGGGGAGACGGGAGACACAGATCCAGCGTCCCGACCGGGGGCGGGGGGGGGGGGTGTTGGGGGAAGGGTTTGGAGGGAGCCGACTGGTGCCGCTGGAACGCTTCCTGGACCAGGTGCCCTAGGTAAACCCATAACAGACTGAGGTGCTGAGGTGTTGGGGGGTGATGGGGATCCAGCTTGGGGACCCCTGAACTGCCTGGAGTGAACTCCCCAGCTTCTTCCGGCTCACACTCCAGTGAGGACAGTGAGTCCCCAAAGCAAATCCGTCCTGCTGACTGTTGTGGGAAAGAGCCAGGGGAGGGGGTCCTGCCCATTCAGCTAAGGGGATCTGGATAGCCTCTTGAAGGTGGTGGGTGCTGAACCCGTCTAGAGGAAGAGCGCCCGGGGCGGGAGAAACAAAACTGTGAGAACCTGGTAGGAAGAGAAGCAGAAAGCCTGGAACCCGGGGAAGGGGTGTGGGATGGGAGAGAGGGCAACACCTCAGGGCAGGAGGAACCCCGCCCTCACGCATGCTAGCTAAGGTGGGAGCAGAAGCCCCTGTGCCCCTGACCCTTCTTAAGGAAGCAGGGAGCTGGGTGTCCTTAGAATGGGAGGTGGGAAGAGTCTTGCTTCCTTAAGATTCAGAACAATGATTTTGGCTCACGACACCCACGGCCACTAACCAAGGGGTCCAAACCTCCCTGTTCATTCCCACTCCTGTCTCCCGGTTGCCAGAGCCCTCTGCCTCCCCTCTGTGTGCCTGGACACCTGATCCCACAGACGTCCCAGGCCAGGGGTCTGGAGCTTGTCCCAAACCCCCCTCCCCCGCCAGAGTCTACGCACCTCACAGCCACCACACTCCGGAGAGGCCCCCAGCACTACTTAGTCCCTAAAAGAAGCCCTCCTCCCACTGCTATCAGCAAACAAGGCAGGACCCAGTGCGTGACCCAGTGACACAGAACAAAACCAGACCCCCTTCCCGAGCCACCTCTGTGGCTTTCCAGGCAACCACAGTCCTCCCCAGCTTGACTTCCTGAGCAGCTAGGGAGTCTAGATCAGCAACTGGGAGGGGGTGGAGGTGTGGGAACCCCATTTCTGAGTCCCTCTCTGCCCTCAGCCTTGCCAGCAGAGAAGCTGGGTCACTGCTCTCCTACTCCCGGGTGAGCGGGAGCTGTTCAGGGTCCTGGAAGGTCTGACTCTCAGGAGGCACCTTCCAGGGACAGCCCCAGCTCGAGGGGCTCCAGACCCAGCCCCACCTTCGGTCCAGCCACCTGGGCTCCCCACAGGGTAGGGCTTGTGAGAAGCTGGCCAGCTGGACATGCTGAGGCCTTTCTGAGTGTTGGGTCAGGGCTGTCTTCACTTACAACTGGGGAGGCAGCATTGGAGCAGAGCAGGGGGGCTACTTTCCTGGGATCCTGCAGGATACCCATGTGGCCGGAGGCCTCTGCGGACCTCAGTGTGCTGGGGCTCAGCCCCTGCAGGACAGTGGTGACAGCCTGGCCTGGGACCCCAGCACAGAAAGCTCCTAGTCCCCATGGCCTTAGCTTGGTGGGCAGGGAGTATCGGGGCCAGGCTATGGGGATTTGGCTGGGAGCCTCTTAGGGGCTCATCTCCCAGCTGGACAGAGGGCACTGAGGAAGAAGCCTGAAGAAGGATCAGGTGGGCAGGTCCCACAGGAGTCCCACAGGCAGGAGACCAAGGACAGCTCCCCTGTCCAGCAGAAGGGGCTCAGGCCAGTTGGGTCCACACAGGAATCTGGCTCCTCGGCTCTGGATTGAAGGATGAGCACAGATGTCAATACCCAGGCTTGCTCTAGAGCAGAGGCAGGACTTCTGGATTGGGGATCCCTGAGTGGAAGTACCAGGAGGGGCAGAAGTGGGATGCAATAAAGCCTCCCAGAGCCTCTGGTCCCCGGGGGTGCCCCCCCCCACCTCCAGGGAACAGGGGAATGTTCAGGTCCACAGTTTGGGCAAGAAGTCTGGGAATTTGAAGGAGTCAGGGGTCAGGCAGTGCCCCAGGCTAGGGGATGTGTGTAGGGGTGCTAAGCTCTAGAGATGACCCCAGACAGATCCAGGAACCGTTCCTCAGGGGTACAGTCTCTCTCCAGAGCCATGTTGGCCCCAGGTCCTCCAGCAGCCTAACCAGCGTGTCTGTCCCTCACCTGTACAGGCTGGTGCCAGGGTTCCTCCGGTCCTGGACCCCCACCCCAAGGGCAGCAGGTGGCACATGTGCCATGTGCTGGGGCTGGTGTAGGTTAAGACAAAGGCCCAGCTTTCCCAGTAACAAGTTCTAGCACCGGCCCCTAGCAGGGTTTGATAAGGGAGGGAGACACGGAACACGCAGTACAAGTGCTGAGGGCGCTTCCCGGGGCCTTCCTGTCGGCAGAGCCTCTGTCCCGGGTCTCACACAGCTCTGCTCACTGGTCAGGGAGCTCGGAGAAGCCGGGCAGAGGCCTGGAGAGGGGCTGCCTGCCCCCTGGGTGGGATGTGGGAGAAGGGCCTGGCCTCCGCACTCTAAGTGGGGTGTTAGGTACCACAAGGGAGCAGGAGACCCCGCTGCCCCCAGCGGGCGCCCCGCAGCAGGGGCTGTGCCATGGAGTGAGCCCAGGCCCCGCTCACGCCTCACGTTCCCCCCACAGATGGGGAGAAGCTGAGTGGCGTCACCGAGAGCAGGGGCGTCCGCGCCGCACTGTCCACGCAGAGGGCGGAGGACTCCAGCGAGAGCCGGGAGGAGGCACAGGTGGTGAGCAGGGCTGTGGGAAGGAGCCCACACGCACTCGCATGCCGGGGCCTCAGACACTGTGGCTGTGTGTGTGGAGGACATGGGTTAGGCACTGCCCAGACACAGGCAGCCCCCCTGGGGCTCTGGCTGGGGGGGGCGGCGTCACGAGAGGCGCCCATGTGGGCTGGCCCAGGTCGCCCAGCAGGTGTGAGGAGGGTCGTGGGGCTGTGTGTGGCCGGGGCACCATGGCTTGGGGTGTTACGGCTGCATGTGTGCAGGGGAGCCCTTGGGAAGTTTGTGTGCCGCTGGCTGTGGTCGTATGACTCCTCCCTGCCCTCCCATTTCTCAACTTTGACCCTGGTGCCTTTTCTGTCCCGTAGCCTGATGGCCGGGACCCAAACACGCTGTTTCCCGCGGGGGCTGGAAAGCCCCCCTCTCTGAACCTCACTCATCAGGCGCCTCCGTGGTGGGACAAGGTGAGCTCCACTCGACCTGCCTGACATGGGCTCCGGGGGGTGCTGGGGTGGGCTTCGCGGAAGGTAAGCCCCGTCCCGCCCCCCAGTACAAGGGGCAGGTGAACCTGCACGTGTTTGAGGACTGGTGCGGCGGCGCCGTGGGCCACCTGAGGAGGAACCTGCACTTCCCGCTGTTCCCTCACGTGAGTTCTGAGGGGCAGGGCGGCCTCCGGGGCGGGACTGGGTGGCCCCAGGCTCTGACGGCGCGGCCTGCCTGCCGCCCCCCAGACGCGCACCACCGTGAAGAAGTTGGCCGTGTCCCCCAAGTGGAAGAACTACGGGCTGCGGATTTTTGGCTTCATCCATCCGGCAAGAGACGGTGCGAGGGTGGGGTCGTGCTGGGGAGGGGCGATCCCCAGGGGCCCCCCACCCGCCCTGAGTCCCCGTCCTGTGGCCTTAGGAGATGTCCAGTTCTCTGTGGCTTCAGACGACAACTCTGAGTTCTGGCTGAGCCCAAACGAGAGCCCGGCAAGTGCCCAGCTGGTAGCCTTTGTGGGCAAGGTACCCTGAACCCCACAGCCCTCCTGCCCTCGCCCTCCACCCACACCCCCGTCTGTCTCCACTGGGCCTCCTGCTGCCTCCGGAACCTGTCTCCTCCAGCTTTTAAGGGACGGGGGCTGGATGAGGCTGGGGCCTCCGAGGAGGAGGGGCCCCTCCTTCCCTCCTGTATTGCTTCCCAGACCGGCTCAGAGTGGACAGCACCTGGAGAATTCACCAAGTTCAGCTCCCAGGTGTCCAAGCCCAGGCGGTGAGTGATGGGGAGTGTGTGTGCATGAGTGTTACACACATTTGCACACACATGAACCACTGCACTTGGGCCGACCTGTCAAACCAGCCTGGGGGATCAACCCTGAGCACCCCATCTTCTCTGCATGCCCTGTTTGGAGCCCCCGGGGGCACGGCAGGGGCATGTCCGCCTGATTCCTTGTTTCCCCAGGCTCATGGCCTCCCGGAGGTACTACTTCGAGCTGCTGCACAAGCAGGACGACCGAGGCTCAGACCACGTGGAAGTGGGCGTGAGTTTGGCCTGCCCTCCGTGGGCTTCTAGAGGGTCCGCCTTCCCTCCCCTGCCCCTCTGCTCCCAGCACTCCCTTCAGGGCAATGGTGTGGACCCTGCCCGCCCTCCCTGGGAGGTCCTGTCCAGGTGGCAAAGCACACCCTCAGGGACAGGGCCCGAGGCCAGCTCTGTCTGCTCAGAGAGGCTTCCTGGACAAACCGCGCTCGAGTCGAGTCTGGAGAGATGAGGCATTCCTAGGGCAAGCCCAGGAGGAGAGACTCTGGGATGCAGGTGCATTGGGTGAATTCCAGATCCCAAGAAATGCAGAGGAATGGGAATACCCGGCGTTCTTCTTGAACTTCAAGGGGTCCAGTGGCCAGCTAGTGCCTGCAGTGCCAACGCTGGACAGCTCTGGCTTTGTCCCGGGAAAGAAGCATTGGAGTTTGCATTTCAGGAAAAACCCTGTGGCCACTGTTGCAGAGAGCCTGGGGGGAAGGGGTCTTTTATGTGCGGTCCCTGAACGAGGGAGGTGGGAAAGGAAGAAGTAGCAGGTGCAGGGGTCAGGCGGTGTGTCCAAGACAGAGGGCCTGAGCCTGGCGGCGTGTGGCGTGAAGATTCGGTTGGAGTGGGGCTTCTCAGCCCCAGTTCTGTGGGATGTCCCAGGTGTCGGGTGTATGTGACAGGCACCTCCCAGCTCAGTGGGCAGGGGGTCCGGGCTGGAGACGCAGGTTTAGGGTGATCTTGTGGAAGACAAGGGTGTGCCAGGAGGACCCAGAATGGGCTAGGAAGGGAAGAGGGCCTAGAACAGCTCCTGGGAACCCGAGCTTGAGAGGAGGGGAGGAGAGACAGAGCCAGCCAAGGAGACTGAGAAGGAGCAACCACAGGGAGAGGGAGATCTGGTGAGCTGAGGTGTGCTGGCCCCTGGAAGGTGGGCTGTGACCTCCAGGACAGCAGCGGCTGTAGAACGGGAAAGCAGGCCGCAGGAAAGCCCTAACCAGCAGGCAAGGCAGTGCTTAGGGTGTCAGGCAAGGCCAGGAGGGAGCACTGGGAGCGTGGGGGTCCTTACATGCCACCCAGAAGTTCCCTGTATCCTTGAAGGGGCTGCCCCGCTAGTTCCCCACGCCCACGCCAGAGAAAACCCGCTCGTTCCCCACGCCCACGCCAGAGAAGACCCGCTCGTTCCCCACGCCCACGCCAGAGAAGACCCACTCGTTCCCCATGCCCACGCCAGAGAAGACCCGCTCGTTCCCCACGCCCACGCCAGAGAAGACCCACTCGTTCCCCACGCCCACGCCAGAGAAGACCCACTCGTTCCCCACGCCCACGCCAGAGAAAACCCGCTCGTTCCCCACGCCCACGCCAGAGAAGACCCGCTCGTTCCCCACGCCCACGCCAGAGAAGACCCACTCGTTCCCCACGCCCACGCCAGAGAAGACCCGCTCGTTCCCCACGCCCACGCCAGAGAAGACCCACTCGTTCCCAGCTGTCTCCATCCTCGACCCCACCCTTTGGTCCTGACCACTCTCTTCCTCCTCCAGTGGCGAGCCTTCTTGCCCGGCCTGAAGTTTGAGGTCATAGGCTCTGCTCACATCTCCTTGTACACAGGTGCGGAGCCCAGTACCTCCCTGGGGAGGAGGTGGGCTCCCGATGGGGGGGTCTCTTTGAGATGGGCTTGGATGTGGGTGGGGAGGGTTGAGGAGTGGTGTCTGGGTATTCCTGGGGACCCCACACATCCCTCTGCCGCCAGACGAGTCATCCCTGAAGATGGACCATGTGGCCCACGTCCCCCAGTCTCCAGCTAGCCATGTTGGGGGGCACCTGCCTCAGGAGGAGCCCAGAGCTGACATGCTGCGCCCGGACCCCCGAGACACCTTCTTCCTCAGTGAGAGGGGACCCCGGAGGGGGGCGGGGCGGGGACACCCAGCCTGCCACTCTGTGACCGCCTGTCCCACAGCTCCCCGCATGGAGCCTTCGAGTCTGGAGAATGTGCTGGAGCCCTGCACCTACGCCCCCACGTATGTCGTCAAGGACTTCCCCATCGCCAGATACCAGGGACTGCAGTTTGTAAGTGCCCCTCCCCAAGACCCTCCTGAGACCTGACCTCCCTCCCAGGGTCCCCTGAGCCCTCTGCCCCGCCCGCAGGTGTACCTGTCCTTCGTCTACCCCAATGATCATACGCGCCTCACTCACATGGAGACGGAAAACAAGTGCTTCTACCGGGAGTCGCCGCTGTACTTGGAAAGGTGGGGGGGTGGTTCGCGGTGCACCCGCCAGGAATGAGGGCGGGGCCTCTTCAGGGGGCGGGGTGTCCTCTCTGATGCCCCGCCCCCACCCCAGGTTTGGGTTCTATAAGTACATGAAGATGGACAGGGAGGAGGGGGAGGAAGACGAAGAGGAGGAGGGGCAGCGCCGAGCCTTCCTCTTCCTCAACCCGGACGGTGAGTGCCCCCCACGTCCCCCAGCGCGTGCCCACCTGGGCGTGGTGGGCTTAGCCATGCTTCCCACAGACTTCCTGGACGATGAGGACGAGGGGGAGCTGCTGGACAGTCTGGAGCCTACGGAGGCGTCCCTTCTGCAGAGCGGCCGCCGATCCCCGTCCCCAGTGGCCCCCACCACACCACTGGGACCCAAGCCTACCGCGCCAGCGCCTCCCAGCACCCGGGACCTGCCAACCCCCAGGCGCTCCCGGGCGCTGAGCTGGGCTGCACGGGCCGCGCGCCCCCTGCCCCTCTTCTTGGGCCGCGCCCTGCGCCCCCGAGCAGCCGCTGAGCAGCCGCCCCCAAAGGTGTATGTGACACGGGTGCGGCCGAGACTGCGGGCCCCCTCGCGGGCCCTGGCACCTCTCAGCCCCCGCGGCCCACCCTGGCCGCCCTTCCCCGGAGTATTCCTCCGTCCCAGACCACTTCCGCGGGTGCAGCTGCGGGTCCCCCCGCGCACGCCCCGGTCTCGAGGCCACAGGACCGGCGGCCCCCCCGCCACAGAGCTGAGGCCCTCTGCCCGGGCGCAGGCCACCCAGGGGAGCCGGGAGGGCCAGCTGCGCATGCTGGGCCTCCCGGGACCCACCACGGACTTGAACTTGTCATCAGAAGCACAGCCAGTGACCTCCTTCCTGAGCTTGTCCCAGGTGTCCAGGCCACAGGCGCCTGGGCAGGACGAGGAGGAGGAGGAGGAGGGGGAAGCAGACGAAGATGGGGCCCAGGGCGAGGAGGACAGCGAGGAGGCAGGCGGGCCCCCCCGCGGCCGCTGGCGCGAGGACGCCATCGACTGGCAGCGCACGTTCAGCGTGGGCGCGATGGACTTCGAGCTGCTGCGCTCCGACTGGAACGACCTGCGCTGCAACGTGTCGGGGAACCTGCAGCTGCCGGAGGCTGAGGCCGTGGACGTGGTGGCTCAGTATATGGAGCGGCTCAACGCCCACCATGGCGGGTATGGGGGAGGGCGGCCATGGGAGGGAGGCCCTAGCCTCTGTGGCACCTTCCGACATTCCCCGGGGCCCGGGGTACTGACCTGGGAATGCACATACACCCCCTAGGGAAGAGTCTTCTCTGCTGGTCTCTCTCTGCCTTCTGGGGCTTCTTATTGTCCAGGTTCCCTGTCCAGGGTTAGAAGCCTCAGACGCCCCCAACACGCACACACACAGAGCCAGCGGGGCAGTGGGGCACTGGAGGCTGTGTCCTGCACCTCCAGGCCCCACACTGTCACCGTGGGCCTGAGCCCAAGAATGAATCTGAGCCAGCCAGGTCTCTCCTCCAGATAAGAGACACGTCCAGAAGTCAAGCCAAGAGTCCCTGGACCCCTCCTCCTCCCGAAGCACAATGCTATTGGGTCTTCCAGGAGGGTCCTCCTCTGACTCCAGAAGCAGGCACAGGGCTCCTGCCCCATGGCTGACTCTGGGCTTCCACAGGCCCCAGGAATCTAGGCCTGTCTCCACCCCCACATAGGTAGCTGTGTGGCAAGTGGGAGGCCTCAGCTTGGCCCCGTTGGAGGCATGGTGAGTTCTGAGTTGTGTGAGCCGTGAAGGACGGGCGAAATCCGCAGACAGCAGTGGTAGCAAAGGCGCTGGGCCAGGCAGCCAGGCGCCTGGTGTGCAGAGGATGGAGGGGCCGTTGTGGGCCTTGAGCAACTGCTCCCCCCTCATTTTTCTTACGTTCGATACATGGTTTTGAGCAGGACGGGGGTTTGACCTGTCTGGGTTGAAGACAGACCTGTCACTGCTTTGGAGAGGAGCAGACAGGATGGGAAGCTCACAGGGGCCGTGAGTGACAGGCTAGGTCCAGGGCCATGATGGGCCACATTGGGGGGCAGGGGTTTGATTCTAGGTGGCCGAGCATGAGCCCTTGGTTCTGAGCTTCCTGAGAGCAGGGTAGGAACGGCCCAAGGACGGAGAGTGTAGATGGACCCAGAGCACTGGGGACAGAAAGTTCTTGACACTGGGGGAGCATAGTGGGGATGGCGGCGGATAGGAGGGAAATGTACCCCTAGGAGGTCACCCAGGTGGGCTCCCCTGGGGAGGGGTGCTGTCTGCAAAGGGCAGAAGGGAAGAAGCACCTTAGCAAGGGCAGGACCTTGTTTTCCCAGGAGGAGAAGCCTCTGCTTGAAGGCAGAGTGAAGGATGAAAGATACTCAGCAGGGCCAGACCAGGGGGCAGGGGCAGAAGTCGGGGTGGGGCACCTTCCCTCAGGGCCTTAGAAAGAGCAGCGGAGGGTTGCAGCAAGCAGGCCAGACTGGATACCCCAGAACAAAGACCCTGGAGGAAAAGGAAGTTGGTTTACCCAGCATTGGGGTACTGAAGGCCCCATAGAATCTGCCTATGGTCCTAGAGTGCTGCTCTAAGACCTCCGAGCCTCCTCGTTCTATGGACAGTGGGTGGCCCCGAGGCTTTCTGAGCACGTCCTAAAGATCACCGGCTGTGAGTGGCGGCAGGAAGACCACAGAAGGGAAAGGACGGGGCCTGGGCTCCAGAGGCCTCCAAGTGTGCGCTACTGTAGGGAGGGAGAAGCACACGGTGTGGGCCTGTCTTCTTGGAGCTCCCCAGCAGGGCACGAGGTGTGAGGGGCCTGTGGCAGCCTGGGAGGGGAGAGGACTCCCAGCAGCTACCCCAGGCCCAGCTGAGCGGCTCCCTGGTTTCTGGGTCTGGGGTCGGGGTTAGGAGGAGGAACGCAAGGTGGAAGCCCAAGGGTGCTGACCCATCCCCGCTTCCCAGGCGCTACGCGCTTCTGCGCATCGTGAACGTGGAGAAGCGCCGGGACTCTGCGCGCGGAAGCCGCTTCCTCCTGGAGCTCGAGCTGCAAGAGCGCGGAGGCGGCCGCCTGCGTCTGTCCGAGTACGTCTTCCTGCGGCTGCCGGGAGCCCACGCGGGACACACAGACAGGGACGAAGAGAGTCCCGAGCCGGCGCCCGCCGCTTCCGTACGCCCAGACGGCCGCCCGGAGCTTTGCCGGCCCCTGCGCCTGGCCTGGCGCCAGGACGTGATGGTACACTTCATCGTGCCAGGTGCGCGGGAGTGCGGTGGGCCCAGGCACCCGGGATGCGGGGTGGGGTTCCAGGAGCCGTCCTAGCGAGGCGAGGGAGCACCGCTGGCCGTGGAGGGGGACCGCAGAGCCAGCTTGGGATGGACTCGGTGGCACCATCTTCCTCCAGTGAAGAACCAGGCGCGCTGGGTGGCACAGTTCCTGGCCGACATGGCCGCGCTGCACGCCCGCACGGGGGACTCCCACTTCAGCGTCATCCTGGTGGACTTTGAGAGCGAGGATATGGATGTGGAACGGGCCTTGAGCGCAGCTCGGCTGCCCCGGTAACAGTGCCCTCCACCCCTGCTGGGGAGGACCGAGCGCACCTTGCCTCCTCCAGGAGGTGGGTTTTCCTACCCCTGCCCTGCTCTCCCTCACCCCCCAGGTACCAGTACCTGAGGCGAACTGGAAACTTCGAGCGCTCCGCGGGCTTGCAAGCTGGCGTGGACTCCGTGGAGGTGCGAGGGCAGGTGGGGAGAGCCGAGTGGGCGGAGCCAAGGGAGGAGCTCCGCTAGGGGAGGAGGGGAGAGGACTCAGGTGTCCCCACGACTCCACCGCCAGGATGCCAGCAGCATCGTTTTCCTCTGTGATCTGCACATCCATTTCCCCCCCAACATCCTGGACGGCATCCGCAAACACTGCGTGGAGGGCAAGCTGGCCTTTGCACCTGTGGTCATGCGCCTGGGCTGCGGGAGCTCGCCGGGGGACCCTCACGGTAAGGCCCTGCTGCCCCCACCCCAGGGACACTGGAAGTCCCACCAATGCCAGGGTAGAATCTCGGCCCCTGGGGGCCTCTCCCAACTCCTGAGGGAGGCCTGGGGACCCATCAGTGCCCCTCGCCGTGTCCACAACCCCAGGTCTTCCCCCTAGAGGGACCTCCTAGAGGGACCTCCTCCAGCACCTCCACTCCTGTGAGGGCTCCAGATTATGACCCTGCCCACAGAGGGGTGACCCCTGAGAGCCCCTCTGGGGTTGGGACGCTGTACCAGACGCACAACTGAGGTTGGGGAGAAAGGCTTGCAGGACCGGGGGTCTGAGGCCATCTTCCTGCCCAGGTTACTGGGAGGTGAATGGCTTTGGCCTCTTCGGGATCTATAAGTCAGACTTCGACCGCGTTGGAGGCATGAACACTGAGGAGTTCCGTGACCAGTGGGGGGGCGAGGACTGGGAGCTCCTGGACAGGTGACCACCTCCCCACCCCTCAGCTAGACTAAGGACACTTCCACAGCTTCCTCTGAGTGGGAAGGGGAAGCCTGAGGGGCCTTCATGTGTGCAGGGTCTCTGTGCTTCTGCTTCATCTGCCAGGATCTGGGGGCCTGGGGAGAAACTCTTCGACCCCCCCACCCCCAAAACCCCTTCTTACCTCCAGGGTCCTGCAGACTCAGGGACAGCCTTGGAACAGACTGTGTCCCCAGATTCCGTAGTTCTGTCGTGGCCCTGAGTCCCTGTCCCCCACCAGAACCCTACAGTAGTGGCATCCCTCACACACCCAGCCCCTGGGCGAGGGCCCTGACCACGCCCTTCCTGCCTACATCAGGCTCCAGAAGAATCCGAGCAGCCACAGTGATCTCCTACCCCCCACGTCCTGACACCAGCACCCCCCAACACACACACCCTATAGGCTTAGGGGCAGCTCTGCCACGGCACCCCAGGGTCCTGACGCCCCCCTGTCTACCCAGGGTCCTGCAGGCAGGGCTGGAGGTGGAGCGGCTCCGACTGAGGAACTTCTACCACCACTACCACTCCAAGCGGGGAATGTGGGCCACACGCAGCCGGAAGGGCTCCCGCACAGAGGGCCCTTGAGGACAGGGCGACCCCTCCCAGCCCCTGGCTGCAGCCCTGTGGTGGGAGCTGGAGGCCAGGCCCTGAGCCTGGTCCCTGGGGACCCGGCAGGGCTCATCCCAGGGGCACAGCCACCACCTGTGCCTGGCCCACAGGGGCCACCACCTCCCCCCACCACCATGCCCCTCCCCCAATAGGCAGCCTTCACCGCTGGTTGGGGCCTGGGCTCGGTCTCCACACTCTGTGCGATGATTTCTGTGAAATTTTGCCGTAGCGATGACATTGTTTTCAGGATCCCCGAGAGTTCTGTCTGTTCCGTTTTTTATTCAGAATGAAATGAAATATTTTTTTTAGTTCTGACTTGTCCTCTGCCTGGTTCTCTTGGGAGGGCAGAGACAATTCTCAGGGACGGCTCGAGAGTCCAGGCCACTGTCTCTGCTCCCTTGGCCCCTTCCTGACTCACAGCTGCAGCGCCTCACAGAACCCCCAGCCTCTTCCACACTCTAGACCACTCGCCGCCTCCTTCCCTCCCCGCTGAGCTCCAGAGGTGGCACCCGTAGCGGGGGCGGGGGGGGGGCTCCGACCCCTTCCTTGCCACGCTGCCCGTGGAGTCGCGTGGATGTCCCGGACATGGGGCAGGGCCTTCGCACTTCTGAGAAAAGAACATTTGGCCATTTGGCTGCCCTCCCTCTTGCAAACAAAGCTTGGACGTCAGTCCTTCCCCATCTCCCCAGGAGGTGAAGGAGAACTCGGCACCCTGGGGAGGGCAGTGTCCCATGACCACGTCGGGGCAGGACTCCGCGGCGTTGCCAGAAGCAGAAAATCCAGCTCCGGTTGGCGGACACCATAATGGGGAGGAGGGAGGCTTATGTGACTTCTGTTCCCGTGCGTGGAAGGTCAGGGTCGGGGGCTCGCTGGGAGAGTATGGACCAGAGGCTGGATGGTGCCGTGGACGCCCAGCTCCTCCCTGGGCCTCTGCTGTCTAAAGATGAGTCCCCACTCTGGGAGGGAGGCTGGCGCTCCACCCGCAGGAGCGCTCGGTGGCTGCGGTAACAGGTCCCCACGGACCTGGGGCAACGTACCATCTTACGTCCTAGTCAGAAGTCCTAAAACTAAGGTTTCTGCAGGCCCGGCTCCTGGAGGCTTTAGAATTGACTGCTTCATCCTCTCCCACTTCTAGAGGCTACTTGGATTCCTTGGCTCAGGGCTCCTTCCTCCGCCTTCAACACCAGCAGCTTGCCACGTTCCTAGTCCTCCCCTGTCTGTCAGCTCTGCTCCCACGGTCACATCTCTCTCTGTCCCTCCTTGCCTCCGTCCTGTGAGGACAGCTGTGACTGCACTGTCATCCCCCACTAACCAGGATAATCTCCCCATTTCAATATTCTTCTTTTTTTTTTTTTTAAGATTTTATTTATTTGAGAGAGCACAAGCAATGGAGAGGGAGAAGCAGGTTCCCTCTCGAGCAGGGAGCCCAATGGGTGCTTGATCCCAGGACCCTGGGATCATGACCTGAGCCACAAGCAGCCAACCGAGCCCACACGTGCCCTTCAATCAATATTCTCTATGTCATCACGTCTGCAAAGTTCTTTTTGCCGTGTCAGGGGACAGTCACAGGTTTCGGGGATCAGGGCCTGGATTTGGGGCCGTGGTTCTCCATCACTGCTTGCTCACATCGAGTGGGAAGGCAGCACCCCCCCGGCGGCCTGGACAATCGTCATGAGACTGGCCCAGGTTGTACCTTTAGGCACAGCTCACCGTGAACACAGGCCAGCAAGAAGGACCCCAGTGAAAGAGCCAGGTGAGCACCACCATCTGGCCCTGAGAAGATTCTAGAAATGACCGTGCTGGAAGGGACATTCAGTCCTGCCACTGCTGGCCAGCGTAGCCACCAGACAGTTGTAGACACCAAGTCACCTGTAACGTGGACTGCACAAGTCCTGCTGGTCCTCAGAGCACAAGTGCCTACGAGGCAGAGGACACTTCTTCCCCACTGTGTACCTGCTCAGAAGCGTCCGGATGCCCTTAGCTCAGACTGCCCTCTCCTCCCCAAGTACGTGTTCACATGGGATTTTCTCCACTCACAGATGCTTCATAGCAAAAAAAGAATCGGTGCTGGATTGGGGATACACTCTCCAAAAGAGAGAGGGAGAGACGAGAAACACAAACAACGGGCAGGTAAAGCTCAAGACACAGAAGTTCCAAGCGAAAGCCCCTGTAACCTGAACTATACATAAACCGTGATTTATCAACCCATTTTAACAACTTTACTGAGCACCTACTGCGTGTTAGACACCTAGGGAAAGCGGTGAACAAAAGAGACTGGAATCCGCCCGCACAGAGCACTTAGGTTCTGGTGAAGGGTGAGGGGGGCTGACCGCAGACACGATAAAGAAAACGTCTACCGCGTTAGCTGACGGCAACTGCTGTAGAAAAAAGAGTTAAGTCAGGAGGAAGAATAGTAAGTTTGAGTGAGCCTTGCTTGGAAACAGCGGTCAGGAGCAGCAGGTCTGGGAAGATGACCTCATAGAAAAGGTCTGAAAGCTATAAAGCTTCCGGAGGTGCCGCTGGAGTGAAAGAGGTCAGAGGTGACACCTGAGGAAATTCTTTTTCTAATTAGCAATGAACGCCTTTCCAGCCTCACACTGGAAGTACGGCTGACCCTTGAACAGCACGAGGGCTGGGGACAACAATCCTCGCACGGTCGAAAATCCATGTATAACTTTTGACTCCCCAAAACTTAACTACTAATAGCCTGCTGGTATCGGGAAGCCTTCCCAATAACAAACAGTCCGTTGACACATATTTTGTATGTTGTATGTATTATATTCTGTGTTCTTAAGGTAAACTAGAAAAAAGAAAATGTTATTAAGAAAATCACAAGGAAGGGAAAACACACTTATGGTACTGCTCTGTATCCGAAAAGAGTCCTTGGAGAAGTGGACCCGCTCAGTTCAAACACCTGCTGTTCGAGGGTCAACTGTGCTAGCCAATGCAGCAACATAAGAAAGGAAATAAAGCATGTACATCTGGGAAGTTGAATGCAGGCGTGTGTCAGTGGCTTAGTTTGCAGATGATCACCGGTGTGAAGAGCCCAAAAGAATCAGCAAAACAACTAACCGTCCTGGAACTGACAAGCAATTGTAGCAAGGTTGCAGGATACAAAGTTATATAAAGTTAATACACAAAAGCCACTTGCTTTCCCATGTATCAGCAGGGAACAATTAGAACTTGAAATTTAAGACACAATACCATTAACACCAAAATCTAACCTGACAAGCTCTCTCTAGGGAAAACAGCCCAAACTCAGAGAAAAAGTAAATAAATGGAGCAATGTCCTGTGCTCACGAGTAGGAAGACTCAGTACCGCCATGATGCGTGCTCTCCCCAGCTGGGTCTACAGAGCCCGGGCGGTCCCAGTCGGAACCACGGCGAGCCATGATGTGGATATGGAAAACTGGCTCTAAGGTTCGGACGAAGACACAAAAGACCCAGAAAAGCCAACACAAAATTGAAGGAGAAGAACAGACTTGGAGGGCACTACCCGGCTTCAAGGCTGACCGAAGAGATACAGTGATCGGGACTGGGGTACGGATGAAAAATTGACAAATAGATCCGTGGACGCAGAAAACAGACCCACAGGGGCACCCGGGTGGCTCAGTCGTGAAGCATCTGCCTTCAGCTCGGGTCATGAACCCAGCATTCTGGGATCGAGCCCTCTGTGGAGCTCTGCTAGGCAGGAAGCCTGCTTCTCCCTCTCCCTTTGCCTCTCCCTCTCCCTTTGCCGCTCCCTCTGCTTGTGCGCTCTCTCTCTCTCTCTCTCTGACAAATAAATAAAATCTTAAGAAAGAAAGAAAGAAAGAAAGAAAGAAAGAAAGAAAGAAAGACCCACATAAGTACGGTCGGCTGATCTCTGACGAAGGAGCGAAGGCACAATGACAGCAGACGTCGCGTCGCCGCAGACCGCCGGAACGTCGAGATGTCCAAGCACCGGACAGCGGGTCCACACACAGACCCTAACCCTCACGAAGGTGGACTCCAAATGGACCCCAGACCTAAATGTAAAACACGAACTACCAAACCCTTAGAAGACAACATAAAAAAGGATGACTTTGGGTATGACGGTGACCTTTTAAACACAACACCAAAGGCACAATCCATGGAAGCAATAATTGGTAAGGAGTTCATATTAAAACTTCTGTGAAAGACCATATCAAAAGAATAAGAAGGCAAGACACAGGCAGGGAGAAAACCGTTTCCAAAGACGTATCTACTAAAGGAGTGTTCAACCCAAAATACAGAAAGAACTCTTAAGACTCAATAATCATAAACAACAGAACACAACTTTTTTAAAAAAAAGATTTCATTTATGGGACACCTGTGTGGTTCAGTTGGTTAAGTGGCTGCCTTTGGCTCGGGTCATGATCGCAGGGTCCTGGGATCGAGTCCCGCATCGGGCTCCCTGCTCAGCAGGGAATCTTCTCCCTCTGCTGCTCCCCTTGCTTATGCTCTCTCGCTGATAAAAAAGATATATATATATTGTTTACGTATTTTTCTGAGATAGAGAGTGCACAAGTTGGGTGAGGGGCAGATGGAGAAGCAGACTCCCCGCTGAGCATGGAGCCAGATGCAGGATTCGATCCCAGGTCCCTAGAATCATGACCTGAGCTGAAGGTAGACGCTTATCCGACTGAGCCACCCAGGTGCCCCAGAACAAAACAATTTTAAACAAACAATAAAAAATGGCCCAAAGCTGTCAAGAGGCACCTCACTGGAGAAGATACACCAATGACACACAAGCACATGAGAGGAGGTTCCACATTCGATGTTGTCAGGGAAATACCAGTTACCACAAGGACATCCCGCTACACACCCACCAGAAGAGCTGAAATCTGGGACCGTGACATCCAGCGCCGGCGAGGATGAGCCGCGGGGACAGGTGCTCGGTGCTGGTGGACACGCGGAGTGGCGCAGCCACTTGGGAGACATTTGCCAGTTTCTTATTAAATGAAACTTCTTACTATACGATCTAGCAATCACACTCCTACTATAGGTTTACCCAAATGAGCTGAAAACTTCTTGTTCACACGCAACCTGCATCCGGGTGCTTGGAGCAGCTTTACTCACAATTGCCCCAAACTGGAACGAACCGCAAACTCGCAGAAGGTAAACGGGTGGGCTGCGGTTATGCCCAAACCACATATATCATCCAGCACTCGACACACGTGTGTGCACACATACCCCAAAACACAAAAACTATCAAGCCATGAAAAGACGTAGAGGAAACTTAAATCTTATTTCCGAGGGAAAGAAGCCGGTCTGGAAAGGTTGCGTGCTGTAACGTTTCCGGTTTCGTGACGTTCTTGAAAAGGCAAAAGGACAAGCCCAGGAAAAAGACCCGTGGTTACCAGGGCTTGCGGGTCAGGGGAGGGAGGACTAAGCAGAGAGTTTTTTTTGTTTTGTTTTGTTTTAAGATTTTATCTACTTATTTAACACAGAAAGAGATCACAGGTAGGCAGAGAGGCAGGCAGAGAGAGGGGGGAAGCAGGCTTCCTGCTGAGCAGAAAGCCCGATGTCGGGCTCCACCCCAGGACCCCGAGATCATGACCTGAGCCGAAGACAAAGGCTTAACCCACTAAGCCACCCAGGCACCCCTAGGCAGAGGGTTTTAGGGCAATGAAGCTGCTCTGTGTGATACGGCACTGGGCGCGCACCTGCTGAAGCCTCCGGAGTGCACGACCACGCCAGAGCCCTGATGCCAACTGTGGACCTGCGGTGATACAGGTGTGTCCGTGGCCGTGGGGCTTCATCCACCAAAACCAGTGTCCCGCTGGCAGATCTTGGTAAGCAGGAAGTGTACGCCCGCCGGGGTGCGGGGGCAGGGAAATCTCTGTACCTTCCTCTTAATTTTGCTGTGAAACTCAAACTGCTCTAAAAATTAGATCTTCTTGAGGGGCGCCTGGGGGGCTCAGTCATTCAGCATCTGCTTTCAGCTCAGGTCATGATCTCGGGGTCCTGGGATGGAGTCCCACATCGGGCTCCCTGCTCAGCGGGAAGCCTGCTTCTTCCTCTCCCACTGCCCTGCTGTGTTCCCTCTCTTGCTGTCTTTCTCTGTGAAATAAATAAATAAAAATCTTTCTAAAAAATAATAAAAATTAAGTCTTCTTTAAAAATCAGTGATAAAAACAAATAAAATTAAAATACACCAACACTTGGGACGTGGGGGATGGAAGAGAGAAAGAAAACTTGAACAGAAGTAAAAGCTCCCTTAGGAATCTCAAAACCTCGCAATAGCCGTCATTGGAAACCCAGCCAGGAACACAGAATACAAATTTGGGAAAAGTGTGCAAAACAAGATGGAAAAGAGTTGAGCCAAAGTTGATTCCTGAGAAGACAAGCCATAAGGGCACACAGGCAAGCCCCAGGACCCTAGAAGAAAAAAACCTACGTGACAGAGCAGGAGAAAAAAATACGGGCCAGAATCTGATGCCTGACACCCTGACACCAGAAACCTAGCCACCCCAGGCGCACACAAGTCCGTGGGCGCTGGAGGCTAAGACCCCTGACCCGGCAGCAGCAGGCACTGGAGTTACCAGTTACCAGCGATCCCGCCGCTCAGGGTCCGTCCGCGCTCGGGACAGCGCCTGGGAAGCACTGAGCGCGTCTGGGCCACACCCGCGTCCCCAGAAGAGCGCTTCGTGCGCAGAAGAGTTCGGGACACGCCTGACCAAAGCGAGGAGGACGAGGGCCGAGGGACGGACTGAGGGCTGGGAGGCGCAGGTGGCAGGGGACAGGTAGGGGGGGCCGAGTGGACGGGAAGTGCCGTCCGCTCCCTGGGCTGCCAGGGCCCCAAATCCCACACCAAAGGCGCAAGGCAAGAGTCGGGGGCACAGGGAATGCCAGGTCCCAAGTGTCCCACCCAGGATCCTCGGGAATTAGGTGCGGGGGCCCAGGCTACCCCAGGGCCGGGGTGGGGAGCCGCCTAACAAGGGAGGTGCCCACCGTGCTAATCCAGGTAGGCTCCGTGGGGGACGCGCCCCGGGCTGGATCTGGGGACTCCCGGGGGAGGCTGGAAGGTTTGAGGGCGTGGGCGCAGGCTCCCGGACAGGAAGCCCCGGGGACTCAACGCGCGCGCGGGGCTCAGCTAAGAGGGAGCGAGACTGGCCTCCAGCCCGCGAGCTGTGCTCACATCTGGTCCGTCACCTCGCGGAGGGCTGTGCAGGCTGTGTGGCCCCAGGCCAACTGCTTAACTTCTCTGTGCCAGCGCGTGTTCCCAAATTTTGTTTTCAATATTATTTTGCTGTAATGTTTTCAAGCTTTCCCCCATCTTCTGCTCCTTAACCCCCCCACCCCCCCACCCCACACCCCTCTCTGTCCCTCCCCCGGCTCCGGGTCACTGAAGCCAGCACTAGTCTTCATTCCACACCTCCCCACCAGCTCTGCCCCTTGGCCCTGGAGGCCTCCCCACCCCCCACCCCCCATCGCCTGGTTTTTGTCTCCGGCTCCTCCTCCACAGACTTTTCTAACAGTGCCCAGGCCGTCCCCACCTCCAGCTGCCCGCTCAGCCCATCCTGTGTGCCCGGTCAGATGGGGGGAGTATAAATGGTTACCATCCCCCTCAAGCTGTCACAGCCTTCACTTCAGACGCCCCAGCGCAGAGTCCAGGTTCCCCCAGGAGCTGCCCACCTCCTGAGAAAGAGCCTCACTTACTCACCCTTGGAGTCCCCAAGTCCCAAGATCTCAAACCTGATGCAGCACCAACACCCCCGGGGGAGCTCTACACAGGCTCCCAAGCCCTGCCACCCAGGAGCCCTTCTAAGTTCCCTGGGTGTATCTTCCATTCGCTTTCTCCAGGAAGCCCACCATTCAAGCCTGAGTTTGAATCTTCCTTGTGCCTCCTCCCCAGGCACTGGCTACAGGGAAAAGGGAACTCTGGGGAGGACAAAAGAGAAGGGTGGCCACAGGGGTCAGACGTGGCTCCTAGCCTGGGGTTGAGGGTGGTGGTAACAGGCCTGGGCCATGACCAGTCCCCCGGCTCTGCAGTGGTTAGAAAAAGTGCACCCAAGATCCCAGGCTTTCCAGGAACATGGGGGGGGGTGGTGTGCGGCAGAGCTGAGAGGTCATGGTGGGGGAGGGGTCCCCATGTCCTCAGGGGGGCTCAGCGCAGCTCTGGGCACTGGGCATGGGCAGTTCTCCTGGCCATGCCACCAACCAAAACCCCTCCATCCCTTGGCAGCTCCGGCCTGACCCCTTGGAGCCTCCCCACAAACCCTCTGAACCCCCACCTGCAGCCTGGAGTCTGGCTGCCCCAGGCGGGCTGCCAGGCCGGGGCTCCGCAGGGCCCCAGGTGGGCCCAGGCAGACCCCAGATGGAGGGCGGGCCCGAGGCCAGTGCCAGGCGTGTGCCTCCAGGTGCCCTCAGCACCGCACAGACTTGTCTCCCAGGGTTTTTCCACACAAAACGCGCCTGCCAGGGAAGCAGCCGGTCTGATGAGCTACGTGCAGGCGTTGCCACCCCGCCCTCCCGCGCCCCCAGGACGCCGCACTGCCGCGAGAGGCCACCCCGGACGGACGCGCGGGGCCTGGGATGGAGCCCGGGACCCCTCGGCCTGCGGCACTGGCCTCTGGGATGAGCCCCGGGGCTGGCCGCACCCAGACCACCAGCACGGTAGGTCTCCGCCCTGAGCACCCACTCTGGCCCGGGCTTCACCTCGACCTTTTCAGGTCGACGCTCGCCTCCCCTTGAAGCTTCCCTCACCCCATCCCTTCTTCTTCAGCACTGACCTCCCTCCCAGACCTGCCTCCTGACCCAGAACCCCTCCTCACCGTCCCCACCATCCCCACCTGGGGCCACATCCCCCGAAATGACTGGTCACCGATTAAGGCAAACGTCTTCAGGGGACGGGTAAGGGCCTCCGGTGGGAGAGAGGAGGCTGCTCGGGTGGACCCCGCAGTGGGCTTCTCAGGCGGGCGCCCAGTACGTACCTGAGGCCCCTCAGCCCCCAACCATCCAGCCCTGCTCCGTCCACCAAGGGCCTCTCCTGGATTCGCTCCAGGCCCACTCAGGAGCCCTTGCAGCATGCTGGTCCCACTGGATGGGAGCACCCCGGGGAACCCTTCTGGGGGAGAGCCCTGATGAGCCTGGGCCCCACTCCCCGCCCCTCCTGCCGACCCCTCCTCATCACTGTTCTGTCAGACTCCTGGGTTCTTGCTCTCCTGACACACACCCAGCTCCTACACCCCAGCCTGGGCAGGAGGGCCCCTGACTCAGTGCCCTGCAGCAATCCTGCCTACTCGGCCTTGTCAGAGCTCTGCTGAGCTGAGTTCTGACTCACGTGGGGGGCACAGCCTTCTACCCCATGGGCTGGGGTGGCCAGAGAGGCCCAGCCCTTTGGAGGCCTCTGCAGAAGTAGTGGGGATGGGGCAACTTCTGGGGTCTATAGGACGGAGATCAGTAGAGTCGTGGGCCTAGGGGGTAGGCCAGTCTATCCATTTGCTTCTGCAGTCTCTTGGGCACCAACAATCAAGGTCCATAGGGCCCTCTTCTACCCTAAAACTCCACCAAGCCCTTTGTCCGCAGCCCTCACTCTTGCACTGACCCCTGCCTAGTTCAGGGTTGGCTGCCTGGGTCGAGGGGCTACCTGGAGCCCCAAGTCACCCAGGGAGAGGAAACCCCTCCCCTGCAGACCCCTGGAGGTGGCCGGCCACAGGCTCCCCAGCGGGCTACCCTGGCCCCTCCCAGACAACATTCAGGACAGGAGGGCCCACTGCCACTTGGGAACAAAAGCTGGGAATTAAGAGGGGCCCAGATCCCTGCTGCTCTGTCCTGGGGTGTGGGGAAGGAATAAACAGGCCAGGCAGGCCTGTTCTTCCGCCCAAATTCCACCTTAAGCAGGTGGTGGCCCCTCCCTCTTACCTGGCCCAGATGTCCCCGCCCCCAGCCGAGCTCAGGGCAGGGCCAGCGTCTGTCTCCAGGCCGGCTCTGGGCGAGGCCAGTGGGGAGGGGACTTCAGGAACAGGACGGTGAAGACAGTTCAGGCCAGAGAGGCCCCAGCGGCCCAGGCCAGGCACAGACCCAGCCAGGGCATCTGCCGCCATGCAGGACGGTAACTTCCTGCTGTCGGCCCTGCAGCCTGAGGCCGGCGTGTGCTCCCTGGCACTGCCCTCTGACCTGCAGCTGGACCGCCGGGGCGCAGAGGGGCCAGATGCGGAGCGGCTGCGGGCGGCCCGCGTCCAGGAGCAGGTCCGCGCCCGCCTCCTGCAGCTAGGCCAGCAGGCTCGGCACAACGGGGCAGCTGAGCCCGAGGGGGCCACAGAGGCAGCCCGAGGTAAGCGGACGCCTGCGGGGTGGGCGCCGGGCAGTGGGAAGGGCGGCTGTGGATAGAGGTGGCCTCGGTGGGTGTGGTGGTTCGAGGGCCAGAGGCTGTGGTAGGGCTGGCGCTGGGGTTCAGCGCCCTGACTCACCGAGGCCTCGCACTGAGTCACTCGCCCTGCCCCACCAGGTGTGGGAGAAGCCATGGGTGTGGCCTCCCACCACCCAGTGGGGACCCCAGGGTCCTCTGGGCCAAGCCTGGCTTGGGCTCAACCGCACCTGCCCCCGCGGCCCGGAGCGCCATGGGCACATGGCGGGATGGGCACATGGCGGGCTGGGCCGGGCCGATCTCCGTCAGTACACCCGGAACACGCCCGCTGCCGGTCCCACGTAACACAGGCTCCCACCCAGTCTCAGATGCACAGACACAGGCGTCAGCCCCACAGGGACACAAACACACTGAGACACACACTGAGACACAGACATCCAGGCTCCAGCGTCCCTCCACACCCCACCCCCACCCCCCTGCAGGGCCCCAAGGGAACGAGCAGACAGAAACGTGAGGGGGCGGGTCTGGGAAACCTGGACCAGAGCCAGCGGCCTGTCTGGACCAGGGTCTCCCGGCGGAATTGTAGGGGACGGCCCCGGGGGCCTGACCCACTTACACTTCCTGAGAAGAACGAGCAGGGTAGCCCGCCCTCGGTGCTGGGCAGACCCCAGCGTGTGCGTGCACGTGGGTGTGGGTTTGCGTGTGCCTGTGTGTGCACGCGGGTGTGGACGTGTGTGTGCACACGTGGGTGTGCGTGCACGCAGGTGTGGGTGTGCGTGGCCTGTGTGTGCACGCGTGGACGCGCGTGTGTCTGTGCGTGCGTGTGCGTTAAAGGGTCTCTCACCCGGTGAGTCAGGGCACTTGTTCCAGGAACACCATCTTCTCCCTTGCCAGACTGCAGCAGTGGGGATCAGGGCCAGGGAGTAAGAGGAATGTCCCAGGATGTCAGGACACGCCAGTCCCCACAGGGCTCACTCGACCTTTAGAGGACCCTTTCCAGGACGGGTCTTGGGATGCTGGCCACTGCGGTGGGGCGGGGGGCGGGGGGTGCGGAAAGGGTCAGCCGGAGCAGCCTGGGTTCCTGAGTCCTCCCCTGCCTGGGCCTCAGCCTTGCTGGTGGCTGAGTAGTTGGGTGCCCGGGGGTCACAGGGTGGAGGAGGGAGCGGGGAGGGGTTAATTACCACCCTGGCTACCCTGCCTATTAGGGGAAGGAGTATAATTTGGGGGTGGGAATAAGGTCCCCAGGCTGGAGGTGTGTCCCCCAGGCTGGGCCTCACGAGCGTCAAAGGGTTAATAGCCCCTGCCCAGAAGCCTCATTAACCAGGGTGGGTCTGGGGAGTGTGCTGGGAGGGGGCCCCAGACTGTCCAGGTCGCAGAGCCTGGGGGAAAGCAGGCCTCCCCCCTCTCCACACGATGAGTCCGTTCAGCCGGTCACCTGCCCAGGCCCTCTGGGGACATAGGACTCTTCTCCCCCAAGCCGTGACCCCAACAGGGACCTTAGCAGAGGCTGATCCCCACGCAGAGAACGCGGAGCCCACCTACCTGTCCATTCCCCTGCTTTGTCTCCCTCTGACTTCCCCCCAACTGTTGTCCGTCCAAGCAGCTGTCCATCTGTCCTGCCACCGCCCTCCTCCCCCCCTTCTCTCCACCCTCCACCCACCCGCCCGTCTGTCCACTCACCACCGAGTCAGGCCGGCGTCAGCACCCTCCCTTTTCTGTGTGGCTGGACGGGGCAGGTGTGGCTCTTCCAAGTGGGACAGGGGACTGTGTCCTTGGCAAGCAAGCAGCACTCCTGTGTGACCACAGCACAGGACAGGCTCCCAGGAGGTCAGTGTTGCTTCCTGGAGGAGGGGGCCGGGCGTGTGCCCCAGCAGGGACTGTAAACTGATGGAGTCCCTGGCATACTTCCCAGGTGACCAGGAGGTCAGGGGGGTGAGTGTGCCTGTCCGCAGCACAGCTGGAGGGGCAGGAGGCTGTGGGAGAGGTCCAACCGGAGACCCATGAGCCATCTGACCCAGCCAGGCGACCACTGTCCCTGTTCCTAGGCACCCCGCGCGGTCACTACCACGCCCTGCAGGCCGGCTTCAGTTCCCGCTCCCAGGGCCTCAGTGGGGACAGCACCTCTGTGAGTGACACTCTCTCCATCCCCTGGAGAAGCTCGTGGGGGAGGCTGGGGGAAGCTGGAAGCCCCAGGGTTAGGGAGAGGGACCCGGGAGCCCCCGACACCCCCTCACTGCTCTCCTCCCTGCCCTGCAGACCTTCCGGCCCATTGCCAAGCCCTCCTACAGCCCTGCCTCCTGGTCTTCTCGCTCAGCCGTGGACCTGAGCTCTAGTCGGAGGCTGAGCTCTGCCCACAATGGGGGCAGCACCTTCGGGCTTGCAGGGTACGGGGGAGCCCAGCCCCCTGCACCGGTGCCTGCCCGGCCCCTGTCCTTCCACGAGCGGGCTGGGGTGGGGGGCCGTGGGGACTATGACACCTTGTCCCTGCGCTCGCTGAGGCTAGGGGCTGCGGGCCTGGATGACCGCTACAGCGTCGTGTCGGAGCAGCTGGAGCCCCCAGCGGCCTCCGCCTACAGGGCCTTCGCCTACGAGCGCCAGGCCAGCTCTGGCCGGGTCGGAGGCCTGGACTGGCCAGAGGCCTCCGAGGGGCCGCCCAGCCGGACCATTCGAGCTCCGGCCATGCGGACCCTGCAGCGATTCCAGAGCAGCCACCGCGGCCGCCTCGGGGCGGGGCCGGCACCGGGGGGTGGCCTGGAGCCCATGGCCCGAGCGCCGTCTGTGCGCAGCCTGAGCCTGAGCCTGGCCGACGCCAGCCACTTGCCGGACGTGCGCGGGCTGGATGGCTACGGCGGCCGCCGCACGCTGCAGAGGCTCAGCAGCGGGTGAGCGGGGGACGGGGGCGGCGTCTGTCCGGGGGAGGGTGCTCCTGCGGCGCCCCTGGCCCGTCCCCGGGGTCACGCTGACCCCGACCCCTGTCCTTGCAGCTTTGACGACATCGACCTGCCCTCCGCCGTCAAGTACCTCATGGCCTCAGACCCCAACCTGCAGGTGCTGGGAGCCGCCTACATCCAGCACAAGTGCTACAGCGACGCGGCGGCCAAGAAGCAGGTGAGCGGCCGTGGGCCGCGAGCGACCCCCGCCGGTGCCCCTTCCCGCTGCCTCTGCGCCCGCGGGCCGGCCCACGGGCGACCCCCGCCCGCAGAGCCGCCCCCGCAGCGAAGGGGGAGGTGCCGCCGATCCGCACGCCTCCGCCCGGCCCTGCGTGGCTGTGCACGCACATCTGTGCGCACCCGCGCGCCGCCCGCACAGCCGCACGCGTGCACGCGCACCGAGCCACGCGCACTCGTGTGCTGACACCCGCCTGCCCGTGCGCAGGCCCGCAGCCTTCAGGCGGTGCCCAGGCTGGTGAAGCTGTTCAACCACGCCAACCAGGAGGTGCAGCGCCACGCCACCGGCGCCATGCGCAACCTCATCTACGACAACGCCGACAACAAGCTGGCGCTGGTGGAGGAGAACGGCATCTTCGAGCTGCTGCGCACGCTGCGGGAGCAAGACGACGAGCTGCGCAAGAACGTCACAGGTGTCCCCGCGCCACCTCCCCCGCCTGCTGTCCCTCTGCCTGTCCCCTCCACTCCCCCCGGCCCCCTGGCTGTCCTGGTGCACACCTCTGCGGTTAGCCTCCAAACCCCTGGTCCCTGAGCCTTGTCCTGTCCTCCGTGTCCTGCCCTGAGACCTGCAGCTCACACGCAGGCCCTCTAGCGCAGCTCTTGGGTGAGGCCCCAGATGCCTCCCTGGCGGGCAGGAGGGAACCCGCAGGCTGTCGCTGACCACAGCCACGGCCCCACCTGCCCCAGGGATCCTGTGGAACCTGTCCTCCAGTGACCATCTGAAGGACCGGCTGGCCCGAGACACACTGGAGCAGCTCACGGACCTGGTGCTGAGCCCCCTATCAGGGGCCGGGGGACCACCCCTCATCCAACAGAACGCCTCTGAGGCTGAAATCTTCTATAACGCCACAGGGTTCCTCAGGTGTGCGGGAAGGGGGCAGTCAGCTGGGAGAGGCCAAGAGGGTGGGCATGGGGAGAGAGCTGAGTGCCTGTAAGGGGGCAGGGGAGGCCTGGGTAAGGGGCCTTTGACTCTGAGGGCCAGTGGCAAGGCGGATGCGACGGGGGCTGGCAGGCGAGGCACTGCCGCCCATGCAGAAGCGAGACCAGAACCTGGGTATGGCCGAGATGTCCAATGTCCCAGGCCCTGGGGGGGTGGGGGGCAGGCTCAGATTTCATCAAATCAGGGACTTCATCGGACACTCATAACCCCCATCTGGATGCTTGGAGGGCCGAACGGATGCTAAGCAGCGGGGCCCAGCTCGGGGGAAGGAGGCGGGCTGGGGCTCAGGGGCTCCCCCCTGGGGTTTGGTTCCCACTGGGGATCTCGGATCTGCCTTCGCCCACAGGAACCTCAGCTCAGCGTCCCAGGCCACTCGCCAGAAGATGCGTGAATGCCACGGGCTGGTGGACGCCCTGGTCACCTACACCAACCACGCCCTGGACGTGGGCAAGTGCGAGGACAAGGTGAGAGGCGGCCATCACCTCGGGGCCTGGGGGTTTCTAGCCCATTCTGACCACGGCCTGCCATCTGCAGAGCGTGGAGAACGCCGTGTGTGTGCTGAGGAACCTGTCCTACCGCCTGTATGACGAGATGCCACCGTCCGCCCTGCAGCGGCTTGAGGGCCGGGGCCGTAGGGACACGGCTGGGGCACCACCTGGCGAGGTCGTGGGCTGCTTCACACCCCAGAGCCGGCGGCTCCGAGAGGTGGGCGCGGGCCTGGGCAGCCGGGGTGGAGGGTCCTGGCCTGAGCCCGGCTGACCCTCCCCGCCTCTCTCCAGCTGCCCCTCACGGCCGACGCGCTCACCTTCGCCGAGGTGTCCAAGGACCCCAAGGGTCTTGAGTGGCTGTGGAGCCCCCAGATCGTGGGGCTGTACAATCGGCTGCTGCAGCGCTGTGAGCTCAACCCGCACACGACCGAGGCGGCCGCCGGGGCCTTGCAGAACATCACGGCGGGCGACCGCAGGGTGAGGCCCCGGGCCCAGCCTCTCACAGGGGACGCGTGGGGAGAACAGGGGCACACAGAGGAGGGCTGGCGTGGATTCTGTTGGGGCGGGACGGCAGAGGAACCCAAACCTGCGGAGGAGCCGACATCGGAGGGACCGGCCGGACATGCTGCAGAGGGACCCCTGAGGGATAGCAAGGGGTGTGAGGCCAGCATCCCCGGCCGGGCAGGCTCCGGAGGTCCCTGAGGATTTAAGGAGAGGTTTGAGCCTAGGAGGGGCCGACCCAAGGCATAGCTGGTGAGGCTCCTGGCTGGGGTTGAAGGCAGAAACAGGAAGACCTCTCAGGAGAGACACAGTGCGGGGCCGGTCCCACCTCAGAGTCTCCCAGGTCGGCTGGGGACAGAGAGGGACACAGAGAAGAACCAACTGGGGGTTCAGGCCTCGGGGCTGGGGCTCCGCCCACCTTCACCAGCTCCTCCCGCCCCCCCACACCCCCCACCCCGCAGTGGGCGGGCGTGCTGAGCCGCCTGGCCCTGGAGCAGGAGCGTATCCTGAACCCGCTGCTGGACCGGGTTCGGACCGCTGACCACCACCAGCTGCGCTCGCTGACTGGCCTCATTCGAAACCTGTCTCGGAACGCCAGGAACAAGGATGAGATGTGTGAGTCGGGCCATCCCAAAGCCTGGGTTCCGTCCTCACCCTGCCTCGCTGGGCTCACACCCGGATTTTCTCTTCTGCTCTCCATTTGGGCTGGCCTCTGGCAGCTGGAGCTGGGGGCATGGACAGGGCTGGGGGGACCGGAGGTGCTCAGGTTGCTGGGAGTGGAGGTGGAGGCTGGCTTCCCATCTCCCCCTGACCTCCTGGCCTCCCGGCAGCCACCAAGGTGGTGAGTCACCTGATTGAGAAGCTTCCTGGCAGCGTGGGTGAGAAATGTCCCCCAGCCGACGTGCTGGTCAACATCATTGCTGTGCTCAACAACCTGGTGGTGGCCAGTCCCATCGCCGCCCGAGACTTGCTCTACTTTGACGGGCTCCGAAAACTGGTCTTCATCAAGAAAAAGCGGGACGGGTGAGCCCCTCCCCAGCCCCGCACCCCCTCCCCATGGCCCCACGAGTCTCCCTGCTGACTCCTGCTGCCCTCCCAGCCCGGACAGTGAGAAGTCCTCTCGGGCAGCCTCCAGTCTCTTGGCCAACCTCTGGCAGCACCACAAGCTCCACCGAGACTTCCGGGCGGTATGTTCTGGTGACCTGGGGCAGGCAGGGCTACCGGCGTCGTTTGACCTGGGTGTAGGACGGGGAGGCGGCAGGGTGGGAGGAGGGTGTGGGGACAGTGGGAGGGAGGCAGACCCGGGAACTCCCGCGGGGCAGGAGACTCAGGAAGAGGGAAACCCGAGATCGGAGACCAGAGACCCAGAGGGGGTCCAGGCCCAGACCAGGAAGGGTGAGGGCCTAGGGAGAGCAGGGCTCAGAAGGCAGCCCCCTAACTCTGGGCCCTCTCCACTGCAGAAAGGTTATCGAAAGGAGGACTTCCTGGGCCCATAGGTGAGGCCTTCCTGGAGGAGGAGGATGCGACGTGGCCCAGCCTCCAAGGGACAGGCTCTGCTCTGTGCTGCTCACTGGCCAGGCCCCTGGAGAAGGCCGATGGCCTGGGGCCTCTCTCTGGAGCCCTGCGTGTGCCAGAAGGCTGATGGCCTGGGGCCTCTCACTGAGCTCTGTGTGAGCCCTTAAAGGGCCTGGGGCACCAGGGAGGGGACGGGTGCTGGTGGCAGGGACTTGGCTTCTACAGGGCAGTGGGGAGGACAGGGCTTGAGGTTGCTCTGGTGCGTGGGGTGGGGGTGGTGACCAGGTCACATGGGCAAAGGTGGGAACGGCCAGTGCTGGGAATAAACGTGGTCATGAACACAGCCCTGCGATTTTCTTCGGCCCAACCTGGGGGCCCGACCCAGGGATACAACCCAGTGTCCCCGAGCACGACCATGCCTGGCCCTGAGGGAGCTCCCGCCCTGAGCACACCCAGAGGCTTCTCCAGGTCAGGAGGCCCAGGACGAGGAAGAGAGAGTGACCCTTGGGGAGAGCTGGCGAGAGTGGAGGGAACAGGGCAGACGGCAGAGTCAGCTCTGATGCCGGCTGAGGCCCAGACCCAGCAGAGCTGGGGACCTTGTGCCGAGGAGTGAGCACTACTGGGAGAGCTGCGAGCTCTCCTGGCTCCGGTGCCACCTGCTGGGCTGTCCTCTTGTGGCACACGCACCCAACACCCTGCCTCGCTCGGCCTGGGGGCTCCTGGCCGGGGACTGGCCTGTCCGACGGAGTCCTGGGATTCCCACATCACCAAACCAGGCCCACTCTATTTTTATAACAAAAGACTTCTTCCTTAAAGCTCAGAACCTGAGGCGCCTGGGTGACTCAGTGGGTTAAAGCCTCTGCCTTCAGCTCAGGTCATGATCTCAGGGTCCTGGGATCGAGCCCCGCATCGGGCTCTCTGCTCAGCGGGGAGCCTGCTTCCACCTCTCCTTCTGCCTGCCTCTCTGCCTACTTGTGATCTCTCTCTGTGTAAAATAAATTTTAAAATCTTAAAAGAAAAAAAAAAAAAGCTCAGAACCTGAGGGCCTGCCCCCTCCCCCAGAACCTGACTGGATCAGAATAGGGTAGTGGACAGTCGTGCCCCCAAGCAGACAGACCAAAGAGGCTACTACAGGAGACGTTTCTGAGCTGGCTCAGGAGGGAGGCTGACAGCGGGACAGCCGGATCTGTGACAGAGTTGAGGAGCCGAGGGCCACTGACGGGCAAGACGGAAGTGAGGGAGCCCCGCCCAGGGGCTGCAGACCCCCTCCGGCCCCAGGAGAGGAGAGGAGAGGCTGAGGCCCAGGCTGGATCTAAAAGGACTTTATTTTCTGGCACAAGGAGGCACACTGGGGCAGCTCCCTTGCCTGAGGGTCTCGGGGCTGGTCGTCCTGCTAAGAGGAGAAAGATCCCAGACCACCCCGCACCCAGCGGTCCTCGGAGCACTTGCTGTTTGGGCCGGCGGGGGCTACACGTCATCCTCGGACACCAGGCAGTAGAAGTCCGTGCGGGCGCTGTAGTTGCGGGAGCCGAGGTCTGAGACATCCACTTCGCTCGCCCGGCCCTCTCCCAGCGAGACCCCACTGGCATGTGGTGGAGCTAACGGCTCCCCAAAGACGGGCCCCCGGACACCTGGGATGAGGGTACCATCAGGCCTCCCCCTGGGCTGCCCACAGCCTGGCCCATGCATGGGGGTCCCTCCCTGCTCACCCTCCTGCCACGGTGGCATTTGAGGTCCTGGAGGTTCCCAGGCAGGCCCCAGGCCCAAGTGCCCCCAGAAAAGAGGCAGTGGGAGTGTGCTGGGGGCTCAAGCCCACTATGGCCTGCAGGGAGGAGTCTCTCCAGCCAGACACCTTTCTGGGCTCCTCAGCCCTGTGGACCACGCCCACCGCAGCCCAGCCTCGGCTCAGGGGCGGAGCCAGGGGAGCCTACCCAGGTCTCCCTCGGGGTCGGGGTCCTGCTCCAGACTCAGGGTCCCGCGCTCCCGGACGCGGCCTTGTGCGATGAGCATGGGGTCTTTGTCGTCCTGCAGCCGCGTCTGGGGGTCTCCCTCCGCGGCTCTGTACCGCACCTTCCGCGGCAGCGCCAGCTGCAGCTCTTTCCAGAAGTCTGAAGACGGCGCCTGGGGGCCAGCACGGGGCCGTTAGCCGGGCCACCCCAGAGAGCACCCCTGGAAGGAGCGCTCCCGTCTCAAAAGAGGCCCCTCTTCTGGGCAGCAGGCCGCAGGGCCCTCCCCCACACGGTCCTGGTCCCAAACCCCCAGACCATACAGCGGCCCGCGGAGGGGCCCCCTCCGGAGCCCGGGACCGCCCGGCCCTACGCTGGGCCCCTGCCCGCGCCCTCTCCTCACCACGGAGCCGGGCCTCCAGAGCAGCAGGGTCACCAGGTGGCGGTGCTGGCGCAGCAGGCGGAGCGCGGGGTGCGCGGGGTCGCGCCTCTGACCCTCGAAGGTGATGAAGATGGGTCTGCGTGTGAGCTCCAGCAGCCGGCACAGGCCCTCCCTGCGGGGGCGGGGCCGTCAGGGGGGTCGCGGCCCGGGGCCCACCCAGCCCGGCGCGGGACCCACCGGAAGCTGTGGCTGCACCAGGCCCGGCCGAGGAAGGCGTCCGACAGCACCACGATGAGGCGCCGGCAGCGGCTCAGGTTCACCAGGAGGTCGGCGGAGGGCTCTGGGGGGAACCGGGCGTCGGCGGGGCCGGGGCGGAGTGGGGGGGGGTAGGGGGCGGGGCTATGGGGGAGGGAGGGGCCCGGGCTCGAGACGGGGCGGGGCCTGGTCAGGGGGGCGGGCTCGGTCCCAGAGAGGGGCGTGGCGGGGCCCTAGGAGGGAGGGGCCCGGGCTCGAGACGGGGCGGGGCTTGGACGGGGGGCGGGCTCGGTCCCAGAGAGGGGCGGGCCCGGGCTCGAGACGGGGCGGGGCCTGGTCGGGGGGCGGGCTCGGTCCCAGAGAGGGGCGTGGCGGGGCCCTAGGAGGGAGGGGCCCGGGCTCGAGACGGGGCGGGGCTTGGACGGGGGGCGGGCTCGGTCCCAGAGAGGGGCGGGCCCGGGCTCGAGACGGGGCGGGGCTTGGACGGGGGGCGGGCTCGGTCCCAGAGAGGGGCGGGCCCGGGCTCGAGACGGGGCGGGGCCTGGACGGGGGGCGGGCTCGGTCCCAGAGAGGGGCGGGGCGGGGCCCACGGTACCCGCGCGCGGCAGGAGGTCGCGGTCGTCCAGGAAGAGCTTGTAGCCCCGCCGGCGCTCGAGCTGCGGCTTCAGGATGAAGTTCACGAATTTCCGGTCCTCGGGGCTGTCGCTGTAGGAGACGTAGGCGTCGTAGAGCTTCCCGTCTGCGGACGGCGGCGGGTCAGTGCTCCGCTTTCGAGGCCCGGGCCCACCGCCCCCACCCTCCGGCGTCTTCTAAGCTCTCCCCACGCGCGTGCGGGAGCCGCAGCCGCACCCCGCAGATCCGGCACACGCGCCCGCAACCCCACCCCGGGCCGCGCCTAGACCGTCTCTCCAGCGCTGGACTTGGGCCGCCCGGCCCTCTTCTGCTGCCCTCGCCCCTCTCCCCGGCTGTGTGCTCGGCAGAGCCTGCGGAGGGCCGCCGCCTCCCCGCTGCAGACCTGCAGACCCGCACCCACCCCTCACTTGCTCCGGGGCAGGCCGCCCACCCAGATCTGAGCTCATGCTCCCTCCTTGCCCATCGGGCCCGCGCACCGTTCATCTCCACCTCCCCGTAGGCGTCCTGGTACCAGAGCAGCACACTGAGTCGACACTTCACGTAGAGCAGGGCCGCCAGGAGCAAGACCAGCAGGACCAGGAGTGAGGCCAGCACCGCGGCCACGTGGCCTGCTGGGCCTGGGGACAGAGCCACAAGCCTGAACCAGTGCCACCCCCACCCAGTGTCTTCCCAGCCTCAAGGCTCCCCAGGCCCCCTGGGCTTCCCTTCTACCTTCTGCCCAGTGTACCCCACTCACCAGCTCTCCGAAGGGTGAAGGGGGAAGAACTGACGTTGCGGATGGAGCAGGTGAAGGCCCCATAGTCCTCAGCACGGGTCAGGTTGACCCCCAGAATACTGGACACAAGCACCTCTGAAAAGTTGTCCTTGACCCTGGGGAGATCAGACCCAGCCCTCTCACCTGGGGCCTGAGAGCATCACTGGATGCCCCTGGGCCCCACCTGTCAGACTTAACCACAGAGGCTGCAAACATGGGCTTCCCCAGTAGTCCTCGCCCCGCTAGCTAAGAGAAGTGGCCAGAACATGGTGGGGGTGTGGCTCTGAGGATAGCCACCCAGATCCTGGGTCTGGATTTTGGGGGTCAATGCCTAATTCAGGCTGTAGGATTGTGCTGGTACGCATGGTCCTGGGCTGTCTACAAGGTGCATGTCCGCAGGGGTCCCCTGTCTCTGCTGTCACTAACCCTTAGTCTGTGTCTAGAGTGGCACTCTGCCCATGTCCGGGGGTTATGGACCAGGGCTCGGGTGGCCATGGGTGTGACTGGGGTGGTCACCTGTCCGTGGACTTCATCTCTTACCAGGAGTCTTCATGGAGGTCATAATGGCTCCCGTTGCCCAGCGGCAGCCTGTCTTTCAGCCACTGGACTGAGGGCGGGGAACAGTGGGGCCCAGAGACCACCCAGGCCGTGCAGTTCAGAGCCACGACACTGCCCAGGGCAGGCTCCAGGGCCTGGTTTCCAGTTGGGGATAGGAACTCAGGGGCCCTGTCACAGATGCCTACAGAGAGACGACCCAGATGTTAGCCATGCCTGGAATGCTGGGCTCCCCCCCAGCCACAGGTGGTCTGTGGGCCAGGAAAAAAAAACAAGATGTCTGTGCACAGGTCCCACAGGGGACAGGGCTTGTCTTCCCCCAGGAGCAGCTGGCTCTTGGGTGTTCTGCCTGCTCTCGATGTGGCTGCTCTGTCCTCAGAGAGGACGCTGGAAGGTGGGGGCCAGAGTCACAGCAGCCCTCAGCGCCCTCAGCCCCACGGGGGCCCCCGTGAGCTGTTGCTCACCCGGCCAGAACAGGAGCCCAGCTCCCACACGTGCTGTGTGACCCTGTGGCCGACTGCTGCAAGGCCCACCCCGGGTGAGCAGCTGAGCGCTGCCCCCCTCACCCCGCCACTTCTGCTGGGGGAGCTGCCCCAAGTGTGAACGCTGAGCAGGCCAGCACTTTCCACCCGGAATGGGGGCACAGGACTCCAGGACCCTCTCCTCCTGGTCGTGGGCAAGCTCGCCCTGCTCCCTGAGACCTGATTTTCAAATCAGGGTGAAGAGTCCTAGTGGGACATGAGAGGAGGCCCCCGTCATCTTGATGGGGTGGCCTCTTGGCAGCCCACGTGTACCCATCCTGCCCCCGGGCCCCACCACCAGCTCCCATTCCCAGTGTCCCTGAGCTCTGCTGACCCCCACAACCGTGGTGTGGAAGCTTTGGGCCAGAGAGAGCTCTGGGCCTGTCCTAACCATGGGGTCAGGACCTCGAGCTGTGGAGGAGAGGCAAGCATAAGCCTTTGTACCCCTGGCTGGAGGCCAAGCCAAGGGCCCCAGCAACGTCACAGCGTGGAACCAGCCTGAGGGACAGGAGGGGGAAGTGGGGCCCGTGCCTGTCCCTCTTTGACCCGTCTACCTGCCATGGTCTGGCCGGGGCCTCCTCGAGGCAGGCTGGGCACAGGTGCCACCCCCGGGTTCCACGGGGCTCCTTGGATGAGCAGACGAGCCCCCCGGGGGCCTGGCGAGACTCACTCTCTGTCTTTGTGGACGGTCAGTCAGGGCACCAGGACGGGTCAGAGGCTGCTGCCATCCCGAAGGAGGAAGTTAAACAAGAACAGGATGAGTTAACATGTAACTTTGCACCGGCGGCCTCCCGATGCTAGGGACGCCCGCACGGACAGCATCACTTGGAACACGTCGCCCTGGGCTGGAGCGGGCACAGCAGGGAGGGGCCCTTGGATGGCACTGCACCTGTCCCAGGGCCACCATGACGGCCCAGGGAGGGACCGCAGAGGCACACCCTGGCAGCCCCCACGAGGGTGGGAGGTGGCTATGTTAGCCCTAGCCCCTGGGATGGTGGTGCCACATACAAGGAGGGACATGGGGAGGGCCGTGCTCACCCAGGCCGTGGCAGGGGTTGGGGGCCTGTGAAACTTGCCCGTCCCCACGCGGTAAGTGTGAGCTGCTGAACAATGAGCCACACTCTCACTGTAGGGTTCTGTCCTAGCCGTGTCCCGTGTGTGTGGCTGTGTGGACACAGCAGCCCCCAAGGCCGAGCCAGGCCGCAGTCATGGAGACAGGAGGGGACAGCAGGGGCCTGGCTGGACTGACTCTGCTCCGACAGGCCACCTGGGTCCCACCTCCTCTGGAATCCCCTCACCCGTTTGTCGTTTCCAAAACCAAAGACTTTTGTCCGCATAGTCTGGCTCTCCAAGGCCAGCCCCCACCCCACCCACAGGTGACTCTTCCGTCCTGCGTGGGGGCTAAGACCACCCCCCGTCCAGCTGCGCAGCAGCCACACATGCCTCCTGACACAAAGAGCTCTGCAGTGATCGTGGCTGGAAGGAGGGGCCCAAACCCCCGGCGTCAGAGCCTTCATGGAGAGCCTCCCTCCTGGACCCCCGGAGCCCTGTGGCCACCCCCTCCCAGGTGCCCAGTTTCCCCCAAGGGTCCCAGCAGGTTCTCATGGAGCACTGACTCCACTCCTGCCGCAGGCCGTCCTCCCCACTCTGCAGGCCCTAGGGCTTCGCAGGGTCAGTCTCAGCCTCCCCACCATTCCTTCTGCGTGTTGACACGGCCGCCGACCTGGCCCCGCCTTGCCACAGCCAGAAGCCCTGGGTTTGGCTAGAATGGGCTCTCCTTGGGAACGGGGGAGCATCAGCTGGGGAAGTGGTGAGGGGCTTCCTTCCAGAAGCCCCCGGTGCAGCACAGTCTTGAGGGTCCTCGAAGCAGGAGAACCAGTCCACTGGGAGGCTGTGGAACACTGGGCAGCCCACATCCCCCACCCCGGGGTGCCCAGAAGGACATGCCCTCAGCTGGGCAGCTCCCAGGGAAACCCCTGCTGCGGCCCTCCCACCTCTTCAAGCTCAGAAGAGCCCTAACCCCTGGAAAGGCAACCGTGAACCTTCCTGGAAGTGAAGGCCCAATGACACATCCAGGGACAGGCGACCCCCACCTGCACCCCACCCCCACATCATCTGTCTTGCACACCCCACGCACACACACCCTCTCCCCACAACAATTGTGCTAAACTCCTGTCTTGGAGTGTGTGCCTCCATGCACACTTCCTCCACCTCCAGCACCGCGGCCACACACACACACACACACACATGTCCTGACAACAGCTCCCACCAGGTGCGGGGCCACCAGCATCCGCACGAACCCCACACGGCACACACCGTCCCTGAGCCCGGCCCCTGCTGCCAGTGGCCCGTGGCCCGTGGCCTCCGGACAGCCTCCTGCCCCCCTGCTCTGACAGACACACACATACCATGCCCCCCCTGCTCTGACGGACACACACATACCATGCCCGCCCTGCTCTGACGGACACACACGCTGCGGGTCTCCCTCAGCCAGGCCTGCCTCAGAGGACGGGCCTGGGGTTCGAAAGGTGTCCGAGGATGAGTGCCCAGGCTCCCGCCGGGCCGCGGGGCTGCTGTGGGAGTATGCGAAGTCACCTGGTTCCGGGTCTCTCCTCCTGGGGGGGGATGTCGGTCACTGAGGTCATTGACGTGTGCTTGGGGGCAAACTCTTTGCTCCCCAGCCCGGTCTGCGACACCACAGCACCAGGACACATCACCGAGCACAGAGAGGACCTGTCTTTTGTTTGTGTGTTTGTATTAATCAGAACTTTCCCTGTAGCTTCCTGGCTTTGCAGTCACATCCTCTCCTAGACCCAAACCCCACCCAGGCAGCCACCAACCCCCCAGGCCGTTGGTGACTCTCGCCCCGCCCGCCTTGCTTCTTCCTGTAACTCTGAGTCAAGCGGCTCCTTCCTCTGGGGCCCACCCCAGCCCACCCAGGCATCAGACTTCCCGAGGCCCCGCCTGGGAGGGGCTGGAGCCCAGGGGCATGTGGGTGGGGGTGCTCCCAAGGAGACGCCCAGGGGGATGTGTTGTGCCCACATGAGGAGACCCAGCGGACAGTGTGGCCTGCTTCCGGAACACGGCTGGCGATGCTCCCCTTGGGCTGGTGGGGGCCTGTGGGCCGCTCTCCCTCACGCCAGTGTGTCTGACCTGTGACCTGCCGGGGTATGGAGGGCGCTGCGCAAATTCCTGCCAATAATGGGGCCTTGAGCAGAGCTTTTGGGCCCCCTCCCCATCCAGTTCCCCCATAAAGTCCCCAACAGTGAGCAGTTAAAAGGGGGCTGTGGTATCAGATGGACCTTAGTTTTGGGATGAGAGGATAGTCCCCCTCCCCCACACACACCCCCTTTTCCAGATAAGGAGGTGGAGAAAGGCCCCCACAGAGGCTCCTGGGCTCTGAGCCCGGGCGGAGGACAGCCAGCCTCTCCCTTTGTCACCACTGACTTCCCTGCCCAGACTGACTTGGGACTCAAGGCCCAGCAATAGTGGGGCTGGTATCACCACCCACAGAGATCGCACAAGGGTCCCCTTCAGGCCCTGGCCCTGTTCTCACCTGCCCAGGCTCAGAGGCCCAGCAGTGGGCCCTCTTCAATATCAGCTTTCCTGTGTCCTCAGTCCGACCCTGTCCTGGTGGTGCTCTGCAACCCCCCCCCCCCGTGGCCCTCAAGACCTTGAATGATGGTGCGTCTTGGGCTCAGGGCCCCACAGAGCCGCAGGAAGACCTGACTGCACGCTCGCCCCAGGGGCCTCAGCTTCCTGGGTGTACACTAGCACCAGCACCAGCTCTCCTCCAAGGTGCTCCGGGGACCCTGACGCCCAGGTGACCTCCCACGGCCGTCAGGGACCTGCATGGAAGCTCCCAGGCAGGAAGCAAAGAGCCCCTCTCAAGTTCCTGCCAGGCGGCCTCCACTCTGTGTGTCCCCTGTGTCACCAGCTTGCAGCCATGACTCCCTTCTGCTGTTAATCACCTCCAGGCCCACCCTCCAAGGTCAGCGCCAAGAAGCCCACGTGGCCTTAGGCACTGTCCTGAACCGCCCTTCCGAATCCAAGCCCCCTCCCCCACCCACACCGCAGTCTGCCCCACAGCCCATGGTTCCTGGAAAGCGCCAACTCCCGAGTGCGTCCTGGCTTGAGCTGTGCCCCCCGCCCCCGCTTACGCGGCGGGACGCGATCTCCCCACTGCCCACCCCTCCGCCGTCTGCTTTGCTGCTTCGCACCCCGTCGTCTCTAGCATCTCCTGCTCATCTGGGACGCGATGCGCCCACGACGTGCCTCCCGCAGGCGAGGGGCTCCGTCCCGCTCTCCTGGGGCCCCAAGGGCTCTGTTCTCCTCCACGACACACCCCACCTCCCGCTGTCCGCCTTTAGGAGCGGAGGACCAGACTTAGTCCCCCACCCAGCAGGTGCAGCGAGCAGGCTGGTCGGGGGCGGGCGCAGAGGGCGGGGACTCGGGTGGCGAGAAGGGAGCTCGGAGGCCAAGGCGCTCAGAGAGGGGAGGGCGGGTTGGGGCGCGCACAAGGGGGACGTGGATGACCGGTCGGGGTGCGCATGGGGGCAGCACCCGTGGGCAGGCCTGGCGCTGCGGGTCGGGGACGCAGACGGAGGGCGGGAACGCGCACGGAGAGCAGGGGCGCGCGCATGACGGTAGCTCCGCCCGGCGACCGGCGCCGCGCTGGGCCCCAGCCGGGTCCTCGGTGCACCCCCGGGGCCCTGGGAGGCCCGGATCCGAGCTCCGGGCAGAGGGAGGGTCCCCGCGCGTCTCGGCGTTCCTCCTCCCTACGCTGGGCGAAGGTCAAGAGGAAGCCACTGCCCACGTCGGGCGGAGCGGGAAAACCTGGCCCTTGCCGCCACCCCCCCACCCCCGCCCCGCCGCCAGGCCCAAGGGACGCGGACAAACTCGGGCTTCCGGGCGACGGGGGCAGCCGGCCGAACTCCGAGCCACTTCCTGCGGGACCGCACCCGCCGGCGGCCCAGAGGCTCTACTGGGCAAGGGGCCCCCTGGCTCCCAAGCTCCAAGCCCAGTCCCAGCTCCCGGGAGCCAGCGACCTCCACTCAGCCCCGTGGGTCTGACCCACTCACCTGCTGCCAAGACCTGGGGCTCGCGCGACCGCGGGGGCGGGCCGTCTCACCTGGGCCAGGTGCGCAGCGGCGACGAGCCCTGCGGCGGCAGGTGCAGCCCCGCCCAGCAGCCAGGGCCGGAGGGCGGACCCAAGAGTCCCCCTTTGCGCCCAAGTCTGGCGCTTAAGACTGTCCTGCTCGCAGGCGCCAGGAAGCCTCGGAGCTGCAACCACCCAGCCTGGGGGCACAGGGTCAACCAGCCCGACCAGCCCGAGAGTCTTGGACCCGAGGGACTCCTCACAGTTTCCACTGTCCCCAGGGGCACCTTTGGTGGTTCTGCCCCTCCTCCCCAGCTCTTCCTCCAGGAAGCCTGCCTTGACGCCTGCCCCAAACCCCAAGTACAGGGAGGGTAGGACCTCAATAAAGCTCTCCTCACTTGGGAGCCCAAGGAATGTTGAAAGGAGGATCAGGACACTACCACATTCCAGACCTTTCCCCATCTGGACTCCAGTTTCCCATCTAGCCCCGAGGACAGACACAATCCACCAGTGGCCCAGAATCAACAGAAAAAGGGTTCATTTTACTCTAGAAAGTTCTGTAGACAGAGGGGAGCCAGAGAGGTGGGATCAGGGCCCCCTGGCCGGCCAGGAGGGTGGTGGGGCAGGACCTGAGTCCCACAAGTCAGAGGGAGGCTCAGAAAACGGGACAGGTTTCCCTGTGTTGTGGCCTTTGAGAGACACCCCCACCCCAGTTCTGTGGGTGGCAGGGGTCAGTTCGAGCTCAAGACAGGGCTGTCCCAAGTCTGAAGCCCTACCAGACGGATCCAGCCCGCTGCTCACACACACACTGGCCCTCCAAGACCCCACATAGACACAGACTTGCCCACGTGGACACCGGCCTCCCGGGACCCCGACATATGGCGGGAGTGGGGCGGCAGCAGGAGGCACTGGCGTCTCCCAACGGGCTCTGGCTCTCCTACACCTCTGTGCTCCTGGGGCCGGAGCTGCAGGCAGGAAGGGCATGTTGGGGGTCAGGGCCAAGGCCCTCCCTCCAGCTCCCCCCTCCCCCGCACCCCAGCCTGCCTCCCTCCATCCGAGCTGCTTCCGCACCGCATTTTCTCCCGGAGCATCTGGTACTTCTCCTCCAGGACCTTGTTCTTTACGGACTGAGGGACATCAGGCACGAACCAGGCCGCAATGAGCTTGATGCACAAGGCCACGTGCTGGGGGAGCAGGGCACAAGGGCTGGCTGGAGAGGTCAGGACCGACCTAGCAGGGGCTTCAGGGTGTGGCTAGAGAGAGCTGCCCCGCCCCCCGCCCCCCTTCCCTGGGGCTGGCCCACCTCGAAGAGGATCAGGAAGACCAGACGGATGGCCAGGAGGACCCAGAACTGCTCCGATAGGCTGTAGTCCTGAGCATTGCGGTAGTCCCGGTACCTGGGGTGGGGAAGTCACGGAGGTCAGGGGCCCGGAGATCTGAGGATGCCCGTGGTGGAGGGGGGATCCAAACCTGCACTGGGTCACATTCTCCGAGCCTTCCGTCTGGATGGGGTCCTGGAAGTCCTTGGTGTAGAACACAGACAGGCTGTGGTTGACGTAGCCTGTGAGGCAGCTGGGGGAAGGGAGAGCAGGGGCCGGTGAGGGCCGCGGTGTGGCCCCTTCAGGCTCCCAGGGTGGTGCGTAGCACAGAAGCAAGAAGGCCAGGAAGGGAAGGGGCTCAGGGTGCCCCCGCCGGCCTTCCCCACTGGAGTTTCAGGGAGCTGTCCAGGGGAGAGGCCTGGAAACTCATCCGTAGCTACAGCTGACCGTTGGAGGGCTGGAGGCACCAGGTAAGGAAACTCTTCCGTCCTCTCCTGGGGAGCAGCCCCAAGGGTCTGCCTTTGGGAGGGAGTCACTCTGGTGGGGTCTGCTCAGGAAACTGCTGGTTCTGGGACTTTCCTCCCGCCACCGGGGTCCCCCCACCCCAGCGGTCTGCAGGCTGGTGTAGGGGGCAGGGCCACCCCCACACTCCGACTCGTGACTACCGCGGACCCTCCTGGCAGCATCAAGCCCTTCCCCCGGGGTCCCCCAGGGCTGAGCCGCAGTTTTCCAGGGGTTTTCCCAGGGGTCTCCAGACAGTCTGAGGCTCCCGCAGAGCCCCCTTACTCGACAGCAGGCTGGGCCCCCGTTCGGCACGGGCCGTAGTGGTACTTGTACACCACTCGGGGGATGAACTCGGACGTGAAGGCGATGACCATTCCGTTGGCGATGACGGCCAGCACGCCGATGGTCTCCAGCACCTGCAGCCAGGTCCCTGGGCCACAGGAGCCGGGTGAGGCATCTGGCCGGTCAAGCCCTGACCCACCGGCACCAGCCGCCTCACCTCCAGCCCCCTGCCCAGGCTGCTCGGGGGGACCTGCTCACCTCTGCCTGTGCCACTGCTCATGGCCGCCGTCGGCAGCCTCTGCAGAGGCAGACGCAGACCAGGAGGGGCTCAGGTCTCCCCTGACCCCCATCTTCTGCCTGAAGCCCTCAGCTGCCCCCAAGCTTGCTCCACTCCGGGGTCAGAACCCCTTAACCTGGGACTAAGACTGGGGCCTCCCTCCTACTCCCACTTATCTCTCCCTCTGCCCATAGCCAGCACCCCACCCCTCTGCCCTTCCCTGACACCTGGCCATCTAAGAGAGGACAGTCTGGGTGACAGAGGCCACATCATCGTCCTGCTCTTAGTCCCTGCCCCCAGCTGCTGGACCCCTCCCTCCTCCAGCTCCCTGCTCTCAGAGCCCAGCTCTTCTGCCTGGGCCCCAAGGGGGCTGCCGTTCATTCAGCTGGCTCCCGCAAGGTGCACGCCAGCTCCTCTTTGGAGCACAGCCCCCTCAGGCCGACTCCCAGCCTAGAGAAGGGCTGGGGGCTGTCTGGGGAGTGAGGGGGCTTGTCTCGGAGAGATCATTTCAAGGGAACCAGCATGATCTGGTCCCAGCAGCCCTCGCCGCCCCATCCCCAGCCAGAGGGCCTGTGCCCCTCGACACCCAGTCGGGCCCCTGACCGATGTCTTTGGCCTTGCGGGGCACCAGGCGCCGCTGCAGCCTGACCATCTTGATGGCATCCAGGCGGATCTCCACGAGGTTGCTGAAGAGCGCGAGCAGCGGGGCGAGCGGGAAGGCGGCCACGAAGATGGTGGTGAAGCCGTACTGGATCACTGGGGGGTGAGGCTGGCGGTCACTGCGCTCTCAGGGCACGCCCCGCACCCGACTGCCCTCCCCCACCCACCAGGCCCCCAGGACCTGCCCAGCAACTGGCTGCTGATGGGCCCGAGCCCCAGCCACCCTGCGTACTCATCTCCATGAACTCATCGAAGAGGCTGAAGGTGCCGACTGGGTTCAGGAGGTAGTTGCGCTGCAGGTCCCTGAGCTCGGGCTCCCCGGACGCACGGCCCAGCCTGAACCACGTGAGGCGCCACTTGTGGGCCAGCCACCTAAGGGGCGATGAGAACGAGTGGGGAACAGGGCAGGGAGCTGCGGGTGGACGGCCTGCGCGCGTGAGGGCTCCCGGGGGTGAGGCACCGGGACAGCCCTGGGGAGGTCCTCACGGGCTCAGGTACTCCACACAGTTGCTGAGTGTCTGCTTCAGGCCCATGATGATGGCCATCTGCAGGAACAGGTCCATCATGCAGCCACTGAGATGGCACTGTGGGGGCAGGGCTGGCGGTCAGGCGCGGGAGGCAGGGCTGCGGGACAGGGAGGCTTGTGGGGAGGAAGGAGCGCGGCAGAATGGCAAGGTGTCCAGGACAGACTGACCTCCTCCAGCTTCCACAGCCCCGCGAGGCGCACAGACTTCCCGGGGTGACCGTTGATCCTAGGAAGGATGGTTAGGCTGGAGGAGGGGCGTGGGACGCGGCTTCTGACTGGGTGGGTGGAGCAGAAGAGAAGGGGAGCGGGGCAGTAGAGGGACCAGGGGACGGAAGGGAAGTGTGCCTCACTGCGGGCACAGAGGCTGCGTCCTGGAGGCTCTGCCCGTACCCAGACGCGCCCCTGCACACGCACTCACACATGGGCACAGGCGAAAGCCCAGCTGTCCACAGGCTCAGACAGGTTCCAGACAAGGCCTGTCAGGAGTGGCCTTAGTTTCCCCCCACTGAAACTATGCACTTAGTTTAAAATCACCTGCTTCCCATTACATGATAAAAAATACAAACTATATTAAACCAGAAGTCAGGCTTGTGGTCGATGGTCGGGAAGACAGGCTCACTTCTAGGGGCTTGGACCACTGAAGAGTCAGATTGCAGGGTTGGGCCAGGGGACCCCGGGATCCCGCACTGTTCCTTCCCCAGCTGAGCTCCCACCAACAGTGACAAGTGTCCTTCTGCCTCCAGGCAAGAGTCGAGGGACTGACAGAGCAAGAGGTCCTCACGGGAGAGATGTGGCCCAAAGCAAAGCCACTGGCACACGCCTTTCTCAATTATGGACAAGTGACATCTAGGGAAAGTCTTTAACACCAAAATCAGAGACCAAGTAAAGAAAGTGCATGATTCCCCCCCCCCCCAAAAAAAGAGCATAAAAGGAGCTTGGAAGAAACAGAAGTGATACCAGAATAAAAGGAAAAAATGAGGCAAGATCCTCAGAGAAGACAAGCCGTGGCGTCCTGGTGCCACGAAGCGGATGCCGTGGAGGAACCGGGCCCGTGGCTCTGGAAGAAGCACAGAAGCGCGACAGTCAACGGGCTGGAAAACAGAGTCAAGAAAAACCCCCAGAATCTGGAACAAAAATGGGAGGGAAAAAAAGCAAAGAAAACTAGATGGTCAATGCAGAAAGTCCGGTCTGCAAACAGAATTCTAGAAAGGGGAGCCGAGGAAACCGAAGACACTAGCTGTGTGAGAATCGCTCAGAACTGAGGGACCCAGGCCCAGCAAGTGCCTGGGAGTTTCTTTCCACGTGACTGATACTGAGTCTACACGGCAGGCCTGCCGCAGGCACTAACGCAGCGACATCAAGCCCCTGTGCCCTCTGCGGCAGAGACAGGGAGCAAACATGCGCATGGGGCCAGAGGGGACGTGGGGAGCCTGGGGGACCGGGTTCTGGGCTGGACGGCGGAGCTGCCAGTGGAGGAGGGAGACTGGGGACAAGCCTGTGGGCACGGTAAGGTTGGGGTGCCCACAGGGCATCGGAGGGGAGCTGAGAGGCAGCTGGACCTGGGAGTCTGGACTCCAGGGAGAGGTCTGCAGACAGGGGTGCGGGCCTCACTGGTAGGTCTAGATGGTGTTGGAGACGGCGCCTGCAGTCCTGGAAACAGACAGCAGCGCATTGCGACATTTAGAGGTCGGGAGAAGAGGAGAAGCCGGCGTCTGGGGAGGCTCGAGCAGGATCCAGGAGGGGGAAAGGAGGAGCAGGGAGCACGGGCCGTGGGGCGTGGTGGGGAGAACATTCCTTGAAAGGAATGGGACAGGATGCCCGTGTGGAGGTGGAGAGAATCCCGAACCAAGATAGGTGCTGAGGAGGCAGAGGGAGAGAACTGCTCCAGCAAGCCCAGGGGAAAAGACCCGCCGAGACACCCGGCTGAGGCGCTTCAGAGGACGGCCTCCCTGAGATTAGAGCCGGAAGACGTCTCCCGCCAGCACGGGCTCCATCAGGCCCTCCGTAAGAGCAGCCACTTCCCTCCGTACCCCTCCTCAGGAAGCGCCTGGAAAACCGGGGGTCTCCTGCACGGTGGAGAGCCAAGGGCTCCCAGGACGCACAGGTGTGCACAGCCCCAAGGAGAGGGGCGGTCACCTAGAGGGCGTCTCCAAGGACAGCCGGGGTCTGGGGACTGCCTCATGCTTTTGAACATGCTTGGAGAACTTGGGCTTTTTTAAGGTTCCGCTGGAGTTTAAAATTCATTGGCAATATGCGTGTGTCTTTTGCAATTTAAGCAAATACACAGAAAGAACAAATGGAGCAATTATTTTCTTCAGAACCAAATTCAATGTGTTAAACCAAAAAAATGTTCATTTCACTTCTAAGACAGAGCAGGGGAAGTCCCTGTGAGCAGCTTTACAAGGTCCAGCGTCGGAAATCAGCCAGATGTCTATCAACTGAACGGATAAATCCCAGCGAGTCCCGCAAACCAAGGCTCATGCTGTGGTTTTTTAAAAACGAGGACTTGGGCACCCGGGGGACTCAGTCACTAAGCATCTGCCTTTGGTTCAGGTCATGGTCCCAGGATCCTGGGATCGAGCCCCATGTTGAGCCCTGCATTGGGCTCCCTGCTCAGCGGGAAGCCTGCTTCTTCCCTCTCCTGCTCCCCCTGCTTGTGTTCCCTCTCTCTGTGTGTCTCTCTATGTCAAATAAAGAAATAAAATCTCAAAAAAGAAAGAAAGAAAGAAAGAAAGAAAGAAAACGAAGCCTCACTCCCATGCATATGTGGGCCCTGCCCATAGTACGTTTCGGCACCATGAGAGGATAAAATTATGTTCAGGACAAAACCCTGTATGTCAACAGGTGTGTGTGTGTCCTTGGATGTGTGAAAAATTCTGGGAAGACCCACACAGCGGTTATGGGGTCACCCTATGGGGTCACAGCTGTTATGGGACCATAACAGCAGTTATGGGGTCACCTCCGGGGACGGGGAGTAGAGAGTTGGCGTCCCTATGGGATCCCCACACGTGTTTATACTGGGTGTCTGCTTGCTCCGAGCATGAGTCTGAGAATGGCGGCGAGCAGCTGTCCCCACTTTAAAGGGAGCACTAGTCGGCGCGCGAGGGGGAGGGCGGCGGCCTCACCTGCCCAGGATGAAGGCGACGTAGACGAGGGACGAGAAGTGGGCGAAGAACTGGAGCGTGAAGAACCTGACCGTGAACTTGCCCTCGCGCTCGGAGAAGGTCCGGGGCTGCTCTAGAAGGAGACGTGGGCTGTCCCTCACCCGTCCCTGACCTGTCCCTATCCTGACAACTCAGGGACACCCGCAGCCCTCACCTGTCTGCCGGGTGGGAGAGGCAGTAGAGGCAGCAGGAAGGGCTCCCTCCCCTGTCTGGGGATCCAAGACCCCAGCCCTGAATCCTCCTGTCCCTTTATGCCCACCCCCCCAGGTCCTTCCTCTCACCAAAGTCACAAAGCTTGAGGGCCACATACTTGTTGATCTGCAGGACGACCAGAAAACAGAGGGCTTACTTTGGGCCTCAGGGGAGGCCCTCCCCCACACCCCCTCTATCCCCACCCAGTCACCTTGGTCATGATGAGGATGACTACATAATGGACCAGGGCACCGGTCACCACCACGGCTGTGGTCACCTGCTCTTCTTGGAAGAGCAAGGCGGAGTTGAAGAGGGCAGCAGCCAGCACACGGTAGACCACCAGGAGGTGGGCCATGCCGATCATGAGGCAGATCTGTGGAGGGCCAGCCAGGACAGGGCTCCTCAGGACGGCTGTCCCCTGACCCTGGTCTCCAGCCCCACTCCGGGTTCTCGGGGAGTACCATGAACAGAGACAGGACGAGGATGACCAAGCTTCTCAGGTAGGAGTGCTGGTGTGGCCGCAGCTCATAATCAGGGCAGTTAATGAACTCAAGTGCCATTTCCTCCTGCGGAGGGCATGGACACACCTCAGAGGTGGGGACACCTGCACCCCGCGGGAGACAGGCCCCTGGATCACCCCGCCGCCTCACCTGGTCCTCATCCCACCCGTACAGGTCCCAGTGCAAGACCACTCGGGCGCGCTGCCGCTTCCAGATCTCCAGGAACACCGTGGCTGCAGACGGGACCAAGAGGTGACACCACGTGTTCCTGCGGCTGGTGCCATGGGCGCAGGGGGCAGGATGGCCCCGGAGCCCAGGCTGCCCCCCAAGCGCCGACTCACCCCACAGAGCCATAAAGATAGCAAAGACCACGGTGCCCTCGTTGTCGAAGAGGTGCGTGAGCTGCGGAGAGGGGCGCACCTATCGCGGCCGGCCCTGCCCCGAGCAGGGAAGGGGGAGCCCCGCTCTGCAGGGGAGACCCTCAGCTTCCCCTCCTCCAGGAAGACAGGCTGCAGCCGAGCCCCCGGGGGCGGCAAACCTTGGCAAAGGTGCAGGTGTCCGAGAGCTGCTGGTACCTACGGCTGTGGTCGCCCCGAGGGCACAGGAGGACGTCGTGGGCCTCACAGATCTCCTTGCTGAGGGGGCAAGGACCGGGCTGGGGGCGGCTCTCCCCAGACCGCCCCGCCCCCGCCCGCTCCGGCGACACCGGGCCGCCCCCGTCGGCCCCGGCCACGCCCCCGGCCGCCTAGGCCACGCCCTCGTCTGCCCCGGCCTCGCCCCGCCCGCTCGGGCAGCTCTGACCACACCCGCCCGCCCTGGCCACGCCCCGGCCGCCCGGGCCCCGCCTTCGTCCGCCCCCGCCCGCTCGGGCCACGCCCCTGCCACGCCCCCATCCCCACCTGATCTGGCTGGCATTGAACAGGGAGAAGCCGCTCAGGAAGACGATGAGGCCCACCAGCGCAGCGGGCACCAGCATGTAGGTGTACCAGCCGAGCCAGGCGAAGTACAGGGCCACCTTCTCGCCGAAGTAGTCCCTGGGGGCACAGCTGCCCCGTCAGGGCCAGCCCCACCCGGGTGCCTCGCCGGCCAGTGCCCACTTGGGGTGTGCCACGGGTGGGCGCGAGGGGTGCACAGCATCTGTGTGTCTGGCCGAGGAGCACAGACACATCTGTTTGCAGCGGGCGCGGGCGATTTGGGGGGCATTTTCACCTGATGTCATCAATGGGCTGGCAGCGGACCATGTTTCTCCACTGGGCCCAATTCTTCTTCAGGCCTTCCTCCCCCTGAGCACCAGGGACAGACAGTGAGATCTTCCCGTCCCTGTCCGGCCCTCCTGCCCTCTCCAGGCAGGGCCACCCCTCACCTTGTGCAGGGCGAATCTGGTCTCAAAGACACCACTCTTCACCAAATCCTCTAACGTGTCTGGTGGTCACAGGGAGTCGGGTCAGAGGGGAGCAGAGGTGAGGGGGAGCCCTGCCCTGCTCTCCCCATGTCAACACCCCTTCAGGGGGCCGCTGCACAGGCCACCTGCCATCCTGTCCTTACCACCAGCGGCCGTCTTGCTGTTTAGTACAAAGTTGACAATGCGGATTCTGGAACACAAGAGCTGGTTCAGGTTGACTCTGCCTGACCTGGGTGGACCCCACCTTCCATCTGGCCAGGTCCCAGGCCCCTCTGTGTCCTGGTGGAGCCCCCAGCCTGCCTGTCTTGACTGCCTGACCAGAGCCCAGAATCTAGGACTCATCAGGGAGCTCTTCCCCTGACTCCCTTGAGTCCTCCTGTGGCCCAGCTGCCCCATGACTCCATGATGGGGCTCGCTTGGGGGTAGGCCCTCCCCTCGCAGTGCTGGGTCCTGCACCATCCCCTCCCGGATACTGGGTCTAGACCCCCCCCCCACCTCCTATCCCACCCCCCACCTGGAGGCCCCAAACAGCCAGAACACACCCTAGGCCTTTAAATGAACAAGTCCTCACAGCCTGTGAGCCAGTTTGCCTATGGGGAGACGGAGGCTCGGACCAGGCTGAGAACCTGCCCAAGCCCACAGAGCCAGGAAGTGCTACAGCCAGACATTTGGCTGCAGGGCTACAGTCCTCCAGAACGTCTTCCTGTGAGACACGGTCCCTCTGATGTCCCAGGGCACTCCCCCAGCCTGCTCCTCCAGCCCCCACCAAGGTGCCTCTACACCACCAACCACTCGCACCTCCCAAAGACCAGCCAGTTCTGCATTCGCAGGAGCCCTCTGCCCCCATATCCGAATTCCAGGAGCGTTCTCGGCCAGTCTGCAACTGACCAGGCCCCAGCTTAGCTCAGAGGGGCCTGGGCAGAGGGGAGGCAGGTGACAGAGGAGGGATCGGGGGAGGGTGGGCGGGGCGGGGCGGGAAGCTAGCCGATCAGTGGGGAGAAGGAGGTGCTTGGAGAGGAGAGGCGTGGGTGTGTGGGAGGCAGGGGACAGATGTCTGTGGAGGGACATTTGGTCTAGAGGGGGAGGTCCGGACCCACATTCCAGGTCTTGCGGAGATGACAGGACAGAGCAAGGAGGGACAGCCGGGAGGGGCAGCCGGGAGATCCTCCTGGCCTGTCCTAACCCTGCCCACCCTTCAGGGAACGTGGTCACACGCACCCTTCAGAACACTCCATGAAGCGAGAACTGTCTTTATCCCGTATCACAGACAGACATGGACACTGGGGCACAGAGCTCTGTCCCTGGGACCTCTGACCTAACACCGTGCCTGCACGCCTGACTGGACCAGAAACACGGGGGGGCAGCGGTCCTCCTGGCCCCAGTTCTTGCCCAGCCTCTCACCTGGTGGTGGCTGGGACGGAGGTGGGCCTGGTGGGCTGCACTCTGGCGGCAGGACCCTCGGGCTCCATGAGGAGAGTGTGGTACAGGTCAAAGATCCTGCCGTCTGCTCGGATCCCGTAGAACACCTTCTCACGGTCCTCCAGCATCTGGGGTGGGAGCGAGCTCGGGGGCCTCCTCTCCACTTCGGAAGCAGGCCACTGGCCTGTCCCTTCTACTTCGGGCACGAGGCCACAGCCATTGTTCCCAGACCCCTCCCCAGGACACACCTGTCCCTTATGACCCCAGCGGCTCTGGCCCCCTGCTCCACACCAAGGCAGGCCCTCCGCCAGCCCACCTTGTAATGGAAGCCCTTTCTCTCGAGCTCCTCCAGGAAGTGCTGCTGCCGCTGGACCTGCCCGGCATTTCTCTGGGTGCAGCGCTCAGCCACAAGGACGTAATCCCACCGCTCAGGGGCCTCAGTCTGGAGGACAAGTGGGGCTGGGGCTGGCACAGGGCACAGGCCAAGGGTGGGGCTGAGTCTGGCTGGGGCCCCGGGGGAGACTCACCTCCCCGGGCCCGATCTCCACCAGCGGGAAGCTGTCGCCTTCAGTCCCAGTCAGGATCCTGACTCTCTCCTCACCCTGGGGGCAGAGGGCAGAGGAGGACAGGATGGGGCCAGCAGCACAGCACCTCCGGGGCCAGTGCTGCAGCCCCAGGGGGGAAGCGCAGAGCTGGGGGGGCAGCACCACAAGGGAACAATGGGTAGTTCCAGGTGGGCTGGGGCTCGGTGCTAGGACACCATGGAGGGCAAAGGGCGGGGAGGCCCTGGGTGACTCCCACAAAGGTCTGTTTAGAAACATCAGCAAAGGGGCGCCTGGGTGGCTCAGTCGGTTCAAGCCTCTGCCTTCGGCTCAGGTCATGATCCCAGGGTCCTGGGATCGAGCCCCGCATTGAGCTCTCTGATCAGCGGGGAGCCTGCTTTCCCCTGCCCCGGCCTGCCTCTCTGCCTACTTGTGATTTCTCTCTCTCTCTCTCTCTCTCTGTGTGTGTCAAATAAATACATAAATCTTAAAAAAAAAAAAAAAGAAAAGAAAAGAAACATCAGCAAAGAGCTCTTGAAACCCTTGAGAAGAGACAAGCGGCAAACAGGGCCTCACCGAAGAGGAACGTGAGAGAGCAGGGCTGCAGGGCAGGGCCGGAGCCGCCACCTTCTGCCCTCTCGGCCACAGGCACGTCAGTGGCCTGACAGCGTTGAAGTCAACAGACTCCCCATCATGCACGAATTGGAGAAACAGAACCGCACATCCTAGACCACCCGGCCCGGCCCATCCGGCCCCAAACACAAGGAAAAGGATACTCACAGGAGCTTATTTCATATAAAAATCATGCAAATAGTTGTCTTGACTTACTTCGCTAAGCATGATACTATCCTATGATCTCTGATATAAGGAAGTGGAGATGCAACATGCAGGCTAAGGGGGTAGGAGAAGAGTCAATGAAACAAGGTGGGATCGGGAGGGAGACAAACCATAAGGGACTCTTAATCTCACAAAACAAACTGAGGGTTGCTGGGGGGAGGGGGTTGGGAGAAGGGGGTGGGGTTATGGACATTGGGGAGGGTGTGTGCTTCGGTGAGTGCTGTGAACTGTGTAAACCGGGAGATTCACAGACCTGTACCCCTGAGGATAAAAATATATTATATGTTTATAAAAAATAAAAAATTAAAGTATTAAAAAAAATCATGCACCTAACCCTAATTCCCACCAGCACGTGGGTGATGAAGGCGCCGCCCAGCCCTGCACAGCAGAAAACCATCCGGCAGGAAGGGGACCCACGGGACATGGGTCTGAGTTTAGGAAAAGGAAGTCCAGGGAGTTAAGTGCTGTAGGGGCACCGGGACAGAGAGACGGGTGCTGAGATCGGGGGCAGAGCCTTAACAAGCGGACCGGCTACGCACACAGCCTCCAAGCCTCTCCTCACTGCACCGCTGTCCGACTCTCTGGCGCAGCCCTGACGGGTGTCCCGGGTCCTGGCCTCTCCTCGCCTCCTCCCTGCAGACCTGCCCTCATGGACTTCATAACCAGTGAAGAATGTGTGGGCGGGGAGAGAAGCCCAGTGATGGCCCCCGCCCCAGGTGATGAAGGTCCAGGTCTCCGTGATATCATTTAGCTGTGACCCCCTCTCCCGCCACCGATAGGCTGTGACCCGGTAGCATGTAGCCCCCTCCCTAAAACAGAGCCCTTTCTCAGCTGAAAAGGCCTCAGACTCAAGAGTTAGGTGGCCGCGAACAAGGAAGGACAGAAGGACCGTCGCAGACAGGAGGAGGCTGGGGAGACGGGAAGGTAAATGCTGTCCGGGATCCTGCACAGACCCAGGCCCAGGGCAAGGACGCCAGTAGCAAAGCTGGTGCCGTCGCAGTCCAGGCGGCTGGGTGGGGCTCTCCGTGCTGACCAGAGCCCCGGGCGATGGGGCTGTGGCGTGAGGGGGCGTGAGGCAGAGGGTTAAGAAAGCCTCCGCTATCTTCCAACACTTCACAGTTGTCCTACAACCACGCAAGTGGGCACAGGGGCAGGGGCCTCGGGCTTCGCCCACTCTTGGCAAGTAGGCAGACAGCAGGCTGTGAGGCTGACCCACAGAGCCCCGGGCCCCATTGTGGGGGCACTGAGCCACTGAGGGGTGGCGGTGCAGGACGTAGGGGACAAGGGAAGATGGTCAGGTCACAAGCTGAAGAGGAGACACCGGCTTCAGAGCCCAGAGCCCAGGCTGCCCACACCGTGTGCCCTCAGGCAGGCCTGCCCGCCCCTCCCCACCTGGTTGCAGGAAGAGCCCCGTGGCCCAGTGCAGCGCGGGGCACGCTGTGTGCACCCATGAGAGGGTCCCCGGCTCACTTCCCAGCTGGCGGCTCTCCCAGGAGGCACAGGGGTCCACAGAGTCCCAGGGCTAGGGTGCGGCTGACACACTGGGGGGCGGGCCCACCAGAGCACCCTGTTTCATGCCTCATCCCGCTGAACCGCCCGGCTACTCCCCTTCCCTCCACAACCACATTGCACCAAGCTCAAGGCCTGCCTCCTTCAGAAAGCCTCCCTGGACTGCTCCAGCCAGTCTGGCCTGGAGGGCGGCCAGCTAAGAAGCAGGCTGCCCCGTCACACTTCAATTTAAGATACACAGCAAATCCTTCGTAGTATAAGTATGTCCCAACTGTGGCATGGGACACACTTGTACTAAAAAAAAGATTTTTAATGTAAAAATTGAATGTAACTGGGTATCTGGTTTTTATTTGCTTCAAAACCTGCAATGCTAGTCCAACTCCCCAGCCACACCCATAGGCACAGCAACTACTGGCCCCAGGATGGGACCTGGTCTGCCCACTCTCCTTCTGTCCCAAGGGCAGAAGACAGAAAATGGCGACCCATGCCGCCATGGGACGGCAGGCTCTAAGCCCCCCGGTGCCAGGGTCTCCTGAAGATGGGCCTGATACAGACAGCTGTCTGGGCCCCAAGGCCCCTGGCGCTCCCGCATGGCTCATCAATTCTAAAACTCCTGCCAGAGGAGGAGGAGAAACCTGCTGTTCACAGACTTGCAGGACGGGGGGGGCGGGTGGGAGGGTGGAGGGGACCCTGGGCTGAGGTGCCTCTGTCCCCACAGCACGCAAGGAGGGCGTTCGGGTCACCAGTGTCGGGTCCTGTGGCTTGCCTACCATGGGGCTCGGTAAGTGTTGTCCTGGGGAATTGGTGAGTGCCACCGATGGGCAGGAAAGACCTCATGTGCTTGACTTCGGACCTGGAGGAGGCTCTCCCTGTCTCCCTGCCCAGCCCCGAACTGAGCTCCCCCAGCAGAGACGGCAAGGAGAGACCCCGGCATCGGCGTGGGCCTGAGGCTGAAGACCAGGACAAGCAGGGGAGAGAGCTGGGAGCACGGGGCGGGGGGGAAAGGCCCAGGGACCCAGGCAGGCGAGGGAGCCTGGAAAGAAGGGCCTCTCCCAGAGCATCCCTCCGAGGCCCGGCAGTGGTGGGGAGGCGGGCGCCACCTGGGTCACAGAAATGAGGCCACTTGGCCTGGTGAGCTGTTGATCCGGACCCCCCTCTTTCCCCACCAGAGACACTGCACACCTTTGGAACAGTTACCCAGAGCCTCTGGGGAAGGGCTGGCTTGACCTCCTCTAAGGGTCGGCATGGGATCTGGACGGCGGAGAGTGATGCCACTGAAGGTGTGCGACAGACACTGACCATGGATCTTGGCCGCTGCACAGAGGGACCCCTGTGTATACTGGTCAGCCCTCGGCTACGGGCAGGAACGGCCAGGTCACAGCCCCCCACCCCCCAACCAGCTCCAGTCCAGCCACCCCTTCCTGGCAGCCAGAGCAGGACCAGGTGCTGAGAATCTGCTCCTCGTGTACTCTGGGCTCACCATCCCCGAGATCACCTGCTGCACACAGATCCCCTCTGTGGGCCATGACCACCTCCTCTGTCTCCAGGATCAAGCTGTCCCTCAGTCCATCTGTCCTCTAGGGTGAGAGGCCTTCACAGATGAGGACCTTGTCCCCACCTCCAGCCAAGGCCACTGCTCAGTGCTCCCTGAAGCAAGGAGTCTGGGGTGCCTGCGTCTCCGTCCCCTAGGCTCTACCTGCAGGATGCTATGTGCACCCATTAGGCTCCCAGGCCCCCAGGGCAGGGACAGGGGCTGTCCCGACACACCTAGCCTTGGAGACCCCAGCCTTCCCTGCCCTGTGCAGGCCTCAGGCGAGGTCCCGCACAGATGAGGGGTACAGACTGGGAGACCCCATTGTTCTCCCTCTAGTCCTTCCAGAGTCCACCCCCATGCAGGCCACACGCTTAGTGGGCCAGAGCCCAGGGCTTAACACAGGCCAGAGTCCCAGGGGTCTCGCCCACTAGTTCCCAATGAGGGGACTTCTGGAGACTGCAGACCTCAGGAGACACTCCCTCCACTACAGCACGGAACATGAAGGGGCAGAGCTGGGGGAGTCCCACCCCCGTCCATTCCTTCCCAGTGTGGCCCCGTCCCCAGTGGGGCTGAAGACACTGCTGGGCAGACGTGACTGTCCCCCAGCTCCCAAGCAGGGGGTCTACACGGAACACACACGTGTGACATTACCCCAGCAGCCAGAGGAGCACACGGAGGCCTCCCCTCACTGCCCGCGGCTCATCTCACCCTGAGGTCACATTGTGACCTCTGGCGAGGCCCCATGAGCCTGCAGTTTCCTCGTCCAGCAGGGGGACCCTCCTGCCCCCACCAAAGTGTGTGGACCCAGAGCAGCCCACCCATGCTCCCTCAGCATTCCTGGGAGATGAAAATATGCACGCACAGGACCCGAGGGGCAGCCCGCAGTCAGCGTCCGGGACCCGGTACTCAGGACCTCCCAGAAATTCAGGACTCAGCACCTTCGAGGGCTCGGTAGTGAGTACTCCTGGGGACTCAGCACTCAGCCTTTGAGCTTAGCAGAAGCATAAAGAACAAGAGAGCGGCCCGAAGGTGAGGCTGGCGGTTGGCAGGAGCCAGTCATGGAGGCTGCTGGGGCAGCTGGGACACCTAGTCCGCTGGGGGTCATGGGAGCCGTGGAAGGGACCGGAGCAGAGAAGGGCGCGCTCAGATCAGCGGGGGGCTGGAGGCCCGAGTCCTCCCTGCTGGCTGTTCCTAGTCGGCGGACGGCAGACGTCCCTTTCTTTTTCCTTCTTTTTTTTTTTTTTAAATTGAGAGAAGGAAGGGGAGAGTGAGCAAGAGATCACAGCAGAGGGCAGCAGCTCCCCACCAAGCATGGAGCCCAGTGGGGGCTCGATCCCAGGACCATGAGCTCACGACCAGAGCTGAAGGCAGGTGCCTAACCTCCTGTGTCACCAGGCGCCCCTGCACATGTCCCTTTCAAAGCTTTGATTCCTTGCCTCAACCAGACCAGGTGCTGCCCCCCTGGCCCAGGCACCCCCAAGTCTGTCCTTTACCTACGCTTGGGACTGGCAGGGAAGGAAGGGGCTGACAGGGCTCAGGCTGAGTGAGGTCTGGCCATAGGCCAACCTGAGCAGCCAGGTGCCCGAGTGGGTCTGGCAGGCTGAGGAGGCGGTGGGCGAAGGTAGAGCGAGAGGCCACCTGCTTGGCCCACACCTGGGAGGGACCTGGGGAAGCTGAGTGGGAGGCTGGTTTCACTCTCCACCCTGGCACGGGATTCCTCCCAGGGCCACCCAGGCATTGGCCCCAGCCTGGATGGCTTCTTCCTTGGCAGAGGGGAGAAAGGGTGTCTTCCTAGGATGCTTTCTTGCCTGCTTCCCTGGGGGTCCACAGCCTCCTGCTCTGCCCCCCAAATCAGAACCCAACAGCCCCCCAGCCAGCCCCCAACCTCTGCCTGGGGGAAGACTGAGGGAGCAGAGGGCTCAGCTGGCCACCCTGGGCCTTCCCCAACCCTAAGTCAGCCCATCCTGGAGGCCAGAGCCCCCTGTCCCTTTGCAGAACAGAGCTGCAAATTCTGGGGAGGGACACGCGCTCCTCATCTCCGTCTCACACAGGCGCAGAGGGCCTGGCCTGGGGTCCCCAGGATCCCTGGCTGGGCAGGAGGAAAGCTGCCCTCTGTCTTGCTCCAACCCCCAGCCTTCCCGGGGACTCTGTCGGGGCTCTGGCCACCCTCCCCTCAGCCTTGCGGGCTGCAGGGAACCCCCACAGGTACTTTCCAGGTAATCCTGGCAGGGCTCCACAGGTGTGGATCGGGGCAGGGGGGGCGTGGCCTGGCCACAGGTGTGGACCCCCGCACGCTGGACTCACCTGCATGCTGGCCCCGGAGTCTGGCTAGCTCTGGAATCTCGCTAGGGGCTGGCATTCGACTGGAGTGTGGCAGCCAGGCCAAGGGGCGGGAGAGTCCTACCTGACTTCCGCCTGGGACTCACCCCTCCCTCCTTCCTCTCTCCCGCCTCCCGCCTCCCCTCCCCGTCCGGGGCCCTGTGAACCTTCTGCAGGCACACCCAGGCTGGAAGGAATGCCTCTCCCCTGCTCCCAGGGACCTCCGAGGCCTTCCTAGGGACCGAGTCAGGTGGGGACCCTTCCCCACACCTGAGGGCGTTGCCCTCACCTGCGGGAAGGGTTCCCCTGTAAGATGGAGGTAGACTGGCCTCTCCCTCCTGGGGGGAAGCAGCGTGGGCAGGGCACACGAGGATGCCCCAGCATCCCCCGCTCCCACCAGACCGCAGGACACACTTGCCCTCCAGAGCGTCTGGCTCTTGCCTCCCACCCCCCCAAGTCCAGTGTTGATTCCCTTAGAGGAGAAACTGGGGCGGGCAGGGTTAAGGATGAGAGAGACCCCAGGAAGAAACTCCCACCCTGAGCCGCTGCTTTGTGGACCCCTCTGGGGGAGGAGGGAGCTGGCCCCGGGCTGCAGGGACTCTGTGCTCTAGGCAGCAGCTGGGGAAGGCTCTGGATGCCCCCCGCAGCAAGGTGGGGGGCTCTGGCAGTTGCTCCGAGGCTGAGGACGCAGGGCAGTGGCTCCACAGGACAAGGCATATGGAAACATGGAATGGTATGAGGGGGCACCCCTGACGTCACGGGGGGCAGGGAGCGCCCCCAGGGTCAGGGTCAGCATCCTGCAGCCCATGCCAGCCTGCGGTTCAGACCCAGCAGCAGCACAGATTTGCTCCATGATCATGTGGCCCCACCAAACCCCATGGCTGCCTAGGGGACCCCACGGCAGGCTGTGACAACAGCAGGGACCAGGACTGAACTGAGGTGGCGAAGACAAGAGAGAAAGAGCAGCAGAAAACCTGCGTGACTCTGACGAAGCAAACCTGGACACACACATTAAGACTGGTGTCATGGCAAGCCCTGGTGGTAGTGGCTTCAACAAGTCCATTTCTATATATTCAGACCTGGCAACATATATATTGCTTCTCCCATAAATGAAGTCTGGGGCGGGCCTGTCCAGGACTGGTGTTAACTTGACTTGTTGCTCTGGCACCTGAAACACTTGGTGGCACCACATGGCTCAAAATGGCTGCTCAACCTCCAGGCATCACACCCCCATCCAAGCCAGCAGGAAGAGGCAGGAAGGGCACTCCACCTGGCACGTGGTCCCATGGCCTCAACTACCCTCATGGAAGCCTGGGAAGTTGGATCACTTTTCCTGTTGAAGAAGGTAGAAGGATACTAGTGTCACCCCGCTGTCTGCACAGGCTAAAGGGTCTCAGACGGCCTATTCAAGTTCAGAAAACCATCAGCAAGGGCTTTTGAGCCAGAGTAATTCGAACTCAAGATCCAGGTTGCCAACCAGCTCCTGGGCTCCCTGCTTCCTGGTCTCCAACTGCACCGGCTCAGGATGTCTGCGTCTACAGTGTCATCATGTTAAAACAGCCCACTAATGGGTTTCCCCTGGCCCAGGTACCACTACGGGTGTCTCCAAAGCTGTGGGGTCTCCCCGTCTCTGCTGGGCTTTCCTGTTTGCATTGCCGCGAAGCACCGCTTCTCAATCCCACTTCCGAGGGCCTGAAGGAAGTCACGTTACGTCCAGACCCTTGCTGCCCCTGCCGGCACAGACAGTGTCCCCAGCCTGGCTGGGAGAGCACGGGCCTGGCCCCACAGGAGAATAAGGACAGATCCCATCCAGGCCCATCTGGAGAGAAAACAGAGACGGCCCTTTGGGAAAGCAATTCAGCAAAAAGAATCAGAAGCCTAAAAATTGTTTATGGTTTGGTCCATTAATTCAACTTTTTATAAACTATCCTAAGGGGAAAAAAGTAATGAAAATGTGTAAAAATATGTCCTTTGAGGCAAAAATTATCAACCACTTAGATGCTCAGGAACAGAGAGCTGTCTGAGCAAACACGGTATGTCCGTACACGGACTGAGCAGCCGCGAATATGCTCTCGAAGAGTGGTGAGAAGGCAGGGGGCTCCGTGGGTGAAGCCTCTGCCTTCGGCTCAGGTCATGGTCTCAAGGTCCTGGGATCGAGCCCCGCATCAGGCTTGGCAGGGAGCCTGCTTCCCCCTCTTCCTCTGCCTGCGTGTGATCTCTCTCTCTCTCTGTCAATTAAACAAAATCTTTAAAAAATGAAAGTGACAAGAAGAAAGGAAAAGGCGTATGCAGTGCTGTTGGGTGAAGAATCACGATCACAGACATCTACACGCTTTGTTGTCTCGACGGAGTTAAAATGCATTAAAATACTAAAGAGTGGATTTGATATTTATGCTCCTATCTGCTTACTGCTGTGAGCTGTTGATGGATGGATTTGCTTTTCTTCCTCCTTTTCCTTCCTCCAAACTTTCTACAACACACACATCACTTTTGTGAACCTAATTATTAAACTTATTTTATGATAATCCTAAAATCTATGATTATGGACTTAACTTCCCCAGACTTGGTCGTCCTCTCGGCCTTGGTCTTAGATGCATCGTCTGAAAACGCCGCAGTTCAGAGGTCAGCCCCTTGCCCGCAGTGTGCCCTCTCCCCCGGCTGCTGGCAGAGCTGGCCCTGCCTTGTCCTGGGGAGACAACGTGGCCTCCGCGGGCCTGCTGCTCTTCCCCCGTGGACCCTGCACCACTCCCTTTTCCTTCTTCCTCTGAGCTCCCGAGCACCCTGCCCATCTGTCACCTTCCCTCCGAGGGCCAAAGTGCAGCAGGCGGCGGGCCCTGTTCCTGCCGTGTCCAAGGCTGCCTCAGACTCCCAACCGGGGGGCTGCTGGCTGCGGGGTGACAAAGCCTCCGGGAGTGCCCCAGGTGAAACCCTGCAGGCAGGAAAAGCAGGAAGGATCGCTGCTTGTCCTCAGCTTGGGAATCTGCCCTCCCAACCCCAGTGGCCTGGGTGTGATGCAGTTTGGGAATGTCGGCGAGACTGGTGGGGTCTGGAGCCCAGTTCTGGAGAAGTCTCCAGAGCAAAGTGTGGTCTCACTGAAGCACGGGGGCAGGCCCGGCGGGCGGGAGGCCCTGGCGCCGCTCCCTGATGCCCAGGGTCATGAGGAGCAAGTGATGACACCCTTGGGGCTGGGAGAAGGTGAGGTGAGGGAAGTCCCCGGACAACTGCCGTTGTCACCAGAGACCCGAGATCTCGGGAATGTCCCACTCGGCCTGTCGCGAGAACCTGCCAGCGGGCTGACATTTAATTTTATCCACATTTCCTTCTGCCTTTGTTTCCGACATCAGATGTGGCCCAAAGACACAAAGTCTCCCTGAGGCCTTTTCTCAGAGGCTCACAGACAGGTCAGCGTCCCACGTTCTCTCTGCGCTGGTCCCAGATTTCCCCTGCCCCCTCTGGTCTCTCTGGCTGACAGCCCGTCCGGGGCGGGGAGCTCCCTGGGCTCAGGGCCCTGCAGGGGAGACCTTCCCAGGCTGAGCCCATGCTGCTGGGGTCAGCCAGATGCTGGTCCTTGCCTGTCACACGAGGGCTTCAGTGTGGGGACCCCAGCCCTGATGTCCTCACCCCAGGGACAGTTCTGTCTCCCGAGTGCTGTCCCCAACACCTCTGGCCCTTAAATTCCCACTGGTTTCTGTTTTCTGTCTTAGGAGCAGAGAGCCATGGCCCCTAACTCTCCACCGGCCCTGGAAGACCTGCGGGGGCCGAGTTCTCTGGACTCCACCCACCCTGACAGACCCCGCAGCAGAAACAAGGGTCATTGTCCCTTCGGAAGCCACAGCTTTCTCTGCCGTCCCTCCAAGGACAGTTGAAGAAAGCACGGCTGTCTGTGTTCTCACTGTTGGCCACCATGAGTGTGAGTCCTGCAGGCCAGGGAAGCCTTGGGGCCTGAGGCTGGACTGACCCACGGAAACATCAGCCCAGACCTGCGGCTCTCGGGTGCGCTTACAGGACAAGCTATTCCCGAGGAAGGCCAGAACGGGCCACCTCTACTGCCACCGGTGCCCTGGGGCCCCAGGCACTCCCCTCTGCGGCTGAGGAAGGTCAGAGCCTCTGCACCATTTCCCAGGCAGAGCAGGTCCCAGGAACCAGGTGATGGACCATGTCCCCAAGCCCTGCAGCGTCCCCTGCCATGCCACGTGTGTCTGGAAGGAGTGGTCGAGACAGGAACTGACAGAGGCTAGACCATGGTATCAGGCCCCAGGTGCAAAGCCACAGGTGCAGACTACCTACAGAGTATGGCGGGGCGGGCGGCTGTCAGGGTGGAAGATCCAGGCCCCAGCGGGGAAGGAGCCGAGGGGGGGGACGTCACTGACCATCGGTGCCTCAGCATCTCAGTCTCTCAGCCAGAGATTAAAAATAGACCCAAGGGGCTGTGAAGGTCTCAATAGTTAACATTTGTAAAGCGTTGGGAGCTCTCATTGGCATGTGGCCAAAGCTTGGTGGCTATTGTTAACGAACATGTGGCCGACTGCGCACAGGGCAGAGGGCACCCGTGGGATCCGGCCCAGCCCCTGCCCGGTTCCACTCTGGCCCCACTCGTAATGGGCCCGATCCCAGCTCCGCACTCACACCAGCCCCACTCCCAGGACAGGCTCCTGGGATCTGGCCCTGCCCCTGGCCAGCCCTGTCCTGTTTAGCTTCTGTGCCCGTGAGAGGCGGTGGCCCTCTCCGTGCAGGAAGGGGGTGGCTCCTGGCAAAATTTGGGAGAAACACCCACAGCCAGGAAGCAACAGCGGCAGGAATCTGAGTGCCACCAGCTCGGTGGAGAAGAGAGGTCCTGAAGGACGGCTCTGGGCCCCCAGGGCGGGGTGAGGAACTGGCCTAAGGGGCACTTGCTGGACAGAAGGGGTGGACGGGAGTGGGCCTGCTCTGGGCACTTGGGTCCAGCATCACTTCCCCAGACAAAGCGAGTCCCAATGTGTCAGTCAGTGAAGGCCAGTGCAGTGCAGACCACAGTCCTAGCTCAGCCACAGTGCAGCCTGGAGAGCCTGACCTCATCACGCCTCCTGTGGGCTTCAGGATGGAGACCCAGGTACAACCCTGGCTGGGCTCTCCTGCCTCACTTGTCCTCACCTGCACGTGCACTGGACCATGGCCACAGTGAAGCTGGCAACCCAGGCCCACATTGGTGTGTCAGGGCCTGGGGTGTGGGGTGGGCCCAGGGCCAGGTAGACAGCAGTAGCCAGGCCCTGCAAGGCTGGTTAACCTTAAAAATAAAACTGGGAGCTCTTTTACCAGCAAAATGAGTTTATTTTGGGATGAGCAGAGAATTATAAGCTGCGACAAACGAGCTGCAGCAAAGCCACAGCCAAGTCCCCAGAACTGAGGGGAGTAAAAGTCTTAGAGAGGAGGGGGTGGTCAGGGGCAGCTGTGGATGAGAAGTCCCCCAGAGCAAACCGGGAGCCACAAGTCTGTGGCTTCCCCTTGGCGGGCCTACTGCCTGGCTTAGGAAGCATATTCGTCTCCTCTTGCAGGGACTGTAGTGTCCTCCTACAAGGTGTGTCTCTTCCTGCCGGCTTGGCCGTTGACAGCTGGGGCCGGCCCGAGTGCTCTGCCTGCTGACTCCGCTCTGTACAAAGTCTCCTTGGTATCATTACCCACATAGGATGACTGTTTGTGTCAGGGGTGCAAGTCTGTGCATCGTCCGTCTTACACAACTCCCAGCACTCACCGTAGCACATGCCCTTCCCAGTGTCCACCCCCAGCCTCCCTGTCCCTGCCCCCAGCACCCAGCAGCCCTCAGTTTGTTCCCCGACATTGAGAGTCTCGCTCTCTGGTTGCGGCTTGTTTCATGTTTCCCTCCCTTCCTCGACGATCCTGCCTGGTTTCTCGAATTCCTCATACCAGGGAGGTCAGACGATCGTCTTTCTCCGACTGACTTGTTTTGCTCCGCGTGATGCCCTCTAGCCCACGCGCGGCGCTGCGGACGGCAGGATCACTTCTTCCGACGGCCGCGTCCTATTCCGCGGTGCGCAGGGACCACGTCTTCCCCGTCCGTCCGTCTGCGGGGGGACATCCGGGCTCTCCCCGGAGTCCGTCTGCGGGTGGACATCCGGGCCCTCCCCGTCCGTCCGTCTGCGGGTGGACATCCGGGCCCTCCCCGTCCGTCTGCGGGTGGACATCCGGGCTCTCCCCGTCCGTCTGTCTGCGGGTGGACATCCTGGCCCTCCCCGTCCGTCTGTCTGCGGGTGGACATCGGGGCCTTCCCCGTCCGCCCGTCTGCGGGTGGACATCCGGGCCCTCCCCGTCCGTCCGTCTGCGGGTGGACATCCGGGCCCTCCCCGTCCGTCCGTCTGCGGGTGGACATCCGGGCCCTCCCCGTCCGTCCGTCTGCGGGTGGACATCCGGGCCCTCCCCGTCCGTCTGTCTGCGGGTGGACATCCGGGCCCTCCCCGTCCGTCTGTCTGCGGGTGGACATCCTGGCCCTCCCCGTCCGTCTGTCTGCGGGTGGACATCCGGGCTCTCCCCGGAGTCCGGAGTCCGTCTGCGGGGGGACATCCGGGTCCTCCCCGTCCATCCGTCTGCGGGGGGACATCCGGGCCCTCCCCGGAGTCCGTCTGCGGGGGGACATCCGGGCTCTCCCCGTCCGCCCGTCTGCGGGGCGACATCCTGGCCCTCCCCGTCCGTCTGTCTGCGGGTGGACATCCGGGCTCTCCCCGTCCGTCTGCGGCTGGACATCCTGGCCCTCCCCGTCCGTCTGTCTGCGGGTGGACATCCGGGCTCTCCCCGGAGTCTGGAGTCTGTCTGCGGGGGGACATCCGGGCCCTCCCCGTCCATCCGTCCCCGGAGTCCGTCTGCGGGTGGACATCCGGGCCCTCCCCGTCCGTCTGTCTGCGGGTGGACATCAGGGCTCTCCCCGGAGTCTGGAGTCCGTCTGCGGGGGGACATCCGGGTCCTCCCCGTCCATCCGTACCCGGAGTCCGTCTGCGGGTGGACATCCGGGCCCTCCCCGTCCGCCTGTCTGCGGGTGGACATCCGGGCTCTCCCCGGAGTCCGGAGTCCGTCTGCGGGGGGACATCAGGGTCCTCCCCGTCCATCCGTCTGCGGGGGGACATCCGGGTCCTCCCCGTCCATCCGTCTGCGGGGGGACATCCGGGCCCTCCCCGGAGTCCATCTGCGGGGGGACATCCGGGCCCTCCCCGGAGTCCGGCTCTTGTGAACGTCTTTGCTGGAAACGTTCGGGAGCGCGTGCCCCTCCGCCACATTTGTGACCTTTGGGTGAACACCCCGCATGGACGGCTGGGCATGGGCAGCTCTGTCTCCACTTTCGGAGGAACGTCACACGAGGTGTCTTTTATTCGGGTTCACGAGACAGAGAGCCGCCTCTGGGACCGGCCTTTCCCGGCACATCGGCTGGTGCCTCTCGGGAGGCGGCACAGAGCGATCGGGGCCTGGCCGGGCCTTGGCGGGGGGGGGGGGGGGGGGGGGCAGGGGAGCCAGGGAAGCAGATCTCCGTGCGGACACCCAGTGAGACGCAGTAAAGGCCAACGCGCAGCGGAGGCCGGCAGGGGGCGCTCTCCCGCCCGTCGAGGCCTCCTCGCGCCCTCCGCCTTCCCGGTGGGAAGCAGCCGCTACGCCCATCCGGACGGCCCAGCCAATGAGAGCAGAGCCCAGCCAGTGACAGCACACCTCAGCCAATGAGAGTTAGCCATAGCTCAGCCCATGAGAGCTGATCAGAGCCCAGCCAATGAGGGCGGAGCCCAGCCCGTGAGGGCAGAGCCCAGCCAATGAGGGCAGAGCCCAGCCCGTGAGGGCAGAGCCCAGCCCGCGAGGGCAGAGCCCAGCCCGCGAGGGCAGAGCCGGGCGGACGAGGAGCCCCACTTCCGGCTCCCGGGTCCCTCCCTGGACTTCTTGTTCACAGAGCACCCCGCCCCCACCGGTCCTGTAGAAGAGCGTTTCTCGCCTCTGTCCTGGGAACCTGCCTGTGGTTGCGTCCTAGCTCGCTTGTCCCGAACTGCATTTCTCTGCTGTTCCCGAACAGTCCGTTTTGCTGAAGGCAGTTTTGCTTTTAAGGAAAACATGACTTGGTGTCAGAAGTGGGATGCAGGCGCTGCCCCGGCGGTTCCGAGGCCGCGAGCGAACAGGTGCCAGGCCCCACAGACCCAGTCGGGCTCGCAGCTCTCCCACCGAGCCTGGGGTCGAGGGTGAGCTCTCTCCTGGGCTGTGTTTTGAGCTCTCCAGGCGTTATCCGAGACCTTTGGACGGCATTGTCCTTTCTCGGAGTCCTCGCTTGACCTTGGGTCTGACGCCTTCCTAGAGCCAGGCTGCTCCTACCCGAACTGTACTGTTTGGAAAGTTTTCTCTTCCCTCTAGGGAAAAGCCTCTCGGAGAGGGGGTCCCGGGGATCAAACGCTTCGAGGGCACCACTGCCCCCACACTCCCACACTTCTGGGGCCCCAGCTTGCTCTAGGTTTCAAAACTGTGGTCCCTCCTCACGTGCATTCTTAACTCAATGGACGGACTCCACCAAAAGTAATTTACAACTTCGATGGCCATGATGGGGAACGCGCCATCTCCCCAAATTCACTCTTCTCACAGCTGAATCGGACAGCCATGTTATTTTAGTTGGTACCTTGAGGCTTCCAAACACTTCAGGGTTCAAAGTTTGCTCCCCTCTTTGGTTCGTTAACTTAGAAACAGCATTTTCCAAAGAGGCAAACAACTGAAAGAAGTCAACGCCGCCTCTGAGCCCGGCCTCCCCACCTCCTTTGTCTCCGGCTGGTCGTGTGCTCAGGTCCCGCCTCTGGAGCCGTTTTCCTCTTCCCTCGGCACAGTCCCCACCTCCCTGCTACCCACCGCTCATTCTAACCCTCTGCTGAGCCTCCCTTTACCTCCAGACCTCTCCCCACCCGCCGCCTCCGTCTCCTGAACCTGTTCACACCTGCCGCTTCTGAAGTTCACTCTGCTGGGGCCCAGGTGAACACCAAGTTGCTCGTGTTGCCTGGACCAAGGCTGAATTTCGAGCCATATTACAAGAGTGTCCTAAAGTGACTGAGGACCCCCGGAATTTGCTGAAGAACGTAACACGGTCGTTCAAACTTACTGATCTGATTTCTCAGATTTATGTTGATGGGTCCATATGCTTGCCGGAGAGGGTCAGGCCAAACGCTGGATAAAACCAGCCCAATGGGAGCACCCTGAAAAGGATTTAGAGAAACAGATGCCTGAGTTTGGGCAAAGTACCAGAACACTCCCTGGAAATCTCCAGATGTTGGGGAAGGTCATCAAAGAGGTGTGACCCCCAGTTGACCTGTGAGCCCACTTACGGCCTCTTCATGAACTTTTCAAGATTTGGAGTCAGATGTGGGGATCCATCCCGCTGCTGCCCGGGACAAGCCCTGTATGTCAGTTCCCTTGATGACTAGAACGGACACCTACGAACCTGGAGTGGCCGCCTCCTCAGTCTGTCCCTGCCCTCCGCCAATGGGGGGCAGATTTGGGATCGTACCGGGGAGCTCCCGAGAGGGCTGCAAGCAACATCAAGCAATTACAGGACCCTTTTCTGAGCCTGCTGACTGGAACAGACTCAGGCTTGCTCAGAGAAGCCCAATGAACCTGTTCATGACCATCACGAGCGACTCCACGTTGTCCTCAAAGAAAATTCTTCCTCTCGATGCTAAATCCACCCAGGTAGCCTTTAACTCAATTACTAATGAGCCGAACCATCATCTCATGGGAAACCTTGTCCACTCCGGACTTAGTTAACTTGGAAAACCAGCTCGCGGGCATCCTAGATGATTCACCTAAAAGAAAGACCACGACCACTCTCAATTTTCACCTCCAGCAAATTCGGTCCCTAAACAACCAGCCCCCGACCCCCACCCCTTGATGCTATTACAAAGGGCCAGGGCACTGGGAAAGGGTCAGAGCATTCCAGCCAGCCTTTCCCAATGTCCTCCTAATTCCTGTTGTTGGGGCTCCAACCCTTCCCCTTCATCAGCTGAGAAACCATTCTCCAGATTGGGAGTGAATCTCTCTCTGTCCTTCTTGACCCTGAAGCTATACTCTCGGGCCCAACCCCCCTGCTGTAAAGCAGCCTCTGCCTTGAAGGTCTGAGAAAGTTCAAACCTCAGGAGGTTCTTGTCTCGGAGCCTACTCCCTTCAGTCGAGGCCCTTTGAGGGATACTAGGGTTTTTACCTTAGTTCCTCTGCCTCTATTCCTTTACTGGACTGATATTTCTTAGGAAAATATCTTTTTTCTCCCAAAAGAGGGAAACAGTTCTAGAATTTGACAATTGTAATCAAAATAGAGAACATGATTCTTTGGTCTATTTTTTATGCTCTATCTATCTATTTCCATGATTCTTTGGTCTATTTTTTATGCTCTGCCTCTGATGGTGTTATGGTTGATTCTGGGGACGCTGACTGTTTGTCCCTATTCGATCAGCTGCCTTTTTCTTTATGGGCAAAATCTTCAGCTGATGTTGGCAGAACCCGCAGTGCACCTCCCAGGAAGACTGAAGTAGATTCCCCAAAACTGCTCCTCAGAACTCATGAGCATCCTATCCATAAGGAAGCCCTTCACTCCCGTCACAGAGGATCGTGAGGCTCAGGGCCCGTAACACCCTTACTTTACCTGTGGGAAAATCCCGCCACTGAGGACGGAGGTTCGTCTGGGACCTCCGAGCAGCCACTAGCCTTGTTGTCCCTCCACCACGCTGTTCCCGACCCTCACGTTGTACACAGTAATTTGCGCTGAAAGAAAGTTTTTCACCGTAAGTGACCCAGGCGGTGCATCTTTTGGTATTCTGGTGGATAAGCATAGCCAGCGCCCTTCTGCGCTCACTGGGGAAGAGCAGCAGTGCATCTGGGCCATCACGCCCCGGGCCTCTGAGCCCTTCTTACTTTCACAAACCTGGAAGCTGACCCAGACAATAGAGAGTTTCCTTCAGCCTCCGTTTTGTTGCAGTTCATAGATGATCGCATTCTCCGCTCCCCTTCTCAGACCTCTTCACAGGAAACAGCATCCGCCTGTTAAAACTTTTGGCCTGAAAGGGAGATCATGGTCGCCAGAGAAAAACCTGCAGGTCAGATTGTCACGACATTCCATCCCAAAACAAGGACTTCCCTTGGACCCAGACGAAAGCCCTTACATGTCGACTCCTTCTGGCAATTTATAGGAAATTCCTCTTATGCAGCTTTGTCTTGGTTTGCTGGTGGTTCTTGTCTAACAGACGGCGTTGGTAAGCGTCGTGTCAGATGTGCCGTGGCAGCTCCCATATGAACTCTTCGAGCGGCACCTGTACTCTGGCTACGTCAGCCCAGCCCCTTATTCCAGCTGGTACCCTAGCCAACGGCAAAACCACAGATGGTTGAACCTATGGCAGCACATCACTGGGCGGGTAGCTCATGATCTGGAACAGGATGGAAACAATGAACTGTCCTTGCCTCCGGCGGGGCTAAAATTTAAAATGGACCCTGTGTGCAGAATTAATTAAATGGCATACTTTTGCCAGTGGCTCTGGTTACTTTTAATATTCCCAGGCACTCCAGACTCAACACCCTGGAGGCTGAAGGAAACCACCCCACTGATAGGTCCACAAAAACCAAACCAAAACAAAACATCGCTCCCAAAGAGACCAATAGCCAAACCTCTAGTCCAAAGGAATATTCTCCATGATATGTGGAAAAATGGGCCAACAGCAAATGCCCACCCACTGATCCCAGAGTGGGAAAAATCAGATGGGAAATCTAATAATTGTTTCTTTGTTCGAACTCTGGTTTGGACCCAATAATAATCCGACTGTACCAGAAATTCCAAAATTCCCACTACTTACCACTATACAAGCATTTAACCTACTGGCGAAATGCTAGCTCTGGAGAACCAACATTGGTGGAAAATAGTACTAAGGCCACGAAAGTTGCCAACGTGCCGGTCCTGCCTGTCTGACGTCCAATGCACAGAATTCCCACTCACACAAATGGAGCTTGGAGCTTCCCCATCCCGTGGAGATCGATATGTTTTAGTCACAGTTTGCTTTCTCTCTCTGGACGCAGGTTTTCTCTGGCAGACAGGCCATGCTACTTTGGTGGCTACGATTCTGCTAGAAAAGATTATCCCTACCTGGGAACCCTTCCCAACTCCCCGTGGCCAGGGAGTCCTTTTTACGGGTCAGGTTCTCCGGCAGCTGTGCGCTGTTCCTACGGTTTTCCGGCGCTCGCACGGGGTGGATCACCCTCTGTCCTCAGAGCTTCTCAAACCCACCAGCGCCACTGTTAAGACTCAGGTGGCACAACCTGCAGAGGCGCCTCGGCAGAAGAGCTGCCATTGGTCCAACTGAACCTCAAATCCCCTCCCTTGAGAACTCACACACTCTTGCCCTTCAAGGCCGTCACAGGACGTCCCAGTGCCCTTGGCCCCTGCCTCCGACCCACAGCGGGTTAGAGGAGACAAGGCTCAGTGCCGCAGAGGCCCAACTGCTCCCATTACAAACAGCCATCTTTTCACTGTGTGCCCCCAGGAGACGACGACCTTAAGTATCATATCTTGCAAATTGGAGATTTTGTTCACGGGAAAAGACACCCGGAAAGATTCTCTTCAACCTCTCTGTAAAGGCCCTTATCAGGAGCCTTGAGCCAACCCTGTGCCGCCAAATCCCAGGGACAAGACTCTCAGAGCCACAGCACGCATCTGAAGAAAGCTGTGATCCCTGACTGCCCCGGCATGCCATCTCGTGACCTGAAAGTCAGGGTTTCCTGGGGGGCTCAGTCAGTGAGGCGTTTACCTTTGGCTCAGGTCACGATCGGGGTCCGGGGATCGAGCCCCATGTTGGGCTCTCTGCTCAGGACGGAGTCGGCTTGTCCCTCCCTTGCCCCTCCGCCCCTCCCTGCTGGTGTGCTCTCTTTCAAACAAATAAAATCTTAAAACAAAAATAAAAAGATTTCCTGGAATGGCAGTGGACAATCTCTGGCCAGACACTTTCCCAAGGTGTCCAGATAGGCGTGTGGGCCCTTTCTCACTGTTGCTGCTTCTCTCTCATGGAAAGACAATGTCCTTGTCTGCATTTCCCAAACCACTGAGAAAGAGAAAACCTTTTTAGATCATGACCTTTTGGAAACAGCTCCATCATGATCTTATAACAGATTAATTTTTTTAGCTGCTTTTTCCTGAACGGTTAGAAGTTTCAGAATTCACAACTGTTTCTTTCATCTGAATGTGTGTCTGGCTCTGGATTCCTTTCCAAATTCACGGCCTCTGAATTTGCAACCTTACAGTCTGTCTTATTGGGTAACATTTGTTTCCAAACAGTTCTTTTGACATAACAATGCTGTTTTAACACATCTTTGAAGTTTTGCTATTTTTGCAAAAAGTTCATCAGCTGTTGCCTCACGTTCATACCTGCATTGTATATCCCCAAACACACCCGATTAATTCTTTCCATGTCCTCTTGATGTTTTCACTACTCTGCTTTCATGGCTGCAGATGGGGGCTTTCGAGAGCCCTGTGTGACTCCAGCATTGTCTTGAGGAGAGAGCCTTCTCTATAAGTCAGAATAAGGGCCGATAAATACAAGTTGGTTGCTTTCAGACCAAGGGTCCTCGTTTAGCACCGTCTCGCAATTTGGAATTGCAATGTTGCTTCTGTTTCATGTGGTTGTTTTAAGTTTTGAATTTTGTTGCCTCTCAAACTTTTGTGAAAATGATGTACTCAATACATGATCTCCAGTGCTTATAATCCTGGTAAATATGGACCAGAGATGGGAAGTGCCTTGGAGCTCTCCCTCCTGACCTTCCTAGTTACTGCAATGTGTCCTTACGTGCTTTCCCACAGCTGTGCACTTTCTCTCCAACATGGAACATGACAACCAGAAAAGGTCCTTCCTGGCCCCCAAAGCACTAAGTACGGAAAACCTGACTCTTGATCAGGATGCTTTTAAAGAATGATCCCGATCCAGAGGGAAATGTGAAAATTAGTAAAAGGAAACTCTCTTGTAGAATGGAGTCAGGAGGCCAGTGCCCAGCAGCAGTGGTCACCGCCAAGGCCAGCAGGTGGATTTACAACCCCAGCAGAGGAAGCAAGATTTCCCCTTTCACAGCCAAGGAGAAGCTACTATACTTCCAGCTCCCAGGCTGGGCTTTGCGCTTCTAACACCCCCTCCCACAACTCTTCCCCTTCCTGTATAAATAAGCTGCCCTGCCCTCTGTTCCCAGGATTTCGCTTTGGTTTTCCCGCGGCTGGCTTGTCCTAGGTCGCAATTTTATTTCAGAATAAGCCCATTTTGCTTGCAAAATAACCGACAGCTTTATTTTAGTAGCGACAACGCACACACACACACACACACACACACACATCCATTAGCAACACCCTGTCTTGAGGCGTAGTTCGCACGCCGCACAGTTCGCCCATCCGGAGGGCACCGTCCAGTGCATGCGGCCCTCAGCACAGTCCACTTTAAAGGGTTTTCACGGCCCGGAGAAGAAACCCAGCAGCCTGCAGCCGCCGCCTCCCACGCGGCCCAGCCCGCGGGGCCATCTTCGTCCCTGTGGGTTTGCCTGTTCTGCTCCCTTCGCGTCGACGGGTCGCGCGTGACTTTGGTGACGGGCTTCTTCCGCCGACACCCCGTTTCCAGGGCTCCCCGTGTCACAGCGGGTGTCACACTCCAGTCCCCTGAGGCGGAGGGACTCGCCACGGCTTGGCTAGACCCCGTCTGCGGTCCCCACGCACCAGGAGGGGCTCGTTCGGGGCTCCCCCTCTGCTGTCACGACGGCGGCTGCTGTCCACCGCGAGGCCCTGTCCCGTGAGGCCGCGCGCGCACCCCTCCCGCGCGTGTCCGGAAGCGGCCGTGCTGGGCCCCGGGGTCACTCCGCGCCGAGCCCTCGGAGGAGCCGGCCCCGGTCTTCCAGGGGCTCGAGGCTAGGCGGGGACGCGCACAATCGGAGTTACCCAAGTGCGGGGGTCCACGCCGCTCTGCCCGCGAAGCCCCGGGAGACACCTGCCCGCCCCGGCGGACCCCGCAGCCTGGACCCCGGGCCGCGCGGACGCGCACGCGGGTGGGCGGTGGGGCGGAGCCCCAGAGGGTCGGGGTGCGGGCTCGCGACGGGAGGACGCGCCGGGGCAGCCCGGCGGCGGGGCGGGAAGCGGCGAGAGGGTGGAGGGGCTGGGGCCCGGCCCGCGGGGGCAGGAGCGTCTGGGGCAGCCCCACCCGCTGCCCCGGGGACGGCCGGCCCCGGCTTCCTAGCAACCGCGCGGCGTCCTTCCCAGCAAGCACCGCTCCCCACCCGCGGCCGCGGCGACTACGAGGCCCAGCGTGCCCCGCGGCCCAGGCGCGCGGACTACAAGTCCCACAATGCACAGCGTGCCCCGCGGCCCAGGCGCGCGGACTACAAGTCCCACAATGCACAGCCCACCCTTTCCTCGCCGCCCCTCGCCCGTGCTCTCCCGAGACCCCGCCGGGGCCGCGCCGCGACCCCTTCCCGGCGCTCCCCGCGCCGCGCGCCGCGCGCCCTCGCGGTGACCCGCAGTGCGTGGGGTCAAGGCGCGGGGCGGGGCGGAGCGGCCTGGCGGGCGCCATGCGGAGGGGCGAGCGCAGAGGCGCCGGGGGCCCGCGGCCGGGGTCCCCGGTGCCCGCGGGCAAGGCCGCGCTGGAGGAGCCGCCGGACGGGGCGGCCGCGGGCGGAGCGAGCGGGCGGGGCGCGGGCCGCCGCAGCACGGAGTCCGAGGTCTACGACGACGGCACCAACACCTTCTTCTGGTGAGCGGCGGGGCTCGGCGGAGGGGCCGCCGGGGTCGCGCGGGCGCCTGGGGCTGGGGGCGACGGCCGCCCCCGAGGCCCCGGGACGGCCCCCGCGCAGCCCCGCCGCGGCCGGCCCCCGCCGCTGCTGCAGCGCGCGGGTCGGGCCCTCGCCCCCGCTCCCGGGCCACCGGGCTGCAGAGTCCCCCCGGGCCCGCCGTCCGGAGCGCCTCTCTCTGGCGCCTGCTGCTCGCCTGGGTGACCTGGTCTCCGCTCGCCCAGGCACGTAGCAGTGACCGTCGCCAGCACGGGCACCTGCCCACGTGCCGGGACCTGGGCGGGTGTTGGTCACCCACGGCTTCGGTCTCTTGTCGGTTGCCGCTTGCGGAACCAGCCCTTCGACCCCCGCGCGGCTCAGTCCAGGCCACGGCTCAGGGTCAGGCTGTCCCCCAGGCTGCCTGCATGGGCGTCGGGGACGGAGGGGCCCCCGCGAGCAGCGCCCGCCCTTCCGGAGCCTGTGTTGGAAGACGTGGCGCTCTTGCTTTATGCCGAGTCGGGTCAGAGGGCTCTGACCTTGGGGTAGCCCTTCACCTGTTGGAGCCTTTCTTTCCTCCTTGGCAGGAGAGATGAGCCCCGTGTCCTAGAAGGCAGGCTCGCTGAGCGCTGGCGCTGGTGTTGCCGCCCCGGACGCTCAGCTCCTGTGCAGCTGCACAGCAGAGTGCCAGCATGTTAGACCTGGGGTCGGCCCTGGGGCGGCAGGCACAGTAGGTGTGACCACAGCCGCGAAGGGGATGCCACCTGGAAGCACCAGCTGTGGGATCGTTGCAGAAGACCTAGGCAGGGGAGAGACTGTTTGAGGGGAAGGCGCTGCTCCAGGCTGGAAACCGTGCAGGACATGCCCCTGGGGCTGAGCGGATGTCCTGGCTTTTATCAGAGTCAAGAGACATGCAGGAAGGGGGTGTTCATGGGGGAGCAGCGCTGCATCTGGATGAAATTAGGGCCTTCCCTGTGGGTGCCAGCAGCTGCTGCACCAGGATGGTGTCCAGCTCTGCCTCGGGGACATCATGCTTTCGGGTGGCCATGGAGCCAGTGGGAGGGAGAGAGGGGCAGCATGCCCCGTCAAGGGACTTGTGGCCCCTGAGTGCCCAGAGCACTCATGGACCCTGCTGGGCCAGCCGCATGCCGGTCAGGCCTCTCCACCAGCACGTGCCCTTCCGACGGTGGAGGGCAGGCACTGTCCTGAAAGGCACTGGCCGTGCTTGCTTCCCGTTTCCGATTGATTGACATATTGGGGGGGCACCTGGGTGTCAGGTACTGTTCTGTGGGTTTCAGCAGAGAACTGAGCAAGGAGCTGAGATTCTGGCCTGACCCCGGGGCTTCGGAAGGCAGAGTGTCCCGGCCACGGGGATGCTGACGCAGCGCCCGAGGAAGCCACCTCAGGGAGCAGTCCCTCAGCCGCGCCATGGAAGACGGGTGCTGACTGCTTTAGAAGCACAGACTGGCACCCACCCCCTCAAGTCCTGCCCACAGGGGTCTTGGTCAGTTGGACACACAGTCGCCTGCTGTAGCTGAGCTTACCTGCGGGGAGGGCTGCTAGGGACCACGAAGGCTTTCCAGGAGGGCAGGGGACAGGGCTGGCCGGTCAGGTGCCTGCCCGGCGGGTCTTCCAGGTGGGTGCCTCCCCACCACAGGTGTGACGTGTGCCGTGTGCCGTGTGCTGTGTGCTGTGCCCTGGGGTCTGGGTCTCTGCAGGTCCCCGGGGCACCCCAGGCCTCCCCTCACCTGGGTAGGGAAAGGAGCTTCACATTTCCTCGAGGCAGCAAACCAGGTGCCTGCTTGGTGAGGGCTACTCATTCCTACCTGCAGAGAGCTAAGCCACTTGCTACCTTCTGAACCCCCTCCCACTGGCTTGCTGTGTTAGGGTTTAAAAACTTGCATTTTGTGTTTTAGAGAATTTTAATAATGAATAATAATGTTATAAAAAAAATTCATGTAAAGATTAAGAGTATGTTTTTGTGGAAATTATTTTCTGTTCCAGAATTGGTCAAAGGAACTTTTGTATGATTCAAAACCTTCTTTACACAAAATATGCCCCATGCTGGTGGTTGCACTGGGCCGTGGAGGACTCTGGGTGTCTCTGTTACCACTTGTTAGCCACAGGGTATGTAATTAGGGTTCAGGGCTCGCCTGTGCCTTGGAGCCTGAAGCTGGGCTCCCAGAAACCAGGCCCAAGGGATGGGGCGTAAGGACAGCTGGGTCTTCAGTGGGAAGGTCAGTGCTTTCCCTCCCAGTGGTGGTCTCCAGCATGGAGCCTCTGGGCGCCGTGTAGGACACACACTTAGGGGAACAGCACAAAGACGTGCTGACTTGTTTTCTGAAGATGGTTTAGGAGACACCTGGAGACTTCTTGTCCTGAAGAGGTGCCCCCGGGCTTGCCACCTGGAGCCGGAAGTTGGGTGTTGCTACTGGGTTAGCGCACTTCCTAACCAGCTCCTAAATGTTCTGGGAGTGCGTGCGTCTTAGCCACCGGGCCTTGGGGGAGCACTCTTAGTGACCCCAGGACCCTGCTGTCTGCAGTGGGTCGTAGGGTAGCTGCAAGAGCATGTGGCGGTGATGTGAGTGCCCACGTTCCGAGATGCCTTTCTCAGTCCTGGTGGGGTGGGGGTTTGCCAGCTTTGCCCACATCTGGGAGGCTTGGCTCTGCAGCTGATGCCTTTTCGGTCATGTTGGTCAGCAGGCCAGGAGGGTCACCGCCATGACCGCAGATAGCTCTTGCATGCCTGGGGCCAGCCCTCTGGCCTTGGCCTTTCCTGGCCAAGGCTTCCTTGTGCTGTCCGTGTGCTGGCCACACCTTCCTGTTCCTCTCCTGGGTTTGGCCTCTCTGCCCGCTTGGCATGATGACTGTGGTCAGCTCTAGGGACTGGCGTCTGGGTATTTGCCGCTCATAGTGGCAGGTATTTGCCGCTCAGAGTGGCAGGGAGCCAGCTGTCCTCACCCTCAGCATACTGAGTGACTGGAGAGTCACAGGACTTAGGGCCACTCTTGTCCTCTGCCTGGATCCCAGGACCCAAACCTCCCCTGAGTTACCTGTTACCCACTGCACCAAAGGAGGCATCTGGGAGGGGCAGGGAGGTCTGCCTGTAGAGTGCTGGGTGCCCTCTGGAGTGGCCCCTCAATCCCATCGGTGGAGATGGTGCTGTGTGCAAGGCACGGGGTCGTTTGTTTTGGGCTTTGTTTTGGTTCTTACCAGACTTACAGGGTAACATTTTCATTTTCTACACCAAACTTGCAAGCCAGTGTTTCTGTTCTCATTTCGAAGATGGGGGAATTAAACTGAAAAGGCGAGAGTCTCTCAAGACTGCGAGCCTGGTAGTAAAGTCCGTGCTTTCCCACTGTCCCACCGCCTCCCAAGAAGAGTGTCACAGTGGCGAACGTACGCTTTACACTAGAACTCAAAGGAAAGCACAGACCGTGGATTGAGCAGGGGTCTGACCATTAGAATTAACGGAGTTCTGTCCCCTCTGGCCGCTGCTGATAATGTTTCTTCATCGAGGTGCTGTAGTAACGTGTTGCCAGTGCTCAGAGAACTACGAACACGGTACCTGTTAACATCACTGTTGGTCAATACGGTATATTTATAAAGTGATTTAGCAAAAAAATTTTTTATCAAGAAGGCAACTTTATTATTTCCCCACCTATAACTATCAGCCTGTCTCTGTGATTTTGGCTTTCCTGTTTTGTTTTGAGAGCGCGCGTGTGCGTGTGCAAGGTGGTGGGTGGGGGGCAGAGGGAGAGAGAATCTTGAGCAGGTGTCGTGCCCGGCGTGGGGCCTGCCTCGAGGCCCAGTCGCACCACCCCACGACTGACCGGAGCCGAAATCCAGAGTCGGACGCCCAGCCAGCAGGGCCCCCCGGGCACCTCTGTGAGTTTGGGTTTTGTGTTTAGATCCCGCAGGTAAGAGAGGTGACACAGTGCTTTCTTTCTTGCCTCACCCAACACAATGTCCTCGGGTGCCGCCTGTGTTGCACAGGTCAGGGTTTCTTCTGTTTGTGGCTGAGTGACATTCCGTTGCATAAACACGTTTGCTTTATCCGTTCATCGGCCGACGGACACTTGGGCTGCTTCCGTATCTTGGCTGCTGTAAATAATGCCGCAGTAACATAGGGTACAGACATCTTTTCAACTTGGTGCTTTTGTTTCCTCCCGATACCCAGTAGTGGAATTCCTGGGTCTTACAGTAATTTCATTTAATTTCTGAGGACCCTCCCCGCCGCGTCCCCGCGCGGCTGCCCCAGCTCGCGTCCCACGCACAGGGACGAGGCTCCCCTTCTTCCGCGTCCTCGCCGACACCTGGCGTTTCCCGACTCGCTCGTTTCAGCCGTTCTGGCAGGTGTCACGTAGCATCTCATCAAGGTTTCAGTTCATTTTTTCCTGATGCTGAGTGAGGTTGAGCATCTTTTCCTGTCTCTGGGCCGTCTGGGTGTCTTCTTTGGAAAAGTGTCTGTTCATGTCTTCTGCCCATTTCTTAATTGGATTGGTTTTTTGCTGTTGAGTTTGGTGAGTTCCTCATGTATTTTGGATATGAGCTCCTTATCAGATACGTGATTTGCAACTATTTTCTCCCTTTTGCTAGGTTGCCTTTCCATTTTGTCAATGATTTCCTTTGCTGTACAGAAGAGGGGAGCTTTTTTTTTTTTTTTTAAGATTTTATTTATTTATTGGACAGACAGAAATCACAAGCAGGCAGAGAGGCAGACAGACAGAGAGGAGGAAGCAGGCTCCCCACCATGCAGACAGCCTGATGCGGGGCTCGATCCCAGGACCCTGGGATCATGACCTGAGCCGAAGGCAGAGGCTTTAACCCACTGAGCCACCCAGGCGCCCCGAAGAGGGGAGCTTTTTAAAGATGGATTTTATATTTAATAATAAGGATTTTGCTTTCTAGTAGCAGTTGATTTTAGCAGTTCTGTAGTCTGTTCTGCTCCAAGACTGTGGTGCCCTGTTCTCGTCCCCCAGTTTCTTGACCGTCTGCCTCCCTCTTGCCTCGGACGGGACAGAGGAGGTCCTGCTGATTCCTAATTCTGCTCTGCAGGGCCAGGGTTGACTGCCTGAATGATAGTGTGACCATTGATCCCAAGGGACAAATAGTTGTTTTTATTTTTCAGATAATCCTTGTGGAGGATGGAAAGCTGTATGACCAGAGCTGCCCCGGGCCATCAGGGCATGTGTTTTAGCCCAGAGAAACTACAGGAAGATGACTGCTTGTGCAAAGTGTTATGAAAGAAACCTGGTTTTAAGACCCAGGACAGGGGCGCCTGGGTGGCCTAGTCACTTAAGTGTCTAACTCTTGATTTCAGCTCAAGTCTTAATCTCAGGGTCGTGAGTTCAAGCCCTGTGTTGGACTCCACATGGAGCCTCCATTTAAAAAAAAAAAAAAGACTGGAACAAAAGGCTTTCACATTTTAATTTTAGCTTCTGTGCCCCGGAGAGGCAGTCCTGGCAGGACACCCACGGGGTGCCTCTTGTATGTGGTGCCAGCACCAGGAGGGGTGGCAGGTCACCCAGCAATCTTTATTTTAAAGATTTATTTATTGGACAGAGAGAGCAATCGAGTAGGCAGAGAGGCAGGCAGAGGGAGAGGGAAGCAGGCTCCCCGCTGAGCAGAGAGCCCAATGTGGGGCTCGATCCCAGGACCCTGAGATCATGACCTGAGCCAAAGGCAGAGGCTTTAACCCACTGAGCCACCCAGGTGCCCCTAAATAAAATCTTTAAAAATAAAAAAGAAAGAAAGAAATATGCACCAGTCGGAGAAACCCGTTGTTTCTTGGAACTGCTGCGGTTGGGAACTGGGCCCCGGAGGGTTCTTCCTCCCGGCCGGTGTCTGGGTCGCACCTGCTTAGAGTGTGTGGGATCTGCTCGTGGCTCTCCCAGCATACTTCCCGGATCCTGACTTTGTCCCAGAAATGGTCAGTGCATAACAATTTAGAGATCTGTATTTACTGTTTTGTAAGTTCCTGCAGTAAATCTGGCTTCACAGGGCCACCTCCCTGGCAGATCTGTGGGCTTCTCTGCAGGTGTCTGTGGCTGCTGCCGTCGGCCGGGCGCGGAGTGCAGCCTCAGCTCGGCCTCTGCCCTGGTCTTGGGAGAGCACCGTATCAGCAGGGTCACGTGGTGCGTAAGGTCTGAGACACCCCCCCCGCCACGGCCAAATGGTGCCACGCGTGGGACAGCCTCCTGTGTTCGGTGGTGGGTTTAGGTCATTTGTGTTTAGGTATTGAAGTGTTCAGGTCTGCTGTTTTGTTCCCTGCCCCTGTTTCTGCTCCCCTGCCCCTCTCCCGCACGTGGCTGGTCGTGTCTCTGCCTCCGCAGATGGATGTGCTGGTGTTGATTAGGTCTCCAGTGTGTCCTCCTGGGCTTCCGCGGTCCCTGCCACCTGGCCCTGCCGCATCGGGTCATGCGGACCCATTCAGCCCCTCGCCTTCGGCTGCGGGTCCCGCTCACGGTGTTACGGGGGCTGCTTTCAGTAGGTAGATGCGTTTGGAAGAAGTGGTGAGGAGCACAGTCTGCTTCACCAGACCTTTCCCGTTTCTGTTGCCGTCTGCTCCTTCCCGGCGGGCCGGCTGCGCTCTGTCTGAGGACTCGGGTGAGCGGGCCTCCTAGGGCCGAGCTCCTTCCCTAACTCCTGCCTCCGTGCTCCTGCTCGGAGAGTGCTCAGCCCGTTCCTGAAGGGCGTTCCCGCTGGATGCGGACTCGTCCTGGGTTGGAAGCGCCCCCACGCCGTGACGCGTGCAGGCCGGGGACCTGACTGCTCGCGGACCCTGCTCGCAGGGGAGCTGCACCCCCAGCTGCCAGAGAGCCCCGCCTCCTCCTTCCAGAGTGGGGGTGGCCGGAAGGGGCCAAGCCTGTGTCTCTGCCAGATCATCGTGGTCTTTTTTTTTTTTTTTTTCTTTTTTAAGATTTTATTTATGTGAGAGAGAGTGAGAGAGAGCACAGAGGCAGTGGGAGAGGGGCTCCCAGGCTCCCTCCTGAGCAGAGCCTGACGCCGCGCGATACAGAGCGATGCGAGCTCTGTCCCGAGACCCGGAGATCATGACCCTAGTTGAAGGCAGAGGCTTCACCAGCTGAGCCCCCCGGGCTCCCCCTGCCAGGTCTTCTGAGTAAATGGTACTGCTGGGGACACTCACCTCCTCACTTGGGTGCTGGTGTCCCTTGGTCACAGCTCTGTCTCGTGGGCTGTCCCTCGGAATCTCTCGGATGTGGTAGTTTCATGAATCCTGAGGCCCGTCTCTCTGGCTCCGTGAAAACCGCCCTGTTTCCCCGCTGCCCGGTCCCTGAGCCACGGACAGCCGCAGGAGACGCACCTCCTGCCTCCGAGCCCGCAGCCTCGAGCGCCCCGCTGGGCCGTTTGCTCTCCCAGCCGTGTGGGGCCCTTCCCACTCGACGGCGGGGCTGACGGAGCCAACACAGACCCACGGGGAGCGGCGCTAGTGACGTCGGTCGGGGTTTCCGAGGGTGGGCGTGGGGGCCTTGCCCCATGTCTGACCCGCGCCCCGTGCACGTGCGTTCCAGGCGGGCCCACACCCTGTCAGTGCTCTTCACCCTCACCTGCGCGCTCGGCTACGTGACTCTGCTGGAGGAGACCCCTCAGGACACCGCCTACAACACCAAGAGGTAAGCAGGCCCCAGGCGTGGTTGTGCGCGGGCACCTGCTCTACCGGCCGGGCCGTGGCTCGGGGCCGGTCTCCACGCGGAGGCTGGCTGGGCTCCCGGCCCCCCACCGCTGTGTGTGCCTCAAGCGCCTCTCCCAGGCTGCCTCTTGAGCTGTGTGGCTTTTCAGCCCCGTTTCCCCGTGTCCAGGACCCTCGAGGGCGTCCTGCAGCCTGGGTGGGATTCGCACGAGCAACCGGCCAGAGTGTGTTGGGGCAGCACGAGGGAAGGAGCCCAGAAAGCTCTCCGGTTCTGACAGGAGGGACGGTTTCCCTACACACCCCCGAAGCGACGCTCTGGACACCTCCTGCGTGTCCTGTGGTTCAGCTCGGTCCTTCAAGACTGTCCTCTTTCCCCCACTTCCGGGCCAGGCACACGGCGGGGCTGTCACCTGGGCTTCTGACCAAGTGGCTGTAAATCCGAGGTTCCTGTGACTTCTTGGTTCTAGTCATTCGTCAGAGCAGCTCACAGAACTCAGGGAAACATTTCACTTACTAGATCCCCAGCGGATTACAAAAGGATCCAAGTCAGGAACAGCCCGACAGACATGCCCAGGGTGAGGTCTGGGGAAACATGCGTGGTCCTGCCGGGCAAACCCCTCCCCCCGGGTCTCCACGTGTTGCCCATCCCGAAGTTCTCAAAACCTTGTCCTTGGGGCTTTATGGAGGCTTCATTACTCAGCCACGGACTGGCTAACTCATTGGCCTTTGGCGATGGAACCCGGTCTTCAGCCCCGCTGCCAACCCCAGAGGTCACAGGGTGGGCTGGAACCAGCCCTCTGATCCCTTGGTCGGCTCTCCTGGCAGCCAGCCCTCCTCCGTAGATGAGAGTTCCGAAGCCACCTCATTAACGTAACAAGAGACACCTTTATCCCTTCAGAGATGCCAAGGGTTTTAGGGGTTGTGTGCCAGAAACCAGGATGGAGAAATATGTATTTCTTCATATAAATCTCAATGTCACGGAGCCTGTGAGTTTGGGTGTCTGGGGGGATCCAAATGGTGCTAATGGCCTGGGGAGGCTGTCTCCCTTCAGCCAGCCCCGTTCTTGAGCTTTGTTGATGCAGACGGGTTTTTTCGGACGGTGTCATCCTGAGGTCAGGAAGTGGGCAGGCTGCCCTTTCACTGTTATTCCCAGACACAGACGAGCTGGTGGACTGTGTTCTTTGCCGGAATCTCCTGGGCTCTGTGGCACCTCTCAGAAGTGCATGACGGACATGAGCCGGCGTTCGAGCTGACTGCTGTGGGGTTTCCGCACTGGACGGAGTCCTCAGGCCGTGAAGCCCCCAGCGCTCCTCTGAGCCGCTTGCTCTGGTGGGACGGGGCCAGCGGGGAGGAGCAGAGGCAGAGTTCAGTGCCGTGAGATCGCTGGTCGGGTGGTGGGGGCGTGTGCAGTGCAGGTGCTTACGTCCGCCTGAGAGTGTGGCGTGAATCCTGGCCCACGCTCCCTGGGTGTCTCACCTGCTAGGACGCGAGGTGTCCCTGTTAGCAGGGTGCCTGGTGGCCCGCGCACGCGCTTCAGAGCCCGCATCCAGTCCTCTGGGCTGCGCCCGGCACGGCGGGGCCTCTGCTGCTCTGTGCTCGTCTGTCTGCGCTTGTCGTCAGCACAAGGTGCCCTGGCTGCCGGTTGCACGGTCCGGACCGCAGGAGGTCCCCCTGCCTCTCCCACGCCGTCGGCCGGGCAGCCGGGCGAGGTCTTCCTCTTTCTCCCACGCGCTGAGCACAGGCACTGCGCGTCGTTCGGTGCCCCGCTGACTGGGGGGCGCCAGTCGGTGCTGCGGGCGTGGGCAAGGGAGTCCAGAAGTAGGAGAGGGAGCTTGGCCCCTTCGTGGCCTGAGGCTGCTCTCACTGTGGGGGTTCCTGCCCAGGGGGCCCCGAGCCCAGGGGTGCAGGAGACAGTAAGGCCGAGTTGGCTCAGTGGGTGTTTCCAGTAGGCTGTGGCCCTCTCTGAATCGGTTGCCAGCACTGGTATCTGCAGGGCACACGGGCGCAGGGGGGACCAGCAGGCAAGCTGCGGTCCCATCTGAGGAGTCCCCTGTGCTGTGACGTTAGGCCAGCGATGAGCAGCTCCAGACAGGCATTGCCACAGGTTGGAGTGCGCCCCTGGCAACAGTGGGCCCACGTGGGGCGTTCTGGGAGGGCCCTCCAAGGGTGGGGCGTCGGTGCTTCCTCACCAGATGCCTGCCGGGAAGTCCCGCCAGCCTGGACCCCGGGGTTAAGGGGCCTTGTGGGCTGTGTCTGGGCAGCAGCCATGGACCCATGTGGGCACGTCCCACCTCTGCCCCTCACGCCTGCTCCCTGTCCTGAGCTGCTGCCGCCCATGGCGGGGGGGGGGGGGTCCCCACCCCGACAGCCCCTGTGCCATTTCACTGAAGGGGACACCTCGAGGGGGTTGGGAAGTGGACACTTGTCTGCTCGGGGCACTGGAAGTCTGCTGAGGGCACAGTCCCTGTCCCTCTTGGCCTTGTTCAGTGACAGAGAAGAACTTCCCTCCCGGCCCCGTACTTCTGCAGGCGGCCTGGAGCCTGCCCTGGCTGGTCCCTGGAAGCCTCCCTTGCCCTGGTGATGCTCCCACCCGGTCCTCGCACATCTGTGGCTCTGCTGCTTCCAGGGCGGTTTTCATGGGTGTGTGGGTGGGTCCCCCGGCAGCCCCTGGGCTGGCCCCTTCCTGTCACGTCAGAGCCTTTGATGTGACTTAGGTTTCATGTAAAGAAAGTGCTTCCAAAAGCTACGTTTATTGTTTAAAAAAAAAAGTCTCTGTCTACATTATTTAAAGTGCAGAAAGCCGGCTTGTTTTCCTTAAGTTCTCCATTTCAGCTTGTGGGTCACTGTTCTTTTTATGGATCTAACAAACTCTGTTATTTTGGGGCAGTAGGTTTTTTCTTCCAAAGTCAGCTCGATCGACCAGTACTGACCCAACACGTGTCTCGAGCGAGCAGCTCAGCGGGTTTCCGCAGGTGCGTGTGTCTGTGCAGATACAGCCCTCCACACCCGCCGTCTGCCCCGTAGGTTCGTGCACACGAGTCGCCCAGCCTGCGTGGCGTGGCTGGTTTCTTCCATGTGGCATGGTGCCTGTCAGTGGTCAGTCAGGTTCGCTGCTGGGGAGTGTCCGCTGTGTGGATGGGCCACGGTTCCTTGATTGACTTAACCACGGGTGACATTGGGGATGTTTACGCACACGTGTGAGTGTACACGTACTGACGCACGAGTAAGCTGTCACCTGTAGAACAGGAACGTATTTTGCGTGTTTGTGGTGAGCCGGAAATACCACGTACTCGTACGCTGACGAGGAGCAGAGCTGGCCAGATGACCCTGTCGGGCCAGTGTGGTGGTGGCAGAGCCGTCGGGGGGCCAGACCCACGCAAGTACGGTCACCTCGTGGGGGGCGGAGGAGAAAGTCTTTCCAGCCAACGGAGCTGGGACAGCCGACTGTTTATATGCACAAAAGGAGGCTACATACAGACTTTACACTGTTCACCATCATTGAAAATAGATTATCGACCTAAATGTAAAATAAGAAACCATAAAACTTCTCAGAAGAAAACAGTAGAAAATCTGGTGACCGACCTGGGGTTCGGTGGTGACTTTTTCGGTGCGACACCAGAAGTTTGACCGTCCCTTGTAGAACTAAATTTATTCTTACCTCGAGGTCCAGTCACTGGAGTCCCAGGTACTAACCCTAATGAAACGAAAACTCGTGTCCACAGCAACACCTGCACATGGTGTGGCCGGAGATTTATTCCTAACTGCCCAAACTTGGAAGCGTCCAGCGTGCCTGTGCGTAGGTGAACGGATGGACAAAAGCAGGTACGTCCGGACCATGAGATATTATTGAGCAGCAAAAAGAGGTGAGCTGTGAAGCCATCGTTAGATAACAAGATTCAGCCGAGTGAGTGTGAAGGTCCAGTCGGCTTCACTGAGCGGCTCGAGGCCGGATGGCGTCCCGTCCAGCAAGACAAGGAGCTCCACCAAGCCGCAGGAGAGGAAGCGTGGTAAAGACAGAATGGCGCTGCAGAAAATGAGCAGAGAAGGGGGCGGAAGGGGTCTTCGGGGCTGACCGTTGCCTAGCGTCAGCCAGCTGACTCCGTGCCGACTGCAGGTCGCATTCCTGGGGTAAAGACACACTTCAGGCGGGTGTCAGGTCTCTGGTTTGCTGCCGGGGCTCAGCCCAGGTGACTTTGTTTTGGGCCTGCTGTCTCCTTTTTGACACTACAAAGACGGAGGGTGAAACTCAGGTGCGTCTTACAAAGTGAAAGGAGCCGTATGGAAAGCCCACGTACTGTGTGATGTTCCATGGTGACATTTTGGCAAAGGTGCCATGTGGTGGTGAGGTCAGTGGTGTCTAGGGCAGTGGGGGTCCGTGGACGGAGCATGGAGTTGAACGGGTGTTTCAGGTCTCTGTGCGGTAATGGTAGCTGTGGGACCCTTTGCATTGGGCAACACGGAGAGCAAACCTAATGGATGCAAATTAGAGAAAAGGAAGGAAGCCAGGACGTCGGGGACCCCAGGGACCGTGGCCGACGGTGCCAGGCTCTGCGGCATCACACCTGCGTGAGGCCACCCCAGCTACGGGGCTGGAGTCTGCATGGCTCCAGGCAAAGCACAAGCACACGAGCCCTGGGCTCTCGGAGACGCAGGCGCTTCCCGCAGGGGTCTGACCAGCTGTGCCGCTGCCGCACGTACCCTCTGGGGTGAGGGACCGAGTTAGCGGCCGGCGGAGGCTGGGGACTTGGGGTGTCCCTGTGGCGCAGGGGCGACAGGGAGTCGGAGGGAGAGCGGCCCAGGAGATGACGGCTGGGAGCTGGAGGCACCGGCTTAAGGCGGACCCCGAGGGTCACACAGGGACACGGTTCAATCCGAGCACGTGCACGGTCAGCACACGCGGCTCCATCTGTCCACCAAGGGGCCCAGAAGCTACGGGGCGTCGAGCACTCTGGCCCCCAGAACTTGGTTCCCCAGACCATCCTCCAGCGAGGGAACCAGGGCTCCTGGACGAGAAGCAGATTCCAGGCCTGGGGAAGGGAACGCCAAGCTAGTCTGGAGGGTCGTCCAGCGCCAGCCAGGAAGAGCTCAGAACAAACCGAGTCCCATAAGGATGGGGTTATGTCAGAGCTCTGATACAGGAGAAAACTGAAAGTCCTCACAGCGGCCAAAGTGGGAACAATTGGAGCAACAGAGTTTATAAAGTCGCATCACAGCGTAATTCGAGGTATGAACTAGACACCCGCAGGGCCGCTGGTACAAACGGTCAGGTGAGGAGAAGAGCCAAGTCGCCCCGCAGATGGCCTCCAGCTGAATTAGGAGCTCCTCGCCAAGGAGTCGGGGCTCGGCCCCGCAGCCCTTGCGTGCCGGTCGTGCCGAGGGACCCTCCCAAGGGCAGAGCAGGGAGGGCAGCTGACGGCACCCCAGCCAGGGGACGGCAGAGCTTGCTAGTATGAGATGATCTCACTCCCAAAACCTGTAACCCCAGTCGAGTCACAGGGAGCAGCGGACAGCTCTGACGGGGACACCCGACAGAACACCTGACCAGTCCTCTTCAGAACTGTCCAGCTCTTCCAAAACGAAAGTCTGAGGCGCCGTTACCACCCAGAAGTGCTGAAGAGACATGACGACGGAATGTCATGGCCGTCCCGGGTGGGATCCTGGGGCAGAAAAGGGGCTTTATTTATTTTTATGAGTTTGTTTTATTTATTTGTCAGATAGAGCACAGACGGGGAGCAGCAGGCAGAGGGAGAAGCAGGCTCCCCCCAAAGCAAGGAGCCCGATGTGGGACTCGATCCCGGGACCCTGGGATCATAACCCAGCCCGAAGGCAGCCACTCAACCCACTGAGCCCCACTGTGTGCCCCAGGAAGGGGCTTCAGACAAACAGGAAATCTGAAAACCCACAGATTGCGGTGAACGCACCAGCACGGACTGGTTAACTGGGACCGACATCCGTACTGTTGGAAGGTGCTGACGGGGCTGCGTGTGGAGACGGGGGCATTGTGTACACGGTGCGCCTGATGGACGCGCCTGCTCAGTAGCCCTGAAGGTCGCCTATAGCGCCCACACGGGGGCTGGCTCGGGGGGCGGACCCGGTGTGGGAGGCGCCGCCCGGCCGCTGGGTCACAGGTGCCCTAACATTTCGGCTCCCTCAGTCTGTCCTTGTGGTGAGCCCTCTGCGGGTCACCCATGGCTGCAGAGCCGTCTCTGGATCACGCTGGGAGGGGCCTCTCTGGGGCCTGGAGGGGGTCGCCCTGGGAGGGCGGCTGAGCGGGGGTCTTTGTGCTCCTCCTGCAGCCCGTGTGGACCTTATCTCCCCCGACCCCCAGACGGACCGGTGTGCGTCTTCGGGCAGGTGCGTGCCTATGGGCCCTCTGTATGGGCTCCTGTGATGGGGACACGGAGTGGCCGGTGTCCTTCTGTCCCTCTGTGCCTCCTACAGTCCAAAGGCCAGCAGCCGCGGGAGCCAGGACTGACCAGGAGGCCGGTCAAGAGACTCAGGGTCCCCTGGGCGGAGGCAGCACAGCCACGGCAGCCCACGGCCGGCATGATCAGACCTCATCCTGGCCCTCCACCCCGCCCTTGGCCCTGGTGTGGGGACAGGCAGGCGTGCCAGGGTTTCCTGTGGGGCCCGGCTTCGCCTGTGCCTGCCCTAGGCTCCGAGTGCCCTTCGCAGGCAGAGGGAGACGACGTGTTTCAGGCTGACCCCTTTGGCCTCCTGTGAGGTCTCATGACGTGCTTGCGTCGGAGCCCAACAGCCCACCTGGAGGCAGCAGGCGTGTGTGTCTTTGCCGAGAAAGGGCCGGCTGTGGGGAGAGCAGGCCGCGCAGCAGCCCCAGCCCCTATGCTGGGCAGGGCGGCCGTGAGCACCGCTGCGTGTGTGTCTGCAACCCTGGTGACCGGACGTGCACCCGGTGCTCCCGTGGGCTACAACGGCTGGGTCCCGGCCCTGTGGGGCAGGAAGCGGCTTTCCGGGAGGCCCCTCTGGGGCCTGGCTGGCCGCGCACACCTTGTAGGGGTTCTCTAGGGGTTCTCTAGGTGGGAAGCACGAAGCGTGGTGGGGCGCCACGGCGCAGCCTGTGTCAGGCCCAGCCCACCTCTGAGGCCCTTCTCGGGAGGGGCCCTTCTGGGCGGCACGCGGGCTCCGGAGGCCACGGCGTCAGCCCTCCCCGCTGCCCCCCCCCCGCCCCCGCACTCCAAGGCCTCCTCCCCGCCCGCCCCCCGGAGTCACTCCCGCCTGGGAGACGCGCACTGAGGGGCTGTCTGTTCTTTATTTGCAGAGGTATTGTGGCCAGTATTTTGGTTTTCTTATGTTTTGGAGTCACACAAGCTAAGGACGGGCCGTTTTCCAGACCTCACCCAGGTAACTTGTCCTTTCTCTGTCCGCGTGTGCCCACGTAACACTTCCGTCCCGGGCGGTCGTCCGCGTCCGTGCTGCCGGGGGCGGGTGGCCTGTTCTTCCCAGCCCCTCCCGGCCGGCCCGGGCACGCCGCTGTCCCCTCAGGAGGGGGAGGGCTGGGTTCCTCTCACCTCCGCCCCTTCTCCGCCCTCTGCTCCTCCCCCTGTCCTGCCGTGGTCCTCGTGCCCCTCTTCCCCCCCACCCCCGCTCTGTCTCCGGCAGCTGCTTCTGCACAGTGAGGTGCCCCAGGACTGGCCGTGGGGTCGGTGTGGGCCTGAGCTGGGGGCCCTGCTGTGGAGGTGCTTGCCGCATGCGATCGGCAGAGTCCTCCTGTCTCTCACGCCGACCCCCAAGTTAAGGGAGGCGTTCTAACAAGCCCTTGAGCCTCGGAGCTGCAGACCGTTGCTTATGCTGTCCCTGGTCCTGCCCCCAGTCCTGACCCCGTATCCCACCCCCCGTTCTGCCCTCCTGTCGCGCCACCACCCTCCCCCGCCACCCCTGGTCCTGCCCCGAATCCTGGTCCTGCCCTGACCCTGTCCTGCACCCACTGTCCCATCCCTGGTCCTGAGCCCCTCTGTCCAGTCCCCAGTTCTCCTTGACCCCATCCTGCCCCTGGTCCTGTCCTGAATCCTGCTCCCTTATCCTGTTCCCCTGTCCTGCCCCCACTGTCCTGTCTCTGGTCCTACCCCCAGCCCAGGCTGTCTAGGGCTCCAGCCTCGTTGAGGGGCTGCCTCTAAGGACAGGGCGTGGTGAGTTTTCCTGAAGTCTTAAGGCTTAGTAACATGTTTCTTTTCTGTATTAATACGGGATGGTATTCATTGTGGAATATTGGAAAAATAAAAAAACTATTTTTAAATGGAAACAAAAATCAGCCACAGAAAGTAGCCACTTTAGGTTTTAATGTGATTTTATGAGTCGACACATACACAGCTTAAAAAGTGGGACCCTCTTCGGTGTGCTTTTCTGTCATTTCTTTCCCACTTCAGCTTAGCGCAGACGTCCCCTTGGTAATTCTGTGTTTGGCAGCCGGACGTTCATGGGTACTTGTCTGGCCAGCGTCGACGTGCAACGGTGTGTCCCCAGGCCCGCAGCATCGTGTGCTGCGAATTTCTGCGTGTGCGTCTGGGGTGGGTCTGATCGTTCGTTTAACACCAGGCCCTGGGAGTGGAAGCCGCAGGCCGGGGCGGGGGGTGCCCTGGAAGCCGGTGGTGGGACCGACCCCGCAGAAGTGGTCAGGGGGCGCTGTGGCCGTGAGCCGGACCCATGTGGCCTGCTGCTCTGCCCCCTCAGTGTCCGCTGGGGATGCTGATGCTGGGTGACACCTCCTGGTGCCTGCCTGGGGGGCACCCAGCCCCCCAGCTTCCCATGGCTCCGTCACCAGCCTCTGAAGGCTCTGAACTCCCAGCCAGCATAGGGGTAAGAGAGAGAGAGGTTTGAAGCCGCCACAGTCAGAGCTAAGGTCCCCGTGCGATGAGTGCCTACTGGACTGGGCAGAGTCGGTGGTTCCAGGCATGGCAGGTCCCTCGGGGGGTGCTGGGCCATGCTGGGGGCTGGACAGCTGCTTGGCCTCTAGACTCCCGGGGGCCCGTGTGCTCTGTCCGGTGGGGGTGCCTGCAAGCCTCCCCTGTGGTCTCTGTGGGCTGCGTGAGTGCCAGCCCGGCCCCCGCCCTCGGAGGGCCGTCTCCCAGCCTGTGTTCTGGGCTCGGCTACACCTTCCTTTCAGTTTGGAGGCTCCGGGTAAACGGGTTCCCTGCCGGTCGTGGTTTGACGACTGTGGGAGCCTGTTGTGGAGCCCCTTATCCCCTGGAGTCGGCAGGAGGACCAGGTGGCCCTGTGCAGCGCGCTGTGGGGAACCAGGGAAGGCTCTTCGGGCCGGCAGGGTGTGCGGGTGCGGGCGCTGCAGGACCCCCTGGGGGTGGGGGGAGGGGCGGGCTGGCTGCTCGAAAAGGCCTCCTTGCCTTGATGATTTTCACGCTCATCTGTGGCTCCTTCCAAACACTAGAGAAAGCAGAACGTGGCCAGGACCACAGAGGCGGCTGGACATGCTGCTAAGGGAGAAAGTCAGCGGGCCGGTGGGGCAGGGGCTCCAGGGAAAGCAGCCTCAGAGTCTCCGGGGAGCTCCAGGAGCTCACGTGGAACGTAGGAGGCGCAGCGCTGGCCGTCCGGGTGTTTGGGGGTGGGTGGGCAGATCTGGGCCCTGGGGTCTCTACAAGTGGAGGGTGGCAGGTAGTGGGCGATGGCCAGCCCCTGACTGGGGGCAGTGATCGGGGAGGAGACAAATCCAGTGTCCGAGGGTCCACAGGAAGGTACCTTTGCACGGTGGCGGGGTGAGCGCTCCGGGGAAGGCGGCCTGAGTCACTTTTCAGAGGCCCTTTTAGGTCCTGCTGCAGCCCTTGACCAGGGACAACTTGCCAAGCTTTTCCCAGACCCGAGGGCCACAAGGGCAGCGTGTCACGTCCACTCTTGATCCTGTGCCCCAGAATTCCTGCAACAAACCGTCCTGAGAACTGACCGCCTTCCCGCTTCCGTCCACACCAGCCTGGGCACTCCTGGGTCTTGGGGCTGTTTCCCCCGCAAGCAGATGAGGCACAGGCCCCGAGTGCTGGGCAGGCCAGAGCCCCATGAGCTCCTCCGCGCTGGGCTGCCCTGCACCTGCAGCAGAGAGGCCAGGCCGGGCCTCTCCCACCTTGGCAAGCACCAGCCTTTTTATTCAAGGGGAGTGAGTTTTTCAAAGCAAACTCTTAGGTTTTTTTTTGAACAGTGGTAGTAAGCAGAGGGAAAGTAGCTATCTTAGGCCTTTATCAGACAGGGTTATCAAGATTTCCGGAAGGTGGAAGTTAGCACGTTGGTCCAGGAATAACTCCTCTCCTTGTAACCGCCTGCTGGTGAGAAACCGCTTTCCACATGAGCTCCGGGAACCCGGCGCTGGAAGAGACGGGGTCCTGGCTACGCAGAGGCTCCAGAGGGACAGTTTCTTTCTTCTCCGTTCTGTGGCAGTCTGGCCGGCCCTGACAAGCCAACGGGACACACACGTGTGTTGTCTGCGGGTGGCCGAGCGAGGGGCCGTCTCTGTCACGTCACATTTCGTTTCTTTCTGGGGGAGCACGTGTGTGCTCCGGCCCGCCAGCAGCTGGGAAGGGCACCACCCCAGGGACGGGTCGTCCCTCCCAAATGCGGCGTTTCCCCAGACCGGCTGCCACAGCCAGGTGCGGTCTACCCTGGGGATCCAGTGGGGCTCACGTCAGAAACCGTGTCGGTGGGACCCCTCCTGCGGACACGGGTGGGGAGCCACGTCCTGCCCACATGGGAGAAACTGCGTCCTAGGCCGTGGGTTTTCTTAACTCAATAAACGGCATCAGCAGGAGGTTACTGCGTACTCGCTGAGCCACAGGTCCGCAGTGTGACTAGAAGCATGGCCGGGGGCGGGGGGGCGCCACCCAGGACTGCCGGGCCACCGGGAGGGCAGGGAGGAGGCCGGGCCCGGGTGGTGCTCTCTGGGCTGCGGGGCCCCGCCTGACGCCTGCGCCCCGCGTCTCCACAGCGTACTGGAGGTTCTGGCTGTGCGTCAGCGTGGTCTACGAGCTCTTCCTCATTTTCATACTCTTCCAGGTAAGCAGCTTCTCCGTCAGATGGGGTGGCCCATCCGCTCCTCCGCAGCTTCCGCGGGAAGCAAGGCTGCACCCCCAGAGGGGTGGGCAGAGGCTGTGGGGGCTGCCGTCCAGGCACACCGTGTGCTCAGAGGGAGGTTGGAAACCCCTCGCCCTGTGAACCTTGGGTCAGGACTGGGCGCTGGCATCTGTCATTCGTGTTCCTCGCCGGCTGGGTCCGGGGTCTGCTGCGATGGTGACCTCGGTCTGCAAAGTCGTTCTGCACAACCTCGGAGCTGCCAGTGGCTCTCGTCCCTGCTCTGGGTGTGGCCCCATTATCCTCTTCAGTACCGCGTTTGTCACCCCGCACGGAGAACCCTGCCGTAGCTTGGGTCACCCGTCCCTGCGTCCCCCAGAGCCACCGACCCACCCGCTCCCCCACTATCCCCGGGGCCCCTGAAGGGCATCTGGGTCCCGTGCATCCTTCTGCCGAGTGGGGTGGCCAGCGACATCGGCGCCATTGCTAGAGCGAGGCTGTCGGCGACGGGCTCTCGTGGGTGCAGCTGTGGGCCCGTGAGTCGTGCACACATCACCCGTAAGGAGCAGCCGGACAGCCCCCAGCCCCCTGCACTCGTCAGGATCTGTATTGTGGCCGCTGTTGGCGGTGTGTGGAGACTCCTGCTTCTGTTTGCATTTCGGGAGTGACCTCACACTGTGGGGTGTCCCCATGGCAGGCTAAGCCTCCAGAGGCTTCTCAGCTCTTGTCCAGGTTCCATGCCCACCGGCCTGGGCTCCTGCTGACCTGCTGTCCTGACACAGGGACACAGCAGTGTCCAGCCTCACGTCCCATGGTTTCCGAAACCGCATGGGGGTGATTTCAGTTGTCAGTGATGTCAGGGTCTGAGAGTCATTTCCAGAGACCCCAAGCGGGGGATAGGGTCCATTGCAGGACAAGGCAGTGCACCTGGGTAGCAGGGGGCCGTGGTCACGTGACATCATGCAGGTCTGTGTCCTCTGCCCCTCCTCCCTGCTGCTTCCCTCCCTTGGCTGGTACTTGGGGCAGGAGCGGGGGGGCGGGGTCCTGACCGTGGGCATCCTGGGATCCCTCTCTGTGGACCGAAGGCCCCAGCTGGTGGCCAGAGAGCGCCCAAGGAAGGGGAAGGTCTGGGCCTGCAGGTGGGGCAGCCTCTGACCACGCAGCCCCGGAGTCTCCTTAGCGCTAAGGCCAGAAGGAGCGATTGGCCAGCGCAGGCACCCGTGTCTGGGAAAGCTGTCCCGGTGCGCTGCTTCTGTGAGGGGACGTGGAGAGGGCAGGCGGCAAGACGGGTGCCCCAGCTGTGTCCCCGCGTGAGGGGAGTGGGGCATCACCTTGCACGTGGACCCCCCAGTCTGCCCAACCCTGTGTTGGGGCGACGGCGGCAGAGACGGTGTTTGCCTCCCCTCAGTGGAGGTGTTTTCCACACGCCCCAAGCCACAGACATGGCTCGAGGTTTCGGGAGTTAGCCGGGTGCTCCCATGGCCGCCGGCAGCGTCTGGTCCCGCTAACCAGGGTGCTGGCCTTGCAGACTGTCCAGGACGGCCGCCAGTTTCTGAAGTACGTGGACCCTAGGCTGGGGGTCCCACTGCCCGAGAGGGACTACGGGGGAAACTGCCTCATCTATGATCCGCACAACAAGAGCGACCCCTTCCACAACGTCTGGGTATGGGCGGGGCCCAGGAGCCCAGTGCTCGGCAGGTGCCCGGGTATTGCTGACCTGTCCTGGATGTTTCTAGAACCCCAGTCATTCTGCAGACCAGACATGGCATGGCCCGGGCCTCCCCCCTGCTAGACCCAGGGCTCCCTTCAACTCAACCCACTTGGAGGAGGGTTAGGGGGGCCCCGGGGGTCGTGCAGCCCACATGTGGGGCACCGGCCCAGCTCACCAGGGCCCAGGTCCCTGCCATCCAGCCTGAACACGTAGTCTCGGCCCAGCCACGTGCTCCCCTGGGGACCCCACTGACGAGGGCACCGGCTCTCCTCGGTGGTCAAGGCGTGCTGACCGTGTGCGTGGGACCGTGGCTTTGTCCCTCGGGTCCAGCCAGTGCCGCTTGGGAAGGCTAAGACTGTCCCAGCAGCCTGGATGTGGTGGGAGCGAGAGACGGGGGGCTGAGGGCTGCACCTGAGGCAGGTGTCCGGCCCCCACAGGACAAGCTGGATGGCTTTGTGCCAGCACACTTCCTTGGCTGGTACCTGAAGGTAAGATGACCTCGGCGGGGGGACGCCCTGGGCCTGCCTTGTGCTCCAAGCCCATTTCCCAGATGCGCACTGCCGTTCCGAGAGCCGGAGCGTGGTGGGTGAGGGCCTGGGGGCTGTGGCCCCAAACCTGTGCTGGTTCTTGGCGCCAGCAGTGCCTTGCCCCGCCCGGGAGGGTGCTGGGGATGTCCCCCCAGCGGGCCTGGTCTGACGCTCTGCCGCGGCCCGCAGACCCTGATGATCCGTGACTGGTGGATGTGCACCATCGTGAGCGTCATGTTCGAGTTCCTCGAGTACAGCCTGGAGCACCAGCTGCCCAACTTCAGCGAGTGCTGGTGGGATCACGTAGGTGCCGCAGCTGCCTGGGGGGGAGGTGCAGAGGCCCCCGGGGACGGGGCAGGGCACTCACCTGCGCTGCCGGCTCCTGCCCGCAGTGGATCATGGACGTGCTCGTCTGCAACGGGCTGGGCATCTACTGTGGCATGAAGACCCTTGAGTGGCTGTCTCTGAAGACGTACAAGTGGCAGGGCCTCTGGAACATTCCGACCTACAAGTGCGTCTCCTGAGCAGCTGCCCTGCTCCCTGGGGGCCAGGGTGTCCCTATGGGGTCTGGAGGTGACGCCAGTGTGCCTTTTGGGGGGAGGGGCAGTGGACCAGGGTTCTGCCCGCGTCTCTGCTCACCAGATCCGCCCCCCAGGGCCCCGGTGGTGGCCAGGAAGTGGTGGCCAGGAAGCCTGCGGTCAGCTACCCTTCGTGCCCCGGGGCTGCCCTCCTTACCATCCCTTTACTTTGGGATTGGAAGCAGCCCCCGGCGGGGCACTGGGGAGCGGGGGTCTCCCCACCCATCCGTCATGGGGCCCGGGGCAGCAGGCGGGGGGCACAGGGAGTGAGCAGCCACTAGGCTCCAAGCACCTGGCGTGGCTGCCTGGGGGACAGAGGCTCCACGGGGTGACGGGGCCCTGTGCTCCCAGGGGCAAGATGAAGAGGATCGCCTTCCAGTTCACGCCCTACAGCTGGGTCCGCTTCGAGTGGAAGCCGGCCTCCAGCCTGCGGCGCTGGCTGGCCGTGTGCGGCATCATCCTGGTGGTAAGGCCGGCCCGAGTCGCGCGCGCCCGCCGGGCAGCCCGGCTTGCCACCGACTCTCCCGTGTCTCCCAGTTTCTGTTGGCAGAACTGAACACGTTCTACCTGAAGTTCGTGCTGTGGCTGCCCCCCGAGCACTCCCTCGTCCTCCTGCGGCTCGTGTTCTTCGTGAACGTGGGCGGCGTGGCCATGCGGGAGATCTATGACTTCATGGACGACCCGTGAGGGCCCCGGACGGGTGGGGCGGGCCCCGGCCCCCTCCGCGTTGCCGCCCCTGGGGCCCAGCGACAGCGCCCTCAGCCGAGTGCCCTCCCCCCGCAGGAAGCCCCACAAGAAGCTGGGCCAGCAGGCCTGGCTGGTGGCGGCCATCACAGCCACGGAGCTGCTCATTGTCATCAAGTACGACCCGCACACGCTCACGCTGTCCCTGCCCTTCTACATCTCGCAGTGCTGGACGCTCGGCTCCGTGCTCGTGCTCACCTGGACCGTCTGGCGCTTCTTCTTGCGGTAAGGGCGTGGGCTGTCCCCCAGGCCAGGTCAGCTGGCATCTGGGTCATGGGGTCCCTCCCTGCGACTCTGGGAGCGTCCCTGTGAGGGGCAGCTTCTCAGGACCTCCGTGGGCCAGCTGGCGGTGACCTGGCTCCCGCTGTCCCCAGGGACATCACCCTGAGGTATAAGGAGACGCGGCGGCAGCAGCAACAGAACAGGGGCGACCAGAGCACGGCCATGAGCCATGTGGACGGACACCTGCCTGAGCCCGAAGACCTCCCGGGGCCCACGGAACCGGAGAGCGAGGGGGTGCCGGCCCCAAACTGATGTAGCTCCTGACCACCGGGAGCCCCTCGGCCCATGGGGTCAGACCCTTTCTCCCATGCACATAGTGGGGCCCTGCGGGGCGGGGCGGAAGGTGGCCTGTCCCAGATGTGCGCGTGTGTGAACACGGCGTGGAGGGGTGTGGGCACTTGGGCTGCGTGTTGCTGAGGCTGCTCTGGGGTGACGAGTGTGGCTGGGCTGGCCCTGGGCAGTGGTTTCCTCCCCCCAGATCACAGGCATAACTGTGCCTTTCTCTGCTCTCTGGGCCCCGGCCACTCTGAGGCCCTGGGTGTCCATGCCGGCCACCCCAAGGCCCCAGCTGCATCTCACGGGGAGTGTGGACACCCCGATGGCTGAGAAAAACCTCACCCAGGGAGGTTTTGTCTGACCCCACAAACAGGTGGGCACGGGGCCAGGGGTCATGGGACTGGTCCCCTGAGGAAAGAGAGAGTCAAAGGCCTGTGTCTGAGGTGGGGAGGAGGGCGTGGGGTCGTCATGAGCAAACAGAACAAGTGCACCGGTGCCGGAGGCCTGCGGCCCTGCGTCATCCGCACCAGCCCCCGGCCTCAGCCTGGTCCTGCCCTCAGCACAGGGGTTGCCCGGGGTGACGGGGGAGCGGGTAGGTGGGGACACTGCTGCATTTGTGCGCTCGGGTCGGAGCCGTGCAGAGGGACGGCCAGGCCGGCGGGAGGTTGGCGGCCGTCCCAGGCACGGGTGCGTGCTTGCTGCGGGACAGCCCCGGTGGAAACACACTTACGACCCAGGCCTGGTCGGGGCCCCACAGAAAAGACAACACTCCTCCTGCCAAAAAAAGTGCTTTAATAAAGTGTCTAGAACTTTCTTGCATTAGTGAGCTGAGAGCATCTCTTGGTTCAAAGCTAGGAGGCCCCCGGGAGGGCGCGGCCGGGCTCAGGAGATGATCCTCAGGCCGGGCTTGCGCTCCCCCAGGGCCTGCAGGTCATCATCCATCTCCTCCGACCAGTAGATGTCGTAGAGGCTGTGGGCACCGGAACGCAGGGTCAGGATCTTGTGGGGACTGTGCCCCTCCAGCCCCCCCCTCCCCGCACGCGGCACTCACACCAGCTGCTCCAGCGCGCAGCCGGGCTGCTCCACGCTCTCCAGCAGCCGCCGGACGCCTTCCTCACTCATACAGTTGTTGCTGAGGTCCAGCTCCCGCAGGCTGCGGCTGACCAGCAGGAGCGAGGCCAGGCTGGCACAGCCCTCGTCACCCACATCGCAGTCCCCGATCCTGGGCCGAGACCAGGCATGGGTCAGGACAAAAGGGCCTCCCGCTGATCACAGGGTGATGGGGGGGTCCGCAGCACACCATGTGTGGAGCAACGGGGTCCAGCCCGTCCCCCAGACCTCAAGCTTGGGAGCTCCTAGAGTCGTGCTGTTGGCCGGGTGCAGAGGGCCCGCCAAAGGCAACAGGAGCACACAGCTCCCCTCCGTGGGCACAGTGGTCACACTGACCTCACACCGCCTGGACCCAGGGCCCAAACCTCCCTGGACAGACGGGAGGGCACCAGAGGGCCTCATCCGACCCCTCACCTCCTCAAGGGCATTGGGAGCCGGCTGGCTGGACAGTGAGCTGCCAAGGAGGCAACCAGAGGCAGAAGAGCGGGGGTGCAGGTACAGGGTGCACAGAGGCTCCAGGCCTCCACGGTGAGGACCGGGAAGGGCGGGCCCAGCGCCACTTGTCCACCTCCGCCCCCTGCCCAAGCCGACCCCCCACCCAGAAGCCCCAGTAAGAAGCAGAGAGCAGACGACCGCGGAGACTGGCCCACGGCGCGTTGTGGGGAGCGTGACTCGCCCCACGCCCCCGGCGCGCTCACCACAGCTCGCGCAGCACGGCACCCGGCTGGCGCAGACCCTCGCACAGCTCCCGGACGCCCGTGTCGCCTAGCTTGTTGCAGCTCAGGTGCAGCTCCATGAGGTGCTTGTTCTGGGCCAGCATCTCTCCGAAGGAGGCGCAGCTGGCGGTCGTGAAGCTGCAGGTTTTCATCCTGGGAGACAGCCGGCAGCCGGGCCCACAGCTCAAGGCGCTCTCCGAGGCCCCCGAGGGCCCGAGCAGGAAGCCCCCGACCCCCACCCTCCAAAGACAGCCAGCGCCCTACTCCCCCCCACCCCCTCGCGGAGGCCTGGCCCCCCGACACAAGCCACCGCAGCCCTGGGTCTCCTGGGGCCTCAGCGCTCCGGCATCCACAGGGTCCCCTGGGGCCCCAGCCACCACCCGGCCGTACTCACCACAAGGCCTGCAGCTGGCAGCCGGGCTCCAGGACGCTCTCACACAGCAGACGGGCCCCCTCATCCCCCAGCACGTTGTCCGCCAGGTTCATCTCCTTCAGGCTCTGCTTGGCCCTGATGACGCGGCACAGGTCTCTGCAGCCCGTGGTGGTGATGTCACAGTGCCAGAGCCTGCAGGCCCAGAGGACAGGTCACGGCAGGGGCCCTAAGGCCGCGGCCCCAAGGGTGCAGGCCGGGGGCACACTCACCACAGGACCCGGATCTGGCTGCTGGAGTGCAGCAGGCTGGAGCACAGCGTGGCGATGCCCCGGTCACCCAGCTTGTTGTCCCCCAGGTCCAGGACCTGAAGCGAGGGCTTGGCTGCCACAACCCCACATAGGTCCTCACAGCTGGCTGCCGTGAGGCCGCAGTTCTCCAGCCTGGAAGCACAGGAGGGCCAGCTGGGCTGGGGAGACAGCCCTGCAGCACCCACTGCCCCCCACCCCGCCCCCCCAGCCAGGCCCAGCACTTACCTGAGCGTCTCCAGCTGGCAGGCAGAGTCCACTAGGCCCTGGCACAGCACCCGCACACCGGCCTCCTCAAGCTCATTGTTGCTCACCACAAGCGCCTTGAAGTGCTGCTTGGCCTTGAGCGCCGAGGCCAGGGACGCACAGCTGGCGCCTGTCAGGTTGCAGTACTCCAGACTGGGGATGGGCGGGGGTCAGAACTCCAGCCCAGGGAGCACTGCCAGGATGGCCTCTCCTGCCCCAGGCTGCGGGGCCCATGAGACCGGGGGGGCAGCAGGGCCAGGACCACGCAGCCATGGCAAAGGGGCCATCTCCTTGGAGCCTCCCAGCCCAGGAGCCCCCCCACTGTGCCGAGGATGCCCTAGAGCTGGGAGAGAGACACCAGCCTCCCTCGCCCGGCCCATGGGTGCTTGCTGTGGGCTGCCGGCCCACGGTCCCGGCAGCACCCAGGACAGCTGGCTGCGGTCTCCCAAGAGCCCCTTCCTCACGGCTCCCCGCAGCCCAGGGTGGGGGGTGGTCTGTCACACACTCACTGCAGGTTCTCCAGGTGGCACTGGGGGTCCAGGAGGCCCTCGCACAGCAGCTGCAGGCCCGCGTCCTCCAGCGGGTTGTTGCTGAGGTCCAGCTCCCGCAGGGTGGGCACGGAGCGCAGCACGTCAGGCAGGACCCCACAGCCGGCTTTGGTCAGGCAGCAGTTCTCGAGGCTGGAGTACAGCCAAGCTGGCCATCAGCACGGACCCCGTCAGCTCTGGCCAATCCAGGACCCAAGGGAGCCCACCAAGCACAGCCCCATAAGAGGGCCAGGGATCTAGGGTCTCCTGAGAGCACAATGGGGCTGCTCGAGGCACTGTGAGATCCAGAGGAAGCTGGGCCGTGCATTCAGGAATGACAGGCGGGGTTATGGCACGACCACACCCCTCGGGGAACCGGGGGCCTCGGCCAAGGCAGGAAGGGCCCCCAATGCTCCAGGACTGTCCAAGCAGGTTCGGACCTGAGCCAGGGATGGGGCATGCCCCGGGACCACGTGGGTCACGCCGGCTCACCTGAGTTTCCGGATCTTGCAGGCCGGACTCTGCAGGCCCTGGAGCACCAGGCGCACCCCGCCGTCGCCCAGCTTGTTGGAGCAAAGGTTCAGCTCCGTCAGGGAGGGGTTGGCCTGGAGGGCAGAGCGGATGTCCCTGCACCGCTCCTCCGTGAGGCCACAGTCATCCAGCCTGTGGACAGGACACCAGGTCACCACACGGCATGTCCTGGCCTGTTCGTGGACCAAGAGCTCAACCTGGGGGAGGGATGGTTCCTGGGCGGCTCCTCCCATGAATGACCCTTGATCCCGGGTGGTGAGTTCAAGACCCACAGGGGGCATACAGGTTATTTTAAAAAATAAACTTAAAAGCAGCAGAGAAATGTGTGGATTATCTCAGGAGGCTTTTGCTGCAGGCTGGGCACCACCAGGGGCCCATGTGGGGCCCCGTGCTCCCCGCGCCTTCCCGTGCGGCACCGTACGCGCAGGAAAGCCTGTCTATCTCCGCAAGGAAACCAAACAGAGGAAATGCTGGGAAAAGGACCCTGTGCCTCAGAGGGACACGCGGGAGAGCTCAACAACCAAACCCAGTCTTGACTCCATTTCCCAGCCCACCGCCAGCAGGGACGGCGCCCCGGCGCCCTGCAGCAAGGAGACAGGCCCTCCGAGCCTCCATGCCAAGCCCGGGCCACCCGCCTCAACCAGGAAGAGGCTGACGTTTTCAGAGAGTGGGAGGAAAGTACAGTAACATCTCAGGCGTGTGAAAATCATGTACAAGTCACAGCGAGTCCATAAACAGTGCTTTCGCAGCCCGGCGGCAGTGGGAGGGGGAGCCCGCGCGCCATGCCCGCGCCCGCACTCCAAGCGGCTAGCTTCTACCTGACCACCTCGTACTGCTGCATCAAAGGCAGGAGCTCTGTCCACCGGGCGTCACTCAGCTCCTGACACTGGATGTCGAGGTTCATGGTTCGAGCCCAAGTGTTTTCTAGACAGAAGGCAGAGGAAGAACATCTCAGCCAGACTCTCAGTACGTGACAGGCCAGAGAGCCAGCAGACAGAAAGGAGTCGTAACAGGACCCCCAAGGCGGGGGGGTGGGGGGGCTGCTGGTGTTTCAGAAGCCAGTGCCACTCCCCTGGCCAGTGCCCTTCTCCACCTCAGCCCCCAGGAGCACAAATCGGGGCAGGCAAAGGGAGGCTGCAGCCCCTGGGCTCCCCGGACAAAGGCCACCACAGAAGAACAGCAGCAGCCTCACGTCTCAGCCTCCTGCACTCCGCCCTGTGGGCCCTGCCTACCCAGGAGCGCCAAGGCCAGTGCTGGCCATCTGAAGCCGCGATCTCTCACTTGCCTGGCGACACCACGGTGTGGAGACCCCACCTGGTGGGGCACAAGGGCCAGCAAGGGGAGCAGTGCTGCAGCCTCACCTGGCCAGATGCGCCCCTCCCCCCCACCTGGCATTGAAGGAGCTCGGGCCCGAGCCTCACCACCCTGAAGCAGCTGGTGGGAGGACAGGCGCCTGCGGCCGGCTAACAGCTCCTCAAGGGCCACCAGCCACAGGTCGACTGCCCTGGAATGGGCTGAGGAAGGCAAGTGGAGACCCCAGGCCCACTGGCGGGCACTCTGGTGTTGCCCGCACAGGTGGCCACTCGGTTCTGTGTCCACAGTCCCTTCCCAGGGACTCCCAACAAGCCGGAACACGTCCTCTGCCCCACCCTGGGTCAGCCCAGGCCCACGGAGAAATCAGGTAGGACTTTGGCAAATGAGGCTGGCATGGGAGCAGGTCACATGCCCTGAAACACCTCACCAGGGGCAGCACAGAGCCCCAAGAAGTGATTAACTGTCCAGCGTACCAGAGTTCCACGTGGACGCTGACTGCACAGGGGTGTCCCGAGGCCCGGAAGGTGGGAGCCAGAGAGCTGGGTTTCATTCAAGCGTCATCAGAAAGCCCGGGAAGGATTCACACCCGGAAACAGTGCATTCAGCCGCCCTTTACAAAAGCCGAGGCAAACGCTGACTGAAGCCCGCAAGAGGCTGCTGGTTCCCTGAAACCGCAGCTTCCTGGGAACACTGCCCCATCTGTGTTCCTGGCCGTGCCTAGTGGGGCCTGGCCGTGCTCAAGGGACGACTCCCCGCCTCCATCCAGGCGGGTTCAGAGCCTACAGCCAGTGGGGGGACAGACCAGTGCCAGCCAGCAGACGAGATGCCCCAGTGCACACCCTCACTGATGGGCCAGCGGGAAAGACTGAGGGTCGGAGGTCCCGCAACGGGCCGGGTCCCACAAGCAACCCAAGTAGGAAGCCAGAGTTTGCCCAGCCCACTGCCCTGGCCACGTGAGCAAAACCCAGACCCGCCTGCCCCGGAGCCCCGGGTGTGGTCAGTAAATCCCCCACTCCAGAGCCCTGCGTCATCGCCCCCGGAGAACGGGACGGACGGGCGAGTTCAGCGGGACCCTCCCGCGCGGTGCGGCCCGCCGACCGGGGTCGGGCTCTGCCCCGGCGGCCCGAGGTTAAGAACGCGGGCGGGGAAGCCGGACGGGGCCGCCGAACGGCCGCACACGCCGCCCCGCCCCGGGCTCGACCAGACCCTGCGGAAACCTCTTCGCCGGCACCGGGGCTCGGGGGCTCTTCTGAACCTCTGTGCGTCACGGACCCCTTGGAGAACCCCAGGAAGCCGAAGACGCGCAGCGAAGGCGCCGCGACCCCCTGTTTCCCCCGGAATCGAGACCCCCAGCAGCTGGGCTGCTCCCCAAGGCCCCGAAGGGCGCTGAAGGCTTTCGCTTGCGAGAAAGGGCCGCGCCCCGAGGCCAGGAGCGGGGTGGCGGTGCCCTCGGCCCGCGCCGAGCCGGACCGCAGGGCAGGGGCGTCTCGGGCCCGCTGGGCCCCGCGCAGGCGGCGGCGGAGCGCGCGGTTACCTGTGCGAGGCGCGGGCGGCCAGGGACGCGCCGGGGTCCGCCCGAGGCCGCCCAGGGCCGCCACCCACCTCCGCGCGCGCCGGAGACTGCGCATGTGTCCCGGGCCGGCGCGGGGACACCCCGCGGGCGAGCGGCCGCTGGGACCCCGCGCGCAGGCACCCGCCGCCCACCCGCCCCGCTCCCCGCGCCCGCCCCCCGGCGCCCCGGCCCCGCGCCGCTCACCGGCCGCCGAGCCTCCGAGCCGCCGCTTCCGTGGGGCCTGGGGTGCGGTCGGCCCTACGTCCCGGGGCGGGGTCACGCGCTGGGGCGGGCCGCGGGCGGGGCGGAAGGCCGGGGACGGCCCGGGACGCCGGCGGAGCACGGGGGAGGGGGGACCCGGGGGGACCGGGGGGGACCCGCCCGCCCCCCAGGGCGCAGGAGCCGCACCACGGGGCAGGGCGCTCCGCGGACGTGCAGGACCTCACGCGAGCGCCGGCATCCCAAGGAGGAAACCCGGACCTCTGCCCGCTAGGAACACCGCGGCCCGCGGGGAAAGAGCTTCGAGGGCACTTCGGGTTTCATCAACAGGCGGGACAAGACCGTGTTTGGAAAACCCCTGAGAGGGCCCGGGGGCTTTCTGCATCGTCCGCCTGACGAGGTCGCCCCCGCCCCCGGCCCGGGCGCGCACAGCGGAGCTCGCGCGTCCGCGCTCCCGGGCGCACCGGCGGAGGCTGCGCGCGGACTTGGACTCGGGCTGGAGCGGGGTAGCCGGATGCGTCCTCGGCACAGAGGCGCTCACGGCCTCGCGGCTAACCCAGCACCTCCTGAGTGCCGAGCGCTATGCCGGGCGCTTGGGCTACGCTGGTGAGTGAGCAAGGCAGAGCGAAGGCCTCGGGCCCCGCGGAGCTCACAGTCCAATGCGGGGAACGCATGAAATCCAAAAATAAATTCATAGCATTTACAATGCGGAAAGTGCAGGGCAGGGGGTAACGCAGGATTAAAAACAAGTCGGGAATGAGTGCTGGAGGGCCAGGGCAGAGGTCAGGTAGGTCTCCTCCCCAGTGCCAGCGAGCCTCTGGGGGCTGAGGCCCCGAGGCTGGGGCAGGCGGGGAGGGAGGTGCCTTGGTGTTCAGTTTCATAAACACAGGTGCTCACTGCAGACCTGACCCCATCTTTGCGACCACCAGCGAGCAGCACAGTATGGGATGGGGGCTGAGGACACTGGGAGCTGACCTGTTCCCTGGGGATTAGGTTCTCTGGGGAAATAAAGCGAGGGTTATTCAATCCGGGAGAATATTTGGCTGGGTCAATCCTTGCTTGGGTAACTTGCTGGGCTCCCAATGGACAAGGGGGTCTGGGCCACCAGTGCGGGGCCAGGGGTCCCAGAGAACCCAGTGGATTCAGAGAGGCGGGCTAAGGCAGAGGCAACCACCCCAGGGCCACCATGAGCTCCTCTGAGCAGGTCAAGTTGTCAGGCTGAACTTTTTACTAACTTTTTTTTTTTTTTAAGATTTATTTATTTAGAGGGGTGCCTGGGTGGCTCAGTGGGTTAAGCCTCTGCCTTCGGATCAGATCATGATCCCAGGGTCCTGGGATTGAGCCCCACATCAGGCTCCCCGCTCAATGGGGAGCCTGCTTCTCCCTCTCCCTCTGTTCCAGCTCATTCTCTTGCTCTCTCTCAAATAAATAAATGAAATCTTTAAGAAAAAAGAAAATGGAAAGCCCTAGCGTGCCCACATTCCAGAAACAAAGGCTCTGACATCTCAGTATGTGCTCCTACTCCTCTGTGCTCACAATGTTTTCTTTTTTTTTTTTTTTTTTAAAAGATTTTATTTATTTATTTGACAGAGAGATCACAAGTAGGCAGAGGCAGGCAGAGAGAGAGGAGGAAGCAGGCTCCCCGCTGAGCAAAGAGCCCGACGTGGGACTCGATCCCAGGACCTTGAGATCATGACCTGAGCCGAAGGCAGCGGCTTAACCCACTGAGCCACCCAGGCGCCCCCTCACAATGTTTTCTTAAAGAAACATTTGTAATGGTAGGTAGAGTAATGATCAAAGAGAGTATGTGCAAATCTCTACCTTACCCAGCAAAGGAGTCTTTGCAGTGTGACTAAGTAAGGGTTTTGAGATGGAAGATTGTCCTGGATGACTAGGGTAGGCCCAAGGTAGTCCTAAGGTCCTTACAAAAGGGAGGCAAAAGGTCAAAATCAGAGAGATGTGACCAGGGAAGGCAGCCTTTACAAGCCGGGCCAGGCCCAGCAGCAGGTTCTCCCCTGGAAACTCCGGAAGGAACCAGGCCTACGGATACTTGGATTTAACTCCCTAGCGCCCATTTCCCACTTCTGAGCTCCAGAACCGTAAAGTAAGACACTCCGTGACAATGGGTCACGACGGCGGCAGGAAACGGACACCCGATGAACTGTGGTTTCCACTTCGGAGGAGCTGCGCGGACAACGTGGACATGAATACACAGGTACACCGACCAGTAACGAACACAGTGTAACTCTGTAAAAACCTTGTTTTTTAAATATTTTATTTACTTGCTTGACAGAGAAAGAGCGAGTGCAGCGGCAGGCGGAGCGGCAGGCGGAGGTGATGAGGGAGCAGAAGGCTGGCTGAGGACAAAGCAAAGCTGGCGCCTTGCACCCCCTCTTCACCCGCTCCCCTCCATATGTGTAGCATTCCTCAGACACCCCTGACTGCCATAAAACGATAAATAGTTAACTTGCAGGGATCGCAATCCTGCAGAACAGGAATCTCCCTTGCTCTACAGATGTCCTAGAGACCTAAACAGGGAGGTTACCTCATCAATAGTGTCGGGGTCGCGCCCCTAAGATGGCGCCGGCTACATAGACCGAGCAGCAGGGACAGCCTAAAAAACATCTGCCCTGGCCACACATGACCTCGTGCTTGTCACATGAACACTGTATGCCACCACTGCCTACGAGCCCCAGATACCTCCTGTTCACGTGAACGCCTCTGTGATTGGCTGTTATGCCCTGTATAAGGCATGGGACCTTCCCCACGGGAGGAAGGAGAAAGATCGACCAGGGAATAAACACGAGCTTGTGCATCGACCTGTGTGTGTCGGTGTTGCGTCATCTCTGCAGGCAGGGAGAGCGCGACACAATCGCACAGATTTCCAGAGGCCTAATGTGTCCCTCCTCACCATACACTGGAGGAGGCTGAGGTAGAAGGGAAGGTAAATGACAGCGGGATCCTAACACCCCACCAAGAATCTCCCAGCTATCTTGATGTTAGTGCCTGACC